>NC_139246.1:35084559-35416743 GCF_977018435.1 Lepisma saccharinum | reverse complement strand
CCTCTCATTCTTTTAGAGAGAGAGAGGGGGAGAGAGAGAAGGAGAAAAGAAGGAGGAAGAATGAAGAAAGAAAGGATAAGGAAAAAGAGGAGGAAGAAAGAAGGGAGGAGAGAGAGAGAGGGCAAGTTTTCTCTCTCTATCCTCTCCCCTTCTTTCTTTATTTTTCCCTCTCTCTCTCTCTCACTTTCTTCTTTCTTCTCTCTCTCTCTTTCAAGTGTATTGAGGAAATAAAAATATATAGGGGAAATGCAGGAAGGCCAAGACGAAGATGGAGGGATAACGTTGAGATGGACCTAAAGGAAATCGGCAAGGATGGAAAATATTGGATTGATCTTGCCCAGGACAGGGACAGGTGGAAGGCTTCTGTTGCTGCAGCCATAAACCTTCGAGTTTAAGAATGGTAGAGAGCTAGTAAGTTAAATGTAAGTAGAACAAACTGAACCAAAGAGGAAATATATGAGAAGTTAGATAATTAGGGTATGGTGAGTTAGTAAATAAATATTGAGAAAAAGGAAATACAGGAGGGGAAACTTAGTATTAGGAAAATGAAACAGGTAAAGTGGAGAGAGATGTAGGGGAGGGGGGCACTTTGTGACTTAAAACAAATGCTCATCTTGAATCATCCCTCCCCGAAAAGAAAGTGTGTAAAACATTAAACTTTTCACTTAGCACAGTGGTGACGTTAAGTGCAGGACAGCGGGATTCTTGTCGCACAAGATTAGCCCACGCGAGAAAAGGTGAGAGGGAGAACATCCAAAGCGCCTTACGAGGGCATTCCTGTGTGTGGCCTTATGAAGGCGGAGGAACGCCTAATGAAGCTGATGGAAGGCTCTGGAGAATTGAGGAAAAGGGGGAGAGGGCGGCATGCTCTAATTCAAGCAAGTGAAGAATCACACGTGAAATAGAAACATAGAAGAATGCCTTAAAAGAAACAAGACGCACATCCGAAGCAAACAATATAACCAGGTGTGTCAGAAATAATTGAGGGGTTACAAGCATTATTGCAAGTAAACTATTGAACTTACGTTACATCCTAAATGTATGTAACAACGCTGCACAGTTGTTAGTAATATATTAACTTTGCAATTACAGTAAACAAAACATTTGGCCATATCATCTCGTATAATATCTAACAAACTAAAAGTTAAAATATACACAACAGTAATTTTGCCTGTAATATTATATGGATGTAAAACTTGGTCCCTTACATTAAAAAAGGAACATAAATTAAGAGTATTTCAAAATAAAATCCCTAGGAAAATATCTGGTCTTAAAGGGATGAGGAGACAGGTGAGTGGAGAAGGTTAGATAAAGTAGAACTAAATAGTTTGTTTTCATGTCCAGATATTATTAGAATGATTAAATGAGGTGGGCAGATCAAGTGGCACGAATGGGAGAGGAAAGAAGAGTTTACAGGATTCTTGTTGGGAAAATTGATGGTAAGAGACCAGTAGGAAGATCAAGACGTAGATGGAGGGATAACGTTGAGATGAACCTAAAGGAAATGGGTAGGGATGGAAAATATTGGATTGATTGCCCAGGATATGGTCAGATGGAAGGCCTGTGTTGCTGCAGCCATAAACCTTCGGGTTCAAGAAGGCTAGAGAATTGGTTAGTTAGGTAGTTAGTTGGTTCATATTAGTTCGGAACGAATTAATTCATTCACAGGTGTCCAAACAGCCAATGCGCTGAAGAGGCCATAAGCCCAAAATCAATCACTCAAATCTTCTGTGTAAACATGATGCACGAACCCCAACTACCAATTTTACAAGACTGCTACGTCTTTTTCACAATTTTCTGTAAGTAATTGCCAATTCTGATCAGCACTAAAGTATGATACATCTTTCTTCCACGTAAATGAAAACAGAATTTAATCTTAGGGAGTCTCGATCGACAACTTGCTAATTGGCGTTGCTGCAGTTCGGATGCCATTCCCAGGAGCAGCAATCATAATTTCCCCGAGGCGAACGCTGATTGGCCAATCAGCAAATTAATTTCCGCGAATGACTGGGCATAGGTTGCGCCCGCAGTGGCTTTCGATCGATATAGTCAATCGCGCAGCAGTCACTGTTATCCACTGTGAAGAGAAGGGGTTACCAACCCCTAAAGCAACTGTCGCGGATGTGGTCGGGGCAATGGGTAACACTCAATTGTCCCCTCCAAATCTCCCGAAGCGCCAACTAAAATCCAATTTAAGTTTAACCTTATAACAACAGCCGGGTCTTAATGGGCAGGTATTAGTATTACTATAATTTTCGACCCTGGCAAAGAGATTTTTGATCCTGACAAAAAGAATTTTTCATCTCTGTAAAACAAACTTTTGATCCTGGCAAAAAATTGTTCATCGCTGAACAACTTTAAGTTTTGATCCTGGCAAAAGGAATTGTCCATCTCTATAAAACTTTTAATTTTTGATCATGAAAAAGAGAATTCTTCATCTCTGTAAAACTTTCATTTTTGATCCTGGCAAAAAGAATTGTTCAACTCTGTAAAATTTAATTTTTAACCCTGGTATAAATAATTTTTCGTCTCTGTAAAACTAGTGTTTGATCCTGGTAAAAAGATTGACATCTCTGTAAAATTTCAATTTTCCCCGGACAATAGAATTGCTCATGATTGTAAAATTGTAGTGCGCGAGTTTCATCCTGACACTAATTCGTGCGTGTGTGTATTCTTTATTCAGCATTTTTCTCTTTCTCTCTGTCAAGCGTCCTTATTTCCCTTTCCTTATCATTTTCCCCATACGCTACTACTTCTTCCCGATATATTCTCCCGGACGTCCGTCGTTTCAAGTGTATGTGAGTGTGTTTTACAACACAGCAGAGAACCAATTTTCCACTTGGCACGCATTTCAGGGTTCAAATATGGAGAACATGAAAAAAAAATCCATTGGGAAAACAAACTCGGAGAGGACCTACGAGAACATATCTTATCTGACGGAAAAAAAGTTTTTCCCATTTATACAAACTTCCTCCTGCTGGAACATCCAAGCAAACTCCAGCATGAGAAAAAAAAAGAAGAAAATAAATAATCTCGCGGAATTCGCATCAACTCCAGAAACCAGCATAACTCGTAGATGCCTCCGAGATCATATTTCCCTATCCTTGGCATCCCTCCGACATGAAAGAATTCTATCCTCGCATGGAGAAATTAGAGATTTATTCTCCTCCTCCGTCCAACTGTGGGTCTAAACACAGATCAACGTCCCCTTTGTGGAAGGTTTCCAAGGTTAACACCCTGAGATGCATGAGGTCGGATTCCCAGCCATGCTCATCCCGGGTAAACATAATGAAACAATCCTCAGAGGTGGTGTAGGCAGAAGGAAGAGTTAGTTGCCGAGAGCTTAAAGTGTAATGTTGTCTCCCGACCAGAATCAATATTCCCGGAAGGAAATAAGCAGCTTTAGCCAGTTCCAGAGATAATCCCTGCTGGTGGTAATTTCTTGCGTTCTCTAAAACTTCTTAAAAGACCGACACGGCAGTTTTTGTGTCTGGAGCAGTTGGATAACAATATTAGAGCATGATAAGGTAAAAAAGGTAAAGTTCCCCATGCATGTAGCACCGTGCCGTGAAGGCGCATTCTCGAACTAGCTCATTTTTTGGAGGTGATGCGATCAGCACCACGCTCCGGCCGCTATTACCATCAGAGTTGCCACGCTGTGCCCATTGATTTGAGGCTGGGGGAGCCCCAGAGCTGCTTTCTGCGGGGACAAGGCCGGAAAGATTCCGACCTTAGATCAGCCACCTCGGGGATTGAAACCGGGTCTCTCGCGTTGAAGTCAGACGCCCTACCGACTTGACCAACGCGGCTCTTTGGTTATGTTAGGCCACCTTCAACCTCCTGGGGACAAATCGCGACGATGAGGATGAGTGCTCCGGCCTGGCCATGGGTGTTCTTTGTGAAGTCCCTTCATGAATTTCATAATTTTGTACACCACTCGTCCTCATCTTCGCGATTGGCCAAAAATGGCAAAAAAAAAATCGAAGTAAAATAAACCAAATCAATCAATTGTTGGCAATTTTATGGAATGCACAACACAAGATCTTGCCAAAGTTAACTTTTGTAAAATAATTCTGTGTTATTCAAATGATATTTGTATGGAGATGATGAAATTTAGAATGATATAAATTCTAGAAAGTACGTATTGTGAAATACATCTATTCCTTTCTCAGGGTGGCTACTCTAGGACTACGATAAAATTCAAGTAGTATAATTCCCGGTTTTTAAGGCGAACTTTCCAAAACTTCAAGGCTACAAGCACATGCTTTCTCTATTTCAACTTACGTATTACCGCTTCTCAGTACCCACACACATACACACACAAAAATATATTATGAATATATAAGTGTGTGTGATTCCAATGCATCAAAAAAATGTTACAGTTTCTATTCTAATCTACGAAAAATTGTTAATTGTATAACAATTTCAGACTAAAATTTAACTAATCATCTTCAAGATATCTTATCTTCCGTTTGTTCGACATTGTTCTGCAAAAGACACTAACAAGGTAAACGGGTTGAGAGAGTTCTGTTTAATTTTCCTTCCTGGATAAAAATAAAAACTAAACTGTGAAAAACTTGCCTCAGGGCACTTATAAATATGTATAAATTCAATAGGATTTGCAATAATAAAAGTTGCAATTTTTCACAATTCAAGCAGAATTCACGCATAATTCCCTGAGCCAATAATTCACGCAGAATTCCCAGGTGAATGAATAGCCACCCTGTTTTTCCCTATATTATTACCCGACTCTCTTATTCTCTGTCAAGGCTGGTAAAAGACGAACCAAACCAGACAACTGGTGGAGATTTAAGCTGGTATTTGGAGCCTCTTGCGTGAACCACATTTATCTTCCCATGTTCGGTAAATGGCATTGATTTGAAATACTATTCAAAATCGTTCACCTGTATAATATGCAATCAATCTGCAGGAAAAGGCTTGTTTCCTCTTTCAGTTTCAATCTCCGAGCAAGAAGAGGAATGAGGGGCTCCCCTCTGGACCAAGAGCTGATGCTGTGTTCTTAGGAGACGCACTCTCAAAGGTTCGTTGGAGGATAAAAGAGGAAAAACCGATAGCGTGGAGAGACGGTCCCCGTAAAAGGTAAGGCTCCATTCTCCATTCCAGGAAATCAGGAAGATCAAAGCATCCAGGAAGCAGCATCCGCACCTGTCAATATCGTTTTCTTCCCAGCAGGAAGAGAAGGAGCTTTTGAGGCATCCATGGCGGGATGCAAATATTTCTTGCATGTCTAAACCATACTAGTAAATATTATTTCTAAAATGTTTGAATGATAATAGTTTTAGTCACATATCGATTTTATGCAACATAGATAATCTCTTCGATAGGTTCGTAGTCTTGTGGACATCGATAGAGAAAACTTTTCTTTGGAAGATCAGAAATCCTTAACCACGTCGTCAGTAAAGTTTACAGGGGATGACAGTAATAATGATAGGAAGTATTATGGCTCTGATTTTTTATGCGTAATAAACAAATATTATTCCAAATGTATTATTATTATTATTATGATCGATCCATCTGGATGAATAAATATCCAGCACAACCGTTTTCCATTATCTTCTTCCATTTCATACAGTTGAGCGCCCTGTACACGATCAAATTAATCATGAACAAGTCGTTGAATTGAACACAATTGAATGTCGTTGAACAGCGTTCCTATTGGAAATATTGAGTGGTCTGAAACTGCTCATGTACACGGTCAAAGGAAAATTGGACAAGTTCACAATTTACCAAAACGTGGCAGTGTGTATGGCATGAAAATAAGTCAATAGACTAGCTGTTAGCCGTAACAAAGATAATTTTATTTCCAAAGGAAGAAGTAGGACATATTATAAACTCGAAGGAAGAAGTAGGACATATTAGAAACTCGAAGGAAGAAGTAGGACATATTAGAAACTCGAAGGAAGAAGTAGGACATATTAGAAACTCGAAGGAAAAAGTAGGACATATTACCTAGTCTTACCATAAATACTGTCCCAAAGTTGTAAGTAAATGGACACAAAATGGTGAGAGATATTGTAATATCAGAATAACATGAGGTGTATGGATGCATTATGAACCAAAATCACAAATAATTATTCGAAATGGCCACCTTTAGCACTGACACACTTCTGAAGTCTTCGTGGCCACGCATCAATTGAATTACGCAACACATCAACTGGAAAATGAGCAACTGCCTTCAGAAGAGACCGACCGCTTTAAACTTTCAATATTGGGATGTCTCTTCTTCCAAGCCATCTCCTGAAGCTTGGACCACAATTTGTAGTCCAAAGGGTATAGGTCCGGACTTGCAGAGGGCCAATCTGAAGTGGAAATGAAGTCTGGAACATTTGCTATGAGGGCACGCTCCATTTCTGTGAAAAAGGGGTAAAAACATCAGCCAAAGTGTACCACCAGACAGTGCTTGAGAAACTAAGCAAGAATCTTACCGACACCATCTTCCATGGAGAGAACTTGAGCTTCCAGCAGGACTCAGCCCCAGCACACAAAGCACGCACCACCCAGCAGTGCTTGGAGGCAAATGTTCCTGACTTCATTTCCACGTCAGATTGGCCCTCTGCCAGTCAAGATTTAAACCCTTTGGACTACAAATTGTGGTCCAAGCTTCAGGAGATGGCTTGCAAGAAGAGACATCCCAATATTGACAGTTTAAAGCGGTCTCTTCAGAAGGCAGCTGCGGAGTTTCCACTTGATGTGTTGCGTAATTCCATTGATGAGTGGCCACGAAGATTTCAGAAGTGTGTCAGTGCTAAAGGTGGCCATTTCGAATAATTATTTGTGATTTTGGTTCATAATGCATCCATGCATCTCATGTTATTCTGATATTACAATATCTCTCACCATTTTGTGTCTATTTACTTACAACTTTGGGACAGTATTTATGGTAAGACTAGGTAGAAACTCGAAGGAAGAAGTAGGACATATTAGAAACTCGAAGGAAGAAGTAGGACATATTAGAAACTCGAAGGAAGAAGTAGGACATATTAGAAACTCGAAGGAAGAAGTAGGACATATTAGAAACTCGAAGGAAGATGTAGGACATATTAGAAACTCGAAGGAAGATGTAGGACATATTAGAAACTCGAAGGAAGATGTAGGACATATTAGAAACTCGAAGGAAGGAGTAGGACATATTATAAACTCGAAGGAAGAAGTAGGACATATTAGAAGCTCGAAGGAAGAAGTAGGACATATTAGAAACTCGAAGGAAGAAGTAGGACATATTAGAAACTCGAAGGAAGAAGTAGGACATATTAGAAACTCGAAGGAAGATGTAGGACATATTAGAAACTCGATGGAAGATGTAAGACATATTAGAAACTCGAAGGAAGATGTAGAACATATTAGAAACTCGAAGGAAGATGTAGAACATATTAGAAACTCGAAGGAAGATGTAGGACATATTAGAAACTCGAAGGAAGATGTAGGACATATTAGAAACTCGAAGGAAGAAGTAGGACATATTAGAAACTCGAAGGAAGATGTAGGACATATTAGAAACTCGAAGGAAGATGTAGGACATATTAGAAACTCGAAGGAAGGAGTAGGACATATTAGAATCTCGAAAGAAGGAGTAGGACATATTAGAATCTCGAAGGAAGAAGTAGGACATATTAGAAACTCGAAGGAAGATGTAGGACATATTAGAAACTCGAAGGAAGATGTAGGACATATTAGAAACTCGATGGAAGATGTAGGACATATTAGAAACTGGAAGGAAGATGTAGAACATATTAGAAACTCGAAGGAAGATGAAGGACATATTAGAAACTGGAAGGAAGATGTAGGACATATTAGAAACTCGAAGGAAGATGTAGAACATATTAGAAACTCGATGGAAGATGTAGGACATATTAGAAACTCGAAGGAAGATGTAGAACATATTAGAAACTCGATGGAAGATGTAGGACATATTAGAAACTCGAAGGAAGAAGTAGGACATATTAGAA
Source organism: Lepisma saccharinum (assembly GCF_977018435.1). NCBI lineage: Eukaryota > Metazoa > Arthropoda > Insecta > Zygentoma > Lepismatidae > Lepisma > Lepisma saccharinum. Next base: position 35,408,776 of record NC_139246.1, on the reverse strand, counting down.
ACTCGAAGGAAGAAGTAGGACATATTAGAAACTCGAAGGAAGAAGTAGGACATATTAGAAACTCGAAGGAAGAAGTAGGACATATTAGAAACTCGAAGGAAGATGTAGGACATATTAGAAACTCGATGGAAGATGTAGGACATATTAGAAACTCGAAGGAAGATGTAGAACATATTAGAAACTCGATGGAAGATGTAGGACATATTAGAAACTCGAAGGAAGATGTAGAACATATTAGAAACTCGATGGAAGATGTAGAACATATTAGAAACTCGAAGGAAGAAGTAGGACATATTAGAAACTTGAAGGAAGATGTAGGACATATTAGAAACTCGAAGGAAGATGTAGGACATATTAGAAACTCGAAGGAAGATGTAGGACATATTAGAAACTCGAAGGAAGATGTAGGACATATTAGAAACTCGAAGGAAGATGTAGGACATATTAGAAACTCGAAGGAAGATGTAGGACATATTAGAAACTCGAAGGAAGATGTAGGACATATTAGAAACTCGAAGGAAGATGTAGGACATATTAGAAACTCGAAGGAAGATGTAGGACATATTAGAAACTCGAAAGAAGTGTTATGTTGATGTATTTTCTTGAGTCCGCTTTACACGGAAGCATTTCCTTTAACATTTTTGCTAGCATAAATGTTAAGTATTAAGTAAATGCTTCAAAAAAGTAGTACAATAGTACGTACCTTACATGAAAGCATTTCATGGAACATTTCGGTCAGCTTTTGAGATTACAATGTATAATACACACAGCACGACAGGCATATCGAGTTCTTTTTTTTTGCGGTTGCTCTATAGTTATTCTATTTTATTATTAACTCTCACATACGTCTTTCAAGAAAAGCTTTAAAAGTTAGGGGGACATTTTAGTCATAAAGCTTATGTCCCAATAAAATTCTTAATTTCTGGAATTTTGAGAAACGTGGAAGCCTTTATTCTTTGGATATGAAAAAACAAAACCTACTTGTTGTATTTTACACTCATTTTTTTCCTTACACCTAAACCATTTTTTAGTTTGCCTATTCCGGTCGAATGCGAACTGAACTTAATTCCTGTCATACAAATAACACGCTTTTTGTGTTTTTGTAACTTAAAGGATACCAATTTCAGCGGGGGTCGACGGAGCGGTTCGACTCCCCCTCCCGTCCAAGTTCTCCTAACGAGACACCACGCTCGCAGTTGATATATTCAAAAATACCATTCCGCTAGGGATCAAACTCAAAACTCTTTGTTTATAAAACTCGGTTTGTTTAGATCGTAAAAAATGGAAACTCGTCTGTCTTACGCTGACGAGGAAAGCAATGAAAGGTTTAGGTTTCGAAGATTCAAATATGGTCTTGGAAAGTTAAAATGTCAATTACAGGCAGAGACAAGAGAATACGTAGTTGGTGATGGTGGAACCCATGGGGCATATCAACGTAAACAGAACGAGAACGTTTGAAGGATGACCTTTCACTCTGAAGAAATGAAGATGTAAGAACGTCCAGGAACCGATCTTTGGCATCCATCTTCGGCTGTCCGTTTGGAGAGCGGGCTGAGAGAGACCGATTACGCCACCTGCGGCCAGAGTAAACACATATCGAACACGTCCTTTGCTCCACTCCCACAACAGAGCAGTGTTTCCAAATCAATTAAAATTTCATGTTGCCCGTGACTTTCGATAGACTAGTGTTGCCATACAGCGGCAAATTTACATTTCCTCGCACTCAGAATAATGACCGAGAGCGTTGAGAGGTCGACTCACCATCTAGCCAGTGAGGGGTCTAGATTCCAATCCTGTCCAGGGCAAGTCCTTTCATCCAATGGACATTGCTCGTCTTCATATCTGTGATTGCCCAAAAGAGGCAGAAAAGCGACGTCATATAAGAAAAGTAACATGCACTCCTTAGACGAGAGAGAGAGAGAGAGAGAGAGAGAGAGAGAGAGAGAGAGAGAGAGAGAGAGAGAGAGAGAGAGAGAGAGAGAGAGAGAGAGAGAGCAAGAGCAAGGAGGAAGGGATAGTTAAGTCTCTCTATCTCTCTCCGTCTCCCTCCTCCCTCCCTCTCTCTTCTCCTCTCTAACCCTTCTCCGTCTTTTATCTTTCTCTCTCTCTCAATCTCTCTCTTTCTCTCTCTCTGTCTGAGAGAAAGATAGAGAGAGAGTTAACTATCCCTTCCTCCGCATCCTCTCTATCTCTCATGTTACTTTTCTTATATGACGTCACTTTTCTGCCTCTTTTGACCAATCATGGAAATGAGGAAGAACAATGTCCATTGGATGAAGGGATATGCCCTGGTCAGGATTCGAACCTAGACCCCTCACTGGCTAGATTGTTAGTCGATCTCTCAACGCTCTCACATGTCCGAAAATTTCACTCTCGCAATAGACCAACGTAGCCATAATATTATACGACTACCTATCATTTAACAAACAAACTTCCCTCTTCCCTGCACTGTTGAAAACGAGATAGAAAAGTTTTATTTGCCACAAATAAAGTAAGCTGACATTTTTTAGAACACGTTAACTCTACGAAATTTGCATTGTAATTTGTAGTTCTGAAATGCTACACGCAAAAAAAAATCGAAAATAGAAAATAAATAAAATAAAAAATCTAGATGGTTTATGTGGTAAGGTATACATTTTTGTACGTCCATCAAATTTACGACGTGAAGGGAAATTATGACGTTCAAGTATGGCAACACTGCAAACGTATGCAATGCAAGAAGAACAAGGGAAATACAGAGGCATCATTGTTTCCCCGCTTACAACAGCATCTGTTGTGCACTCCGCCCTCTGTTGTTAGTAAAAGCTAGGAGGAAAGTCCTGGGTTATTAGTGCAGTGTGTCAGCATGTTCCTAGTGCCCTATCAATGCCGTCAAGGATACGCAGGGGGGGTGTGGAGAAGCGACAACAATGGGGTAATGAAAGGTCTCCTCGTATTGTTGCTCACCGCCACTTTGACGCTTTAGAACACAGGTGATTGCCAGCCTCTGTGGTGGTGGCTTCAAGTTTGAATTCTGGGTAAAGCTTGGAGGTACTTTAGTATTATTGTTTTCTGGGGAAGCAAAAGAAACACTTATGGACATGATAGGAACACTGTATTTGATTAGGTTAGGTTAGGTTAAGTATGTCGATTAAACAATTACACAAAGCAATAAAACACTTGAGCAATGCAAGAGGTAGATCGTATAATACTAAAGTACCGCCTTGGACGTTCCATCGTGTATTTTGTTTCCCGTGATTTCATAAATTCATGACTCATCTTCATCGTCGCGATTTCACTTTCACTGCCAGGCTGACAATGCTACTTCTTAATTGTATTAATTGAGTGGCCCTTATAAGCAGTGTGCGAATTAACGGGGGTGCCGGGGATCCCCCCCCCACAAAACATTTTATCCCCGGCAAAATAACATTATTTTATCCCTGCCAAGGATGCCTTTACCCTCCTCAAAGAAAATGGAATTGATAGCCTATTGTACACTATTTCTTAACATTGGAACAAACACAACTACAAAATCATTCGTCCATTGGTCCAGTCATCAAAGATTTCCCTGACAAAAAGTATGCGGCCTTGTGGATTAAATATATACACCATGTTTTTTTGGTTGGAAAAAAATATATAGTTTACCTACCATATCTTCACACAAAAACGGGGGAATCGTTTCCTTTGATTGACTTATTTATTTTTAGTTATGGTTATTAGATGTTCAGCATCTACTTCATGATTTAACATGCACAAGAACAAATATTTCCTGTAGCAAACATGAAAGTGGGTCTTGCTTTTTCTTTCCTTGGTCTCTTAATTTCAACTGCAATGAAAGGTTTCGAATATCACGCGCCTTTTGATTGTAGGCATCTCCGCCAGTTGTAAACAATGTCTGGTGTTTTATTTGTGGTAGTTCCATGTCGGCTCGTCTGACATGCGGATGTCAGTTTTAGTGTTGGATTATTTTAGGCACGAGTTGTTTCTTGTAAGTATTCCTGTGTTACGACTGACTGGATAATTGAGGGAAAAAAAAACCTGTCAGTTTTCGTTCTGTAAAGCCGACTTCGCCCCCTATTCACCTAGAGGGACATATATTATGTATATTTACATATGTAAGATATTGTATTATGCCAACCTTTCCCCCTCATTTTTTTAAGTTGCCGCTTCTGGTGTAAAGCTTTTGAATTTCAAAATTTATTTAAAAAATCAAATTATCAATATTCAAAAATTGCTGATTCTGCATTTGGATAAATTTTTCAAACAAAAATCAATTACGACTTTGGTGGGGGGATGCGTCCACGGCCTTGGGGGAATGGTCACCACTGGGTGTTACTATAGTTCGACAGCTTTTTTTTGTGTATTTGGGCTTTCTTAGAATGCAAATATACTAAATGTTGAAAGATTTAGTGGTCTAGATTAGAATCAAGGTACCTAGAAACGCAAGGCAATAGTTTAGTTTACTAACTGGTAACATACATATTTCAATACCCTAAAACAAACCTACCTACCGAAATGAAACCAGAAATACGCCACTGAGTGCCCCCCCCCCCAAAAAGCAAGAAGCTTAATTCGCACAGTGTTATAAGTTTCCGCGATATACTGGAAACGTCCCCAAAAAAAACAATTCGAGCACTAGAGCAAGTTCAACAAACAAACGCCTTTTCTTTACTATCTGCATAGTGAAACACTGCCATACCGGTTTTTGTGGACAACTTAACCTTACAATTTCGTCATCGGACCCATAGACCTCTAGACCAAACTGGAAACGTGGGCCTACTTGAAGCCAAAAATTTCAAGGCCGGGGGATACCATCATGGCTGCGAGCGTACCTTCATACTTCCACTTGTAACAACTATTTTGAAGATTGTGAGTTATGGCGCCACACAAGATTGCAATTTTTAAGTTTACTACGAAGGATATAACTCTACATATTCCACTCCACAAGTGGGAACAAATAATTTCTTTATAAATATGAAAACAATAACAAGCTATACTGTGCAGCTCCGCCATATTTCTATCCCTGACTATGACTTCAAACAAACGCGCATCGTTTCCAGTCTGTGTCTAGAGGTATGTGATCGGATCACGACACATCATCTGGCTTCCCAGAAGCTTCACGATTTATTCTACAAACGTTATGAAATTAAGCGAACTGTACAAAAATGTCGGCAGATCTCAAGAGCAACGTGGGTAAGAGAAAGAAGCCATTTTAGATCTCTCCTACCACCTCAGACAAGTCAGTTTCGAAAATAAGTCAGGGATTCAAATGAGGAACAGCCACACGGCACCCTTTCACATCACCCACCGACTAATTAACGACTTCGAACTGCCAAACAAACGACAATCGTTTCTTTTCCCTGAATCTTTTCTTACGTCGTTTTTTTTCTCGTCTTCGGCGGAAAACACAAGGCGCGGCTATGAAAGCCGGAAAGGTCAATCTTGTTATCCACCGCAGACTGCGTGAAAAAAAAAGCTAGCTAACAAATGGCGTTTATGAAAGTCGAGCGGAAAAAAACAGACGATACAGTAAATGTTGCCAACTGGGTATAAATTTCACTGTCCGCAGGAATTTTTCCAGGAGGGGCAGGCAAGATGAATTTTTCCAGGGGGAGACAAAAGAGGTGTATTTTCCCCCATAATAGTCTTGTCCCCTCAAAAAACACTCCTTCAGTCTGACGTTATGCTTCTGCAACGCCCTTATAATAATAACAAATTTCTGTGAAAATGAAATTATACGTGTGAGGTATATATTTTTAGATTGACATCCATTTCCGTGCCACCCTTGCCCCCTTCCGCACGTCTATGTTCGCAGGTAAGAAAACGTTTTGTGAAATGTGAAAAGAAGTGTCAATAGTGTCAGAATGTGACATCATGTTTACGTGTCATCCGAAGAAAACATAAGGGAGAAGAAAAATATGAAAGAAATTGAGAATATAAGAAAGGAAGTGAATTAAAGAAGCAAGATATAGAGAAAGTGAGATAAAGGAAACAGAAGGGGGAGAGATGGAAAAGAAGAGAAAGAAGACGAGAGAGAGAAAGAGATAAAAACAATGCAAAGAAAGAGGAAAACAAAGCAAAGAAAGAGGAAAACAAAGCAAAGAAAGAGAGAAAGAAACAAGGCAAAGAAAGAAAGAGAGGGAAATAAGGCAAAGAAAGAGAGAAAGAAACAAGGCAAAGAGAGAGAGAAAGAAGGAAAAGACAGAGAAAGAAACAAGGCAAAGAAAGAGAGAGTGAAAACAAGGCAAAGAAAGAGAGAAACAAGGCTAAGGAAGAAAGAGAAACAAGGCAAAGAAAGAGAGAAAGAAACAAGGCAAAGAGAGAAAGAGAAGAGACAAATCAAAGAAAGAGTATGAGACAAGGCAAAGAGAGAGAGAGAGAGAGAGAGAGACATATGAAAGCGAGAGAGAAGGGGTATGAAGGAAAATTTCCCTCAACGGATGAACATTTATGAGGTGAAAAGAGTAAAGAGAAATTTCGATAAAAGCTCAAATACACGGAAATATGAAGATATCTGTTATTTATATTAAAATGAAGCTCATTAGTGTGTGAAATATATTTTCCTTTCTCTAGCTCATTAAATTATCCTCCAAAATAAATCAAAATTTGAAATTTCCCTGAGAACAACTGACACCCCTCTCATTATCATCTAAGTTTCAAAATTGTAATAACAAATCTAGTATAAACCCAAATGTTCATGAATTTTAACATTTCGTAAATTTTTTGCAAACGTCCTTTTAATTTTTTCCATCCTAATATTTCTATCAATTTATAATTTCAACGAGTCATGTAGTTTGTAAATGTAAATTGATGTAAAATTAATGATTTGCGTCCAAATTTTTCTAGAATAAAATGGAAATTTTGAAGCTTAAATAGGAAAATTATGTTAGTGGCAACGCTGGTTCCGAACCACTAACGAGAGACAAATATGAAGAAAAAATCTGGAGGGAAATTATGATTTGAGTATGGCAACACTGATTCTTATAAAGTTTATTTTTTTCTTGGTGCCCCTTCTCTTCCCTGAAAACCGCCCCACACTTGCCGGCGGCGTGGGATTCAGATTCATCAAGCGTATTGAGTTCCAATTTTCTCCGAATCCCGGAATATACCAAAAGCCGAATGTTGACAAAGGGGAATAAAAAAGCAGAAATAAGGACTGATAAAAATCTCCTCCAAATTGGGCTACGCGAAGTCCCTTTGAATATAAATGACGGTGCAGGACGCAAAGGATCAGAAAGACTAGGTTCTTCACAAAGAGGACCCCCACTTGATGCAGTAATTAACATACACTATGAGTGTATAAGGGCGGAACAGATTTTTTAAAGATGGTTCGTTAATATCCATACGAAATTTGTCCCCTTCTCCTTCACATTTCTCTACTCTTTCATCCTCTTTTCAACTTATTCTCCTCCCTCTGTATTACTGTGCATTCTTCTCTCACATTTCCTTCTTTGTTTCTCTCATTCTCGACCGTTCTATCTCTCATTTTTCTTACTTTCCCTAATTCTCCTTTCTCTATCTTCAATTTCTTCGCTCATGCTATCCCTCTTCTTTCTCGAATCTTGGCCTAGGGATGGATGTTCATTGTCTCTTTATCAATTTCATCATATCATCACTCACGTTCATCGTCGCGATTAGACAAAAAGTGGCATAAAAGCGACGGTAAATAACAAAATAAAATCTTTCTTATATTCCCCAATTGTTCTTTCTTTCTCTTTCTCGTCCTGACTCTTTCTACCTCTTGTCTTTCTTTAATTCTCTCTTATTTTTCCTAATTCTTCTTTCTCTTTCCTTTTTGCCCTGTTGTTCTTTCTCTCTCGTTATTTCTCTTGATATATTTCTTTGTCTCTCATTCTCTTTCTGATTTTTCCCCTATTCTCCTTCTTACTTCCTCTCTCTTTCGATCTGTTTCCATTTCTCCTCTGTCTACCGAAAGAATATCGCCAATATAATACACAGAATTGGCCAAATTATTGGACTCATTGTAAAAAAAAAGAACATTTCCTTGTTTTGAAAGTGTTCTAAATAAACAAATTTGACGATTGTTGTAACTTTTTTATGGGATTAAATTGTTTGTCTGCTTCGATATAATCTTGTTTCCCCACAATCCTTTATTTTATTGTGTCCCACGAATAGGTGACAACACTATTCTTTGCACATTCGCAAAAAGGCCTGGAACAATACGTACATTGTTTATCGTACAATTTATACTATTTGTTTGGAAAGGAAATAATATTAATTCTGATTGTTGTAAGGGTGTTATTTATTTGTCTCTCCGGAGCAACACGTAATTTCATAAACCACGTGGTTTGAAGTTTAGAAAAAAAGTAAAAAAAGGATTGAAAACAGCCAAAGATGAAGACCAAAGGTTGGTCTTCCGAAGTACTGACAGTACTTGCAGTGTGTATAACTAAACCTTAAATCTGTCAAAGTTCTGCACATAAAGTGAGTTTATCTGTGTTTCATTTTTTTCAACTAATTAGTCCAATAATTTGGCCAATACTGTAGACGTTCTCGATTTGGCACGCCGACTTGGATATTAGAGTTGACATTTTTTATTCGTATTATTGTCAATTTAGACAATAAACATTATGGCGAGGATTAATAATGATTGAATGGCATTGATGAAGCGATAGTCATGAAGGAACAGCCGTTCCCACGCAAAGACACGAAACATTATTGATTACTCGAACTTCAGCTACAAAATTTAAAGGTTCGTCCACTGAAAGATGTCCAATATTAGTTTATTACAATATTAATTATCCTCTTTCGTTGAAGAGTTGATAAACTGCAACTTGATAGTGACGGATTGGAGTTACCACATTTTAAGATCGTGAAAGTAAGACTAATTATTTTTGTAACAAACTAAAAATAAAAACAGATTACGACAAGACAACGAAACGGACTGTGAATAAGTGGGGGAAAAAATGGTCATAAGAGGGGAGTGAAATGATCCGGTACGTGATCGCTAAAGAAGCGCGGTAGCTCAGTCGTCGTCGGCCTCCGTGGCGGAGTGGTCAGTGCAGCGCGGTACGAAGTCAGGGGTCCCGGTTTCGAATCCCGGCTAGGACATGGATGTTCGTGTTTGTCCTAATGAAAAAACCGAAAATAACGTAAAAATTGATGTGTGTGACAGTTTAGAAAAGTGTGAATGACGGGGGATAGATACTCCCCTATAGGGGTACTCCTTTTATATATATATATATATATATATATATATATATATATATATATATATATATATATACAAGGGCAACACTGGTATAATTGCTACTTGACTGTATTGGCAGAGGAGCACATGTTACATTCCTTCAATGTAATCGCCCCCCCCCCCCATCTCTACGACCTTCTGCCACACGTATGGAAGGCGTCGTACACCGTCAGCGCGTCCATCTCCGCCGATGTCCCGCAGTGACCGCCCTATAGCACGTATGATGGCTTCGCGTGTGTCGTAGTGCTTCCCGCCCAGTGGTTCCTTCATTTTGGCAAAAAGGTCGTAATCACACGGTCTCATACCGGTGAATACGGCGGATGTTCCAGTACCTCCCACTACCAGTTATGCAGGAGCGCCGTCACAGTGTTCGCAGTGTGACACTTTGCATTGTCAAGCAGGATGATGGGACACAGAACGTGCCGTCTCTTCCTTCTTAATGCGAGACGAAGGTGGTGTTGCAAGAAGGTGCAGTAGTAGGCTGCGTTGACCGTCTGCCTAAGAGACGTTGTTCTTCTTGCCTAAACATATTGTTAGGGCGCTTGCACTCTCGTCCTCTGCTTCAGAGCACTGCTGTTTTTGACTGAATAACATACACTCGCACCCCACTCACTATACTTCCTCGTCTGACATTCCTTTATCAACCACGAAACGGTTGTGGCGCTGTGACTCGCCCCTTTCACGGGACAGCAGTGTTGCCATTACTTTTTATCCAACCCTTGTATAAAGACGTTAGGACGTCTGACTACCATGCGAGAGACCCGGGCTCGATCCTCGGCGGAGGAGAACCGGGATTTCTTCCATCTATTCAAGCTGCTCCGGCGCCCACCCAGCGTCGTATAAAGTGGGTACCTGGAGGAAACTCTGGGAAGAAAGTATGGGGCCCTAACTCCACACCCTCTGTACGCCTTCATGGCGTGGTGCAAAGCACAGGGGAGCACTTTACATTACTTGCGCGATCACTAATCCACTCCCCCGTTGTAATCCATTTTCTTTTATTTTGTCCTACACTTGAAGCGGTTGCAACAAACATTTCAAGAACAGTGAAGTCATGAAGCTTTGAATTAAGATACTGCATCAGACATAACTAATTTACTTCGCTTTTCTGCCATTTTTGGCTAATCGCGAAGATGACGATAAATGATAAAGGGACACTCAGAAAGAACAGCCATGCCCAGACCGGGATTCGAACATGGGGACTCTCATGTGGCAGCGAGCTGTGCTAAGCAGCCCGCAACAGACTTCTGCGCCAATACAAATGGTTGAATTGTAAAAGACAATTTATACTTCAACTGTAATATACACACACACATAGTATTGGCCAAATTATTGGACTCGTTGTAAGAAAAGAAGCACCCTTCTTTGTTTTGAAAGTGTTCTAACTGTATTTGACGATTGTTACAACTTTGCATGGGATTAAACTGTTTGTCTGCTTCGATATAATCTTGTTTGCCACAATCCTTTCTTTTACCGTGACCCAAGAATAGGTAGTAACACGATTCTTTGCATATTCGCAAAAATGCCTGGAACAATACGTACATTGTTTACCGTGTTATTTATGCTATTTTTTTGGTTACAGCAAAGGAAATAATATTAATTCTGGTTGCTGGAAGGGTGCTCTTTATTTGTATCTTCGGAGCAACACGTAATTTCATAAACCACGTGGTTTGAAGTTTAGAAAAAAGAGTGAAAAGGAATTGTACACAAGCAGTGATTAAAATGGGACCAAAAAAGAGCCAAAGGTGGTCATACGAAGTACTGACTACTTGCAGTGTGTATAACAGGAGCGTATATTCCAGGCTAGTTAGGCTTTCTGCGAAGCCTGAAGCCTAGAAAGTAAAATACTGAAGAGAAAAAAATTCTTAGAAACTGTGTGAATTAAGCTGATTTAAAAAAGAAGACAATGGCGATCCTGAAGTTGGCAACCTGAATTCTTAGGAGTTGGCAACCTGAATTCTCAGGCGTTGGCAACCAGAATTCTCAGGCGTTGGCAACCAGAATTCTCAGGAGTTGTCAACCTGAATTCTCAGGAGTTGTCAACCTGAATTCTCAGGAGTTGTCAACCTGGATTCTCAGGAGTTGGGAACCTGGATTCTCAGGAGTTGGGAACCTGGATTCTCAGGAGTTGGGAACCTGGATTCTCAGGAGTTGGGAACCTGGATTCTCAGGAGTTGGGAACCTGGATTCTCAGGAGTTGGCAACCTGGATTCTCAGGAGTTGGCAACCTGGATTCTCAGGCGTTGGCAACCTGGATTCTCAGGCGTTGGCAACCAGGATTCTCAGGCGTTGGCAACCAGGATTCTCAGGAGTTGGCAACCTGGATTCTCAGGAGTTGGCAACCTGGATTCTCAGGAGTTGGCAACCTGGATTCTCAAGAGTTGGCAACCTGAATTCTCAAGAGTTGGCAACCTGAATTCTCAGGAGTTGGCAACCTGAATTCTCAGGCGTCGGCAACCAGAATTCTTAGGAGTTGGCAACCAGAATTCTTAGGAGTTGGCAACCAGAATTCTTAGGAGTTGGCAACCTGAATTCTTAAGAGTTGGCAACCTGAATATGTATAAGTTTGCAACCTGACTACCGTTGGGATGGCAACGTGTGGCTTTCTTGAAGACCTCACGAATGAGTAGTCTTCTCCCTTCCTCCATAGCCTAGGACCAGTGTCATAGTGAGAAAACCAGGTCTTAGACTCAGCATACGCCACTGGCGTATAACAATGCAATGTCTATCACAAAACATTAAAAATGTCAAATTTCTCTACATAAAGTGAGTTAATCTGTGTTCAATTAATGAGTCCAATAATATGGCCAATACTGAATATGCATGCAAACATTTTGAAAAATAAGAGGGGTACCTTGTACCCCGTGAGTATTTGTTACAGGTTATATAACACATACTTAGCGTGTCGTGACTTGCAAGGTACAGTGTGTGGAAGGACAAAAAAGCACACAATGACCTGATATCCTTCCCACACACCGCACAACCGGTAATGAGAGTTTAATTGTCTGATGAATGAGATATGACGCATTGGATTCCACAACACACGCATGCTTCTCGCAATGCGGAGTGTTTCGGCGAAGCTTTGAGACTTCCATGTGACTGACGGAAAATGTTTGTTTAATAGGACAGATAAGGCAAAGGATATTTATTTACGTTTACGGACAGCTTTCACCCGCCAATCTGCATGTCGTGTGTTATAAGTCATGCGTACTAGTAAGAAAGAAGAGCAAGCTATGATTGGTGGTCTGACCCAGTGGCGTATTTGAGAGCATCCAGGGCTTCAGACCTCCCAGAAAAGTCCTTGAATCCAGAACTTAACTTAAATTATCCATTGTATAGTGATCAGCGTCCCGAGCGTCAACATCCGTGTTGTCAAATCGGAGCAATTCAAGTAAAAACTTGAGGTGAAAGGGAAACAAAAAATTGATGAAAAATTGAAAATTGTAGGGAAATTTGATAGGTATCTGTGGTAATATATTATCATAGATTCAAGGTCTTGAGAAGTGTGAGACACATTTTCCCCTGTTTTTGTCGCTTAATTTATTCCCCCAAAACACTATAATTAACATTTTTAATTTGGCTTTTAGTGTTTAAAGTTATATAAAATATACAAACTGTAATTTTGTCTGTAGTATTATATGGATATGGAACTTGGTCCCTTACATTAACAGAAGATGAGTGTCAACAACCTCAGTTGCGAAGCAAAAGCTGTAGGGGTAACATCGCTCTCCCATTACAACGTTGCCAAGCGTACGCTTATTTTTTTCAGTTGTTTTTATTAGCTTGCTTGTACAGTGTTTGGGTGTTTTATACTTATACTTCTTTTGGATACTTGATCGGCAAATTTGTACTGATCCTTGAGTAATAACGTTGTATGACTCATTCCCGTGTTTAATTTTCTTCTTCTCTATACACCAATGTCATAGTTTGCCTATTGGACAAATATTATGAGACAACAAACAAAAGTGTACCGGACAATAATTATGGGACAGAGGGAGTATTACATATATAACTTTTATCCAGTAATGCGCTGATCAACTCTCTCTCTCTCCGCCGTTTTACAGTACGTTTGGCAACATGTTGTGTATCCGACTCTCATTTGTTTCGTTCCGCGAGCAACTTTCGGCGCCTTGTGACACGAAAATGCCCGATGTCAGTCGAAGAGAATTCAACTGATAGCTGATTCGTTGTTTCCCAGCCGCCAGCTGGAAATGCGACCAGTAGGGACAGGATTTTTAAGGTGCAAAATTATGGTCGTGAAAGGGTAAGAAAGGTTCTGAAAATGTTTTCGAAAAGGTTCAATAGATGGTGCTGATAAAATACTCTCTTTATTCTGCGCCTTCTGTATATAATGCGCGCGGACCGCAGAGAGAACAGTCGTTCTGCCGAATAGGTTTTTGTTGAAGTTTGTGTTTTCTCTCGCGGGTTTTGGTACATATCTTGGGAACTATTGGGGCTGCAATGATTACATTATACCCTTTTATAGCTCTCGTTCTGCTCTACAAAATGAGACTATAGGATTTTATGTAGATGCTCAAGAAGAGTGAAGATAATTTACTTTTCCGTCCAATTTTTTAACAATGGAAAAAGGTGCTGAAAATGGGGATAAATGTGTTAATTTCACGAAGAAGTGCAACAAAGTCTGTTCATTTTACTTGATTTCATGTCCAAAAATACATATCTCAAACGATCGGTGTGAAAACAGCTATATTCTTGGAAAGGTGATGCACCTTAAAATCCGTTCCCTGGCGATCAGTATAGCCGTCTCATTGTCACCACGTTAAACTATAGAAGAATCTTGCTAGCTTGCCCGAAGGGTCGACCAAACACATTTTCCACTTCAAGGTCTGGTGCAAGAGATGACCTATTGGAAAGACACTCACGTATTATCAACGTCTCTTCCACGTAGTACGTCCTGGACACTGCGTGCTTGTTTCAATTTAATTCATCAAACTGTCCGGTGGAAATAGGTGCGAACCAGTTCGGAAGAAATGTTACGGTCGTGCGACGGCTACCGCTGCACCCGAAAGCAAGAAGGCTTTTTTGTGAATCGGGTTTGGCGGCTGCGACCTAATTGGCTTTGTATCTGTGGCAGATGGAACCCTTTGCTGTTCACGGGCGTGGTCGGTCGGTTGCCATTTATCACTGCTTCACGACTTCCTTAGCGGGTTGACTCTCATAGGTAGTCGAAAAGGATCAGAGGAAACAAAGAGTCATGTGGACACAAGTGGAAGCAGGTATCTCGGAATGTTTCTAATAGTGTTGCCCACGGGACAGGCTTTTAAAAATTCGAGACGAGACAGCATTTCACAGCATTTCCACGAGACGAGACAGGCCAAAGTCTCGTCTCGTGGGCAACACTAGTTTCTAATGCTCTTTCTCGAGATATAAGACGCGGGAAGCTTCAGGAGACGAGAACGAGATAGAGAGATTGGTAAAGTCGAGCCAGACCGAGACTTATTGTCCGAGAGTTCATCTCATCCGAGATTTTAAGAAATTAAAAGGTCATCACTTCCTTTATATATATATATATATATATATATATATATATATATATATATATATATATATATATAAAAATATCTGTTACCTTTCCTCTTCTTCTTTCATGCCCTCTGTCGCTAATCTCTTCCACTCTTCTCTACTTTCCTTCTCTATTTCCTTTTCCATCTTCTCTTTCTCCTCTTTCTATTTCTATTAACTTCCACTTTTTCTCTCCTTTCGCGCTTCCTCTTTCCCTTTCCTCTATATATATTTCCTTCTTCTCTATCTTCTTATCCACTTTATTTTCCCTTATCTTTGATTTCCTTTCCTTATCCTTAATTTATTTTCCTCTCTTTTTCCTTCCTCTTTCTCTCTCTTTTGCCACCTTAATTTCCTTGTCTTTCACTTCTTTTCCTCTATTTATTTTCCTTCCCTCTCTTTCTTGCTTTCTCCTTTCGCACTTTATTTATCCTTATCCTTCATTTCCTTTCCTCTAGATCGTTTCCCTTCGTCTCTTTCTTTCTCCTTCTCCACTTAATTTATCCTTATCCTTCATTTCCATTCCTCTAGATCCTTTCCCTTCGTCTCTTTCTTTCTCCACTTATTTTTTCCTTATCTTTAATTTTCTTCCCTCTATATCCTGTTCCTTCCTATCTTTTTCATTCCCAGCTTTCTTTCAACACCCCTTCTTTCTCTCTTATATCTTCTTCTTTATTTTCCTATCTTTTTAATTTTCTCTCTAGTTTTCCTTACTAACATGCACTGAACATCCAGTTTGAAGTGCGATCCGAAGCAAACGTGACCCAATTGGAAATCGAACCTGGGACCTCTTGATTACAAGACGGCAGCTTTTACCACTACACTACGCTGTGCCAAGTTTCGCCACCATTCATGTTATTCCAATCTACACAAAAAAACAAGAACCAGGATAGTATTCCGATCGCCTCCCCGACAGTGTACTTCTAAGCAAGGGGTTCCGGGTTCAATCCCCGTTGGAGACACGCAGCGCAGTGGTCCGGACCCGTCATTAAACTCTAGGTCCAGTCCCGATTAGCATATCTGAGCATAAAGCGGACTTAAAATAAATTTCGACGACTTTTGTTTTTCCGGCACAGCCTCATCAATCATATGTAATTAAATTCATGGGATAAAACGCATATGAAGAAATTTGCACGTGCCAGAAAATCAGGTCAGGGCTAATATCCGTATCAACCGTTTCAGTTCAGAAAATAAAAAAAAATTATAGAAATACTTGCATGTCGTGACCGCTGGCTTTTATCGTTTTGCAATTCTACCTCCTTTTTATACATCGCCCCGTGTCTTATACTTTGTACACCGCAGAGCGTGACAGGGATTATGTCATAGCACGCTCCGTTACTCGCTGACATTTGTAGCGAGACCATATCGAATGGCTGGTCCCTTGCACGTAGGCTTACATCACAAGGACAAGGCGGAATCCGATGCCACAGTGCAAGGAAGATCTTGAGAAGCGGAACCAGTTTGCGTGTCGTGTTGGAGGATTCTTCATTTCATTTTTTCAGCGGTGAATAACAGCGGAAATATCATACTTCCATTCAGAAGATTACAGTATATTCCTCCCAAAAATAATTATTGAAAATGAATACTTTAAAATGTATTTATTTATTTAGTTTAGTTAAGGCTGTGGAGCCTTTTTTTCCATTTGACCATATTTACAAAAAAAATTGAATGTAGAATATTGAAATATTGAAAAAGGAAAGACAGAAAATAAATATATAAAAATTACAGAGGAATAAAGAATTACAAAGAAAAAATCCATATAAGAATGGTAATCTAATCTATAGATAAGGGCACTAACACATACATATTTTTGCCCTTACACATACACGTACAAGCAGATACATAACAATAACACAGTCCAAAACGGTATACTTATTTCTTGTGCCTTACGTCCTTCTATCATTCTCTGCACCCGCCACTTTATTATGGAAGTCAAACATTTAATTTTCATTATATAATATGTGCAACTTTAACAATTTTTTGAACGTCACAATTGAGGAAGAGACATGAATTTCAGGTGGCAACTTGTTCCAAGGACCTGCTAAGGTAACAGTAAAAGAATTTGCATAAAAGTTGGATTTGTGGAGTGGAATTTCTGTGCAACCAAAAGATATAATTAAAAATTATGAGAATTTTAAACATTTACAATATCACATCACAATATAAAACACATTAACAACATTCAAAATTCAGAAACTATTTATTAAGTGAAAAAAACCTTAAAAATTAATAGACCAATATTTTTTTGTAAATCATTTAAGTTTATAAAGTTGAGGTTATTATTACATGAATTTCATCATGTAAAAGTCGTAAAAGCGTACACGAACTTCTTATGCAAAATATATTAAATGGTTATTTTCTTCACTTTCTCCTTTTTTGATGGATTGGTTGATTTGGTGTTTTAAGTCTACTTTATGCACACCACGGCTAATCGGGACTGGTCCTACAGTTTAAAGTGAGATCCGAACCACTATGTACGTTTAATTAAATGTTTAAAACGTCAATCCCTCAATTATTATCATTAAATATTTATTATCAAACAATTGAGATTGTATAAAACTAGGAAATGTACATTTTAGTTAATAAAATAAATACATAGATTTCTACATAGTGAAAGTTTCAATGTCACCTGTACGATCATAAATTTGAAACAGTGAGTTTCTTTAGCAAATAAAATAACTGGCGATTGAAAGCATTTTTAATTTTTTCACGGTACTCTCACAAATGTTACTCTGAATGGTCACAATGGTCATCTGAATCAAACTGTCCATCTATTCCATTTTCACTCGGAATTTCCAGTAATAATTCCTTTATCCGGTCTTCTTCCCTTCTACCCATCTCATTGCATTAACTGTTCAGTTATTGCACAATACCACAGTCTAATAGAAATCACAAACGCACAAATAAACAAAAATAAAAAAAGACACTCTTCCTTAGGCGCACACGGAACGGCACACTGGGTTTTCAGTAAAAACTACGTACTCACACTTAAAACAACATCGTGGTGTAAAGCAGGGGTGTAAAGCCCATCCCCCCCCGCCAAGGCCCACGACGCACTCCCGCCCCCCAAAAGGTTGAACTTCCCCCCCCGTTTATGCCGAATTAATTACTCAAATTATTCTCGTCAAGACAACATTTGCGGAAAAATATAATACCAGAGGTGCAACCGCAAATTTTTGCCGGGGGGAGCAAGTACCAGGATAAAAGTACCAATAATAATAATAACACTAATAATGGCTTCATTATTTTTAATATTATTATTAGTATTACTACACTACTACTACCAGTAGTAGTAGTAGTATCAAAAACATTATTATCCTCATAAATTACGCAAAGAGGGGGTAGAAGTCTGTGCTAAAGCATTTGTTTGGAACAAACGATTTGAAATATTTTTTCAACACAGTCAATTTCACATTAGCTAATAATGGAAATCAAGCACACAAACTATTCTTGAATGGCAGAAAATGAATGTGTAACTTTCATGTACAACGTATGTTTTACACATATGCAACATGGAGCGACATAAAATAAGAAAATACATATGCAACAAACTAACACAAAATTGTGTACGTATTCAAAGCTTATTCAATACAAATATACAACACATATTATTTAAATACATTATATTACTGAAAACAAGTAGAATGTGAGCGAAGCGAGCAAGAAAATTTTTAGATCCAATTTTTGCAATTGAAAACAATATTGTTTTAATAGGGCGCAAATAATTTCACTGGACGCCATGGCATTCTCTCTTTTACAACTTTTTTTTAGATCATTCGGCGCCCATGGCCGACTCCCGCCGCCCCTAGCTACAGCTCTGAACTTGACGAAAACTAGAAAAGCAGGTAAATGCGAGCGAAGCTAGCAAGAAAATTTTACAAAATGAATTTTTATTTGCATAAAATTTGAAATCGAAGGGGTAATTGCTCCCCTGTGCTCCTATGCAGGTGCCCTTGGCCGTCAATTTTTGTCCCCCCCCCCTTGCTACCCTAGAATTGACTTCCGTCGAAGGTTGGAGGGGGGATGACGCCCTACCCCCCTGTGATTGCGTCACTGTATAATACAGACATATTTAAGCAATATATATGTACTTTAGATACTTTAGACTCACTGCCATTGTTAGTCAACCTTATTCTGCACAGTTTGACTACTCGACTAACCTTGTATTAATGCGAATACCACGACCCCCTTCATCCAAACCGATTCTAAAGGCGTAAGTGGTGGTGTTTCATTTCAACCCTATCGCCGCGATCACCCATAGGTAAGTAGAAAAACTAAATATAATAACCAAAACTAGAAATCAATAACAAGTCAATCAAACAATACGATGCCCCCATTTTTGTGTGACGATATATATAGAATTGGTATACAATTTTGTCCCCCCAAAAATTCCCATGCCTCAGGCGCGTCATGAAACCTCCCTGTGGGCATCCCTGGTGTAAAGAAACTCGGCTAGACAGAAGGAGGGTGACGACAACACAATCATTGATAAATGGTAACCAGTGTTGGGCGATATATCGTCCGGACGATATATCGCGATATTGAAAACATATCGTTCAGGCGATATCAACCAGACGATGTATCGTCACGATATATTGGCGATATAAAGTCGCCATATTTGGCGATATATCGTGTCGGCGACGATATTTTTTTGACGATATATCAAATTTCCGATATCGTCCATCCCTATTGGTGACGTTAAAACCACACACGCGGAACTAAAGACAATGCGCGACCTATACAGGGTTAACCGAAAAAAATTCACCTCTGCGCACACATTTTTGACTGAAAAACTTATTTTGCGAAGTTCTTTCGTCGATTCTTTTGCCAGCCTGCTAAAGAAACACACCCTCGCTTTCTGCAGCAGCGGAAGATAAGACAACCAAAGCAACAGATAACAACCAGTGTCTTCACGTCAGCGAAAGTTTAATCATCCCGCTTCCTGCGCGTCCCGAAAGGGAACATCCTCTTTAAAGGAACGCGGGAAAACAGGAAGGGAGGAGAGGAGACGGGCTACTAGACAGGGAGCAGGCGAGGGTCAATATCCCAAACAGTCTCTTCGCCTCGTCTAGGAACTCTTCCTCGCGCGGCGAAAAGCATTATGCAGGGAGACCTTAGGATGGTGTTCATATCCTTTGCCATCGGTAGCCAAATTGGAAACGAGAGGTTGTTTAGAACCACTAGATATTGCGACGGTTTGATTCGTAGCACTGCCGTAAGCAGGAAAGATCCAATTTTCCTCTTGTTTAAACATGCTCCCTCCACTATTAGAAGTCTCTTGCCAGCGTTTCCAACTTAATTAATTTCTGCAGATACACACTTTATTACATTATTATAAAAGAGGAACATAAATTAAGAGTATTTGAAAATAAAATCCATACAGTGGCGCAACCACGGGGGCAGGGGGGCATTGCCCCCACCCCCAACCTTGGACGGAAATAAGTTCTATGGAGCAAGGGGGTAAACATTGACGGCCAAGTGTACCTGCAAGGGGCAATTACCACCCACACAACTTCAAATTTTATGCAAATAAAAATACTTTTCGTAAAATTTCCATAGTCTTATCAGGTTCAGAACCGTAGCTAGGGGCTGCGGGAGTCGGCCCTGGGTACCGAACGATCTACATGAAAATAAGTTTTAAAATTTATTGATTGATTTGTGGTTTTAAGTCCACTTTGTGATTCGTGACGCAGTGGTAGCGTCGTTGCCTTGTAATCAAGGTGTCCCGGGTTCGATACCCGGTGGAGGCACATAGTGGTTCGGATCCCACTTTAAACTTTAGGTCCAGTCCCGATTAGCCTTACTGTGCACAAAGTGGACTTAAAACAACAACAAATCAAATCAAACCAAAGATATTATTAGAATAATTAAATCAAGAAGACTTAGGTAGGCATGTCATGTGGCACGAATGGGAGAGGAAAGAAGAGTTTAAACATTCTTGTTGGGAAACCTGATGGTAAGAGACCACTAGGAAGGCCAAGACGAAGATGGAGGGATAACGTTGAGATGGACCTAAAGGAAATGGGTAAGGATGGAAAATATTGGATTGATCTTGCTACAGAGTTAGTTAGTTACGCTTGACTGCCGGGGAGGACAGGGGTGGAAACACTGTTGATATTACTCTCGAATCAGCTCTAGGCCTATCTGAATGCTAAGTACTGAACAGCACAATTTTCATGAGTAACTAGGAGAAAGCTGAAGTTAGATTCTCAGAGACGGACCAGAAGGTAACGAAAAGTTAAATTTTGACCGTTATTTTAACTTGATTTTCAAAAATTCAGAGAAGAAGCCATATTTAATTTTCAGAGTTGGACTATGAGATAACTAAAGCGTTTTTGATTTTCTAGTCCAGGAGAAAACCAAAGCTGGTTGGTTGTTGTCAGCGATGGACCAGAACGTAACCAAAGTTCGTTTGGGCTAGGTGATTCATTCTTTTCAAACTTGGATCAGGATATATCCTAATTTTGTTTGTTTTTCAGAGTTGGACTAGAAGAGAGGTGATGCTTCTTGGACTTTTTCAGAATTGGACCAGAAGATAACTATGGCTCGTATGATGTTCGGTCATGGGCCAGGAGAGAAGTGAAAAAGCTTCTTTGATTTTTTCAGAGATGGTCCAGGAAATCACCTACATTTGTTTGATTCTCAAAGTTGAACCAAGATACAAGTAAGGCTCGCAGAGATAAACAAGGCTCGTTTCATTCTCAGACTTGTCCCGGCAGAGAAATAAAGCTTGTTTCATTTTTCACATTTGGACTGGGAGATAGCCAAGGCTTGTTTGATTTCAGAATTGAGCCAAAGAGAATCAATGATTGACTACTTGTCTGTGCTTTCTCAAAGTAGAACTTTCATATCAGAACATTAAAAACTCTCCTCCTGTCTTCATTGCAGAGTGCATTATGGGAAAACAAAGAGCTGGGTGTAAGCAATACAAGTTGATCACCAAAAGAGGCTGCCAATAATGACGTATTATTCATGATTGTGCTGACCCTTCGGTGTGAGGTTAAGGCCATTATGGGTTGAAGACCCAAGGTTCTTCTGACAACGTTCCGGTAACCTTTAAGGTTTGGCAACAGAATTTATTTATAACCAACAAACGTAGCATCTGCATAGGTGGTTGTGCTCCACTTTAATAATTCGCAAGCAAGGTTCAATGCCGGAAAGGTAGAGAGTTCAAGTTTATGCGGTGCCTCCAAGATCTATTGTTTTGAACGGCTCTCCTTGTAGCCACCCACCACAGGATCAAAGGTGAATGTCTGAAGCAAGGTCGCAGCATGTCCTCGTTTCGGATATTGGGATAAAGTATTTGGGAAAGGTGTGGCCATCTTGAGTTCGGTGGCCTAAATTGGGGAACGGCGCAGACAACTTTCATTGTCTTTTTGATCTCACGCAAAAGAAATTCTACTTGGCAATTGCTGATATGCGTTAATTAATATAATATTCTTAACTGTAACGATAATGACAGTAGTTCGTGTGTGTGAGGAGGGCGTGGCCGTATATATACATAAGGAAAAAGAGGAATTCAACTCTCAGCCGCCCAGAGACAAACATTTTGAATAACAATTGTAGTTGGTGTTATTGTTCAATGGGCTAATACTTTCTGCCTCTCCAAAATAACTCAAGTGGAGGCAGATATTACAGATATGTGTATACCTACACTCAGGCCCGTAGCAAGAATTGATCTCCAGGGGGAACTCACGTGTTATCAAGGAGAGCTCTGTCCATTTTTTTTTTCAAAAGCTTAACTGGTGAGGGGGCGGACGACAGTGCTAGGAGGGGGTATATACTCCCCTGGCCCCTGCATGTAGTGTTGCCCACGGGACGAGATGGGACAGGCTTTTAAAAATTCGAGTATTTTCGAGACGAGACAGCATTTCCACGAGACGAGACAGGCCAAAGTCTCGTCTCGTGGGCAACACTACCTGCATGGCTACGGTTCTGCATACACTGTTAGGCGTTACTTTAAATCTACAATATCCTACCGTTAAAATTTAACAGTCTGCCTGTTATTTATCCAGAACGAGATATCATTCTTTTTTTTATCTAAATTTGATTTCTCTATCATGAATAAATACAGATAACAATTATTATATCTTACAGTTGTGTGCATCATAAACATGCTTTCAAAACAATCATTATAATTTCGTTAATTAAGGTAATAACCACTAATACTTTTTTACGGTAGTGGGATGGTAGCGAAAATTGGCGGTCCCAAACCGTTAATTTTCCAGGACTTTTTACAGTGTATGTCAATCCTCATATTTATTTGAAGTTTGCTTCCTGTTGGTGCGACAAACAACATGCATGTAAAAGAAAAAAAAAGCACATTCACTGCGCATGTGCGATCAACAGACCGAAGCGATAAGCTGTTGAGAACCCATTACTTATGAGTAGAGCCCGGAAGTTCAGGCATTTATTTTCGTTAAAATAGGCAGGCAAAAAGGCATTTATAATGTGGAAAATAGGCACAAAAAATGAAAAAAAGGCAAAATAAACCGAAAAAAGGCACATTTGGAAGTCGCTTACTTTTATCTATAATTTCTGGCAAAATGTTAAGATCTACATTGGGAAGAGCATTTCAATTTTCTCCGTCTTGATTGCGCATTACTACAAGGTGTTTTTTTAAGTTCTCATCATTCATTGATAGTCGTCTATCAGAGAGAATGTTTTTCATAATAGAAAATAATATTTCTACTTCGACAGAAGTTATTGGAGCATACATAAAACAAGCTAATGTAGCTGGACTCATTTTGGTAACAGCATTTTCACCTTTTAGAATATCACAAATTGTTTTCAATTGTTTCAAGTCCTCATTTGCACTCACTACCCGTTTGCACTTTTCCGCAACAGCTCACCCCTTTTCTCCTGGCACTTCCATCATCTGCTGCATAGATTCGTCGTAGATTTTCATGGATGCTATAATTGTAATTGTCTCTGACAATGCACCATAATGTGCAAAAATAAACTTGAATAGCACAGGAGTTTTTTTCACTTCACGAAATGAAGCCGCTTCATTTTCTGGAAGAGCATCTATCACCTCACTAATTTTTTCAAGATTGTTAGCATAATATATAGCTTCTGATATCCAGGTTCCCCATCTGGTCAAGACTGGTTGCGAAGGTAAACTAAGCTCAGATGCAACTTTCTTATATTTTCGGGTTCGAGAGGGAGATTTCAGAAATATCTTCTTCGTGTTCGAAATCAACCTGTCCACTTCAGCAGTCAATCATGCACAAGGAAATGTTAACCGAAAGGCAATATCCTAACTGAGCATGAAATACATTTTTCTCACACTTTTCTCCTTCAGCAATGTTGAAACATGCACGAGTTCAATATTACTTAAATAAGGCGAAAATTATTCACATAATAAACGGAAGAAAAATAAATGCCAACAACGTCTTTTGGGAGAAAAATAATTTATATACACATTTTTTTTTAAAAAAAAATGGTCAAATTCCATTGAAAAAGGCAAAAAAAAGGCATTATAATTAAAAATAGGCAGTGGGGTCCCAAATAGGCAAAATAGGCAAAATGAAAAGGCTTCTAAAACATTCGAAACAACATAAGAAACGTATATCCGGAAAAATTTTATCAATATATGCAGTAGATAAAAAGAGGCATTTTGCCAAACTTCCGGGCTCTACTTATACGGTTCTTTGGTTTGAAAGTGACGCGACTGCTACTCTGAGCAATGTGTCGCGTTACTTCGCTGTGTCTCCCTCAGTCTTGAGACAATTTACGGGTGCAACAGCGAAACAGGGTCAGAGGATTGATACATGTTTTTAAAGAGTGGGCGAGGCAGTATTTACCTCTCCTGAATCGATTTCTACCATTGCCCCCCCCCCCCACTTGAGAAGGAGTGAGGAAGAGGGTGGGAGGTAAAAACGCCACCTGAGGAAGTTAACCAACCCCCTCCCGAAACAGGTGTTTACATGATACTTGAACCCGCTCCATGTGACCTCACGCACACATGGGCAATACGCACGTGTGTAAACATGACCAGCGTGAGTTTTTCGCGAAATGTTTGAAAAAGTGTTGCCAACTAAGATCACAGAAATGAGAACGAACCGTCTCGCTGGCCGAGCACGAGGAACGGTCGACTCACGATCTTCCTCTTCGAGTCGTGCCCATGGACACGTGCGTGTTCGGGCCCGTATCCAGGGGAGGCGCCAGGGGGGCCTCGAACCCTGAAATATTTAAATGTGAACCTATAAAAAACTACGAAAAAAACATTGTGGATTTTTCAAATTTGTAAATATTTCAATTTTGTTCTTGCATAAATGAATGTGTTTCTTGTGTAGAAGTCTCCGGTTTGCAATATTGGGTAGTTTGTTTTAAAATCATTGATGTAAGGTTACCAGACTTCCGATTCACCGATTTAGTCAGAACAGTGCGTTACTTTTAATCCCTGTCCCGACTTTTTTCGAACTGCTGCCTTGATGTGAAAATGTCTCTTTATTAATTGTTTTTGGTAACACATTTAGACATGTTAATTATTGTAATAATAATTGCTAGTATGTGCACACACACACATACGGGTCTGGACCCTCCCTTAACAAAATCCTTGGTACGGGCCTGTGCGTGTTCCTTCATCAATTTCATCCCATCATCATTCATCCTCACCATGACAATTGGCTTAAGAAGCAGAAAACGATGCAAAATAAGAAAAATGCAAAATATGGCTTAAGAAGCAGAAAACGATGCCAAATAAAAAAAATGCAAAATATGGCTTAAGAAGCAGAAAACGATGTCAAATAAGAAAAATGCAAAATATGGCTTAAGAAGCAGAAAACGATGTCAAATAAGAAAAATGCAAAATATGGCTTAAGAAGCAGAAAACTATGTCAAATAAGAAAAATGCAAAATATGGCTTAAGAAGCAGAAAACGATGTCAAATAAGAAAAATGCAAAATATGGCTTAAGAAGCAGAAAACGATGCCAAATAAGAAAAATGCAAAATATGGCTTAAGAAGCAGAAAACGATGTCAAATAAGAAAAATGCAAAATATGGCTTAAGAAGCAGAAAACGATGTCAAATAAGAAAAATGCAAAATATGGCTTAAGAAGCAGAAAACGATGTCAAATAAGAAAAATGCAAAATATGGCTTAAGAAGCAGAAAACGATGCCAAATAAGAAAAATGCAAAATATGGCTTAAAAAGCAGAAAACGATGTCAAATAAGAAAAATGCAAAATATGGCTTAAGAAGCAGAAAACGATGTCAAATAAGAAAAATGCAAAATATGGCTTAAGAAGCAGAAAATATGGCTTAGGAGGCAGAAAACGATGTCAAATAAGAAAAATGCAAAATATGGCTTAGGAGGCAGAAAACGATGTCAAATAAGAAAAATGCAAAATATGGCTTAAGAAGCAGAAAACGATGTCAAATAAGAAAAATGCAAAATATGTAGAATATTTTGGAATCCCAGGTTGAACATAGTAAGATATTATGAAAGGAACAGCCCACCACGATGAAAACATTTAGGTGGTGATATTTTAATCACATATTGACGGTTTGAGGATTTGAACATATACTTCTTATGGTAAGTGTCGAAAATCAACATTTTCATTTGGGAAAAAAATAATGAAAAAAATAATAATGGAATGATTATCACTTGGATCCCTAGTTGATCATGTTCCTGCTTGTATGCACAAATTGTAAAGTAAAAAACAATCTCCCTGTGTACCGCACTGTGTAATATAGGCAAATACAACGCGTTAAAAGAGGCCTCCATATATTCTCGATGCCAACAGTACATTTACTCAGTCTGAGTGAATCCTAAGGGAGGGGCATTTTCGGAAAAGGTCCCACCAGTGATCACCTTTCCTCCAGGAATTGATCCCACGTCATCAGCATGGCAGTCAAGATGCCTTACCGGATGGACCATCTTGCCCTCATTTTACACTGTCATATAAGGTTACTAGCGTAATCAAGCGGTCCTGGGTGCGTTTCCCAGTGGTTCGGATCTACCTCAAAACTCGCAGTATTTTCTGAACAAAAAAGGGACTAAACTTGGTAACTTTCTCAAATGGTTGGCAACACTTAAAGTCTGCCAGCATCTCAAGAGTAATTGACACCAGTCCCAGCTGTACCAAAAGAAGAAGAAAACAAATGAAGGGTGTGTTCTGGACGTTAAAAAGAGAAAAAGTCTGCAATGGTGTGTTGTGCAGGACACGAACCCGTGGACGACGTGAAGAAAATTTCGTGTTAGCCGGCGTAAATAACAGGGCGTGACTAATTAATACAGACACGGTCATTGGCTGGTTGGATGTGTGACGCGTTCAGGTGGCACTTAACTTCCCTGTGCTCGTTCTTAATTCCATTTTATGCGCAGTTCACTGGACTTCCAATTTGATTCCGTCCAAACCATGAAATGTGTGCCCGCCGGTAATCGAACCCCCGTCGTCTCGACCTGTGGAGCTGATACAGGAACGGATGCACAAGAGGTGCTGTTGCTCTCACCCCCACCTCCGCAATACATAAACACCACGAACATGGGTAAACATCACTCATCCAGTGAATGTAAATGTAGGTATGAACATTATAATTTTCATGATTCCATAATTTAAAATTGCTATTTATTCAGCAATTAACTGAAATTCGCCCCCCCAAAAAACAACCTATTTTTTACTGCATCCGCCACTGAACTAGCGCGAATTTGTCGTCATTCTGTATCGCCTGTACTTAATCCCTATTCAAGACATGAGACATTCTTACTGTAACACGTTGTCAAGGGGTATACAGGGTGGTCAGCCCATTAGGTGACAAGAGTGCGTTGAGAGATCCACTTACGGTCGGCGCGAATCAAGGTTCCGGGTTGAATCGTAGTCCTGCACAGCTATTTCTTTCTTTCCTTCGTCAATTTTATCGAACAACATTCATTTTCATCGTCTTGTATAGCCGAAAGTTGTATATTACCGATATGACATAAGATAAGACAATTCAAATACAAGGTGGTCAATCGAACACCCTTCAGTGAAAACTAATACTAGATTAAAATGTCGGTTTGTACAAGATATTGTGTTACGTTAGTAAAAAGAATGGCTTCGGATAACGGAAATAGTTTGAATAACAACGGTCTAAACTCTGAGAACAACAATTGGATAAGCTCTTTCCCTCCTCGGTTGTTTTTACTGTTCAAGACATGCTCAATAACTTTCTATCGCCCCGTATATGAAGATTACTAAACAGTAGCAACGCTAACACAATCCTGCTACCAAAGTGGTATGTGGAGGTATTGATGTGCAATAACACAAGGTACAATAATAATAATAAACTTGAATTGTTCTGTTCCTCTCTATCATGCCCTTTCGGGAAAAGCGCACTGCAGACAAGTTTTGGCAATTATCCACTCACTTTGGCAACACTGCCGTCTGAAAACTCATCCCTTTACCCTTTTCCGAAGGGACGGATTTGTCGGCAACATCGATCAGGGTG
Source organism: Lepisma saccharinum (assembly GCF_977018435.1). NCBI lineage: Eukaryota > Metazoa > Arthropoda > Insecta > Zygentoma > Lepismatidae > Lepisma > Lepisma saccharinum. The sequence goes on along the minus strand of NC_139246.1, from coordinate 35,380,632 downwards.
GAACGACCTTCGTCGCCGCCAAGGTCACAGGGAGACGGCGGACAGGTTCAACCGAGGTCGGGAAGTTCACGAAAATTTAAGCAGCGCCTGCAGTGGGAAAGTCAGTTGCTCTCCTATGAACCCAGTGTACTGAAGGTTTGGAAAGCAACGCTATATAGACAACAGCTAATAGAATCTTCATAAACTTGAGAGAAAGAGAGATAACATAATAGGAAAAGAGGAGACAGATAAAGAACAAATTGGAGAATGAAGGTGAGATAGGAAGGGAGACAGGCAAAGAACTAAATACAAAATTAAAAAGGGAAGAAGGAAGAGAGGGAAACAAAGAACAAAATAGACAATAAGGGAGTGATGGAGGGATCGAGAGAAGGAGGGTGACAGAGAGATAAGGACACATTAGAGAATGATGAAGGGCGAGAATGAGGAGAGACAGAAAGAGAGGAGGGAAGAACAAAATAGAGAATGAAGGAGGTAGATAGGCAAGGAACTGTTAGGTGTGAAATATCGTTAGGCTTCTGTTTATGTTTTTGTTGAAATATGGAGGTGTCCATTGTCGGAGTTGTATGTTAAGCTGTCTGTCAGCTGTTAAATGTTAGTTAGTGGTCTGTTTATATCTCAAGTTTAAGTATGTATAAAATGCGTGCGTATTAGCCTGTGTGCATACACGACAGCTTACAATGTGGCGACGAGGAGGAAAATTTCAGTAATTACAAGTTTGTTACAAGTTTTACCTTTCGATAAATACAATCCTCTAAATGGATCTGTTTCTGCATATTTGGAAAGATTTGCTAATTATTGTCGTATTCAGCACGTTGCACCAGAGGATAAAATTCCTCCATTCATTGCTGTAATTGGATAAGGGAAGGAGACAAGAGAACAAACTAGAAGCAGACAAAGAACAACATGGACAAGACGGAAATAAATATGAGAAACGGGTAGAGATATAATTGACTGAATGGTTGAAGTAAGTTATTTACCGTCGCTTTTCTGCCACTTTTGGCTAACTGCGACGATGAGGATGACGACGAGAACACACATGCCCAGGCCGGGATTCGAACCCAGGAGCGTAAAGGCAAAGTGGTGGGGAAAATTATGGGCAAAGAGAGAGAAAGAGAAGAACAGTAAGAGAGACAAGACAGAGAAATAATAACTGATAGAGAGGGAGAGTGATAGGAGAATACGGGAAAAGAAATAAGAGGAGATGGAAAATAAAGAGTGTGTGTGTCTGAACCTTGAGAAAAGAGAGATAAAGTGGTGGGGCGAAACAGTAGGCAAAGAGAGAGAAAGAATAAATAGTAGAGAAAGAAGACAGAAAAGATTGAGCAATGAACGAGTTGCAGTGACACGAACACGCCCAAATTGAAATGCAGGAAAACAAACGACCACATAAATGCAATCGCTGAGCAACAGCAAAACTCGCAACCACGATATAACGGAAACAACCTTGGGGCATTCAACTTATTAACGCTCGGCTGATAAACGGAAACCGCCGCTCAGCGCGCGGGCCGGCCTTCAAACGGCTGCATCGCCTTCCAGGAGTAGGTCAGTGAGACAAGGGTCACGACGCACGGCTCGGTGGTCACTTGGCCGATAAACAGAACGTCGCCCATCCGTTCCCCATTAAGGGATAATAGGGACAAATCATTGCTAACCGCCCCTTAACTTAACACACTCCCCCTATTAACCACACAACAAAGGCGCAGACGTCTGTCTTGTTGGATCGACCGACCATATGGTGGGGTACGGTTGAGATCCTAATGCCCTTGCTTTGAGGTCAACATATGAACAGGTAGGTTAATCGGGACGGGACCAACAATTTGAAGATGGGTCAGAAAGACCGAAATATCGCTCTAATGGCATTCCAAATACTCTTTTGACAGCTGGACCCCATTCCGTTAAAAACTTTTTTCATTGAACTTATGACGGAGACAACTCTTCTTGTTAGTTAGAGAGACGTCTAACTCATTCTCGGTCTTGTCTCAAGTTGCTAACGCCGCCGCCTTGTAATCAAAGGGTTCTGGGTTCGATACCCGGTGGAGGCACATTGTACATTGGTTCGAATCCCACTTTAAACTACAGGTAAGCGGACTTAAAACCAGGATTGTTAAAGGTTCACGAACCCATAAATTCTAATTGGATATATTGGGTTCTGCTGCAGGACCGGAACCTTTTTTCTCACACAATTTAAATTCGGTCCAAGTTGCATATTGTTTCATTGAAAAAAGGTTTCTGGACCCGTATTTAAATTGATGCAGGAAAAAGCTTCCTGGACCGAATTGAAATTCATTCTGGAAAAAGGGTCCCTGGACCGAATTGAAATTCATTCTGGAAAAAGGGTTCCTGGACCGAATTGAAATTCATTCTGGAAAAAAGGTTCCTGTACCGAATTGAAATTCATTCTGGAAAAAGGTTCCTGGACCGAATTGAAATTCATTCTGGAAAAAGGTTTCCTGGACCGAATTGAAATTCATTCTGGAAAAAAGGTTCCTGGACCGAATTGAAATTCATTCTGGAAAAAAGGTTCCTGGACCGAATTGAAATTCATTCTGGAAAAAAGGTTCCTGGACCGAATTGAAATTCATTCTGGAAAAAGGGTTCCTGGACCGAATTGAAATTCATTCTGGAAAAAAGGTTCCTGGACCGAATTGAAATTCATTCTGGAAAAAGGTTCCTGGACCGAATTGAAATTCATTCTGGAAAAAAGGTTCCTGGACCGAATTGAAATTCATTCTGGAAAAAAGGTTCCTGGACCGAATTGAAATTCATTCTGGAAAAAAGGTTCCTGGACCGAATTGAAATTCATTCTGGAAAAAAGGTTAATGGACCGAATTGAAATTCATTCTGGAAAAAAGGTTCCTGGACCGAATTGAAATTCATTCTGGAAAAAGGTTCCTGGACCGAATTGAAATTCATTCTGGAAAAAAGGTTCCTGGACCGAATTGAAATTCATTCTGGAAAAAAGGTTCCTGGACCGAATTGAAATTCATTCTGGAAAAAAGGTTCCTGGACCGAATTGAAATTCATTCTGGAAAAAGGTTCCTGGACCGAATTGAAATTCATTCTGGAAAAAAGGTTCCTGGACCGAATTGAAATTCATTCTGGAAAAAAGGTTCCTGGACCGAATTGAAATTCATTCTGGAAAAAAGGTTCCTGGACCGAATTGAAATTCATTCTGGAAAAAGGTTCCTGGACCGAATTGAAATTCATTCTGGAAAAAAGGTATCTGGACCGAATTGAAATTCATTCTGGAAAAAAGGTTCCTGGACCGAATTTAAATTCATTCTGGAAAAAGGTTCCTGGACCGAATTGAAATTCATTCTGGAAAAAGGTTCCTGGACCGAATTGAAATTCATTCTGGAAAAAAGGTATCTGCACCGAATTGAAATTCATTCTGGAAAAAAGGTTCCTGGACCGAATTCAAATTCATTCTGGAAAAAAGGTATCTGGACCGAATTGAAATTCATTCTGGAAAAAAGGTTCCTGGACCGAATTGAAATTCATTCTGGAAAAAAGGTTCCTGGACCGAATTGAAATTCATTCTGGAAAAAGGTTCCTGGACCGAATTGAAATTCATTCTGGAAAAAAGGTATCTGGACCGAATTGAAATTCATTCTGGAAAAAAGGTTCCTGGACCGAATTGAAATTCATTCTGGAAAAAGGTTCCTGGACCGAATTGAAATTCATTCTGGAAAAAAGGTTCCTGGACCGAATTGAAATTCATTCTGGAAAAAAGGTTCCTGGACCGAATTGAAATTCATTCTGGAAAAAGGTTCCTGGACCGAATTGAAATTCATTCTGGAAAAAAGGTTCCTGGACCGAATTGAAATTCATTCTGGAAAAAAGGTTCCTGGACCGAATTGAAATTCATTCTGGAAAAAAGGTTCCTGGACCGAATTGAAATTCATTCTGGAAAAAGGTTCCTGGACCGAATTGAAATTCATTCTGGAAAAAAGGTTCCTGGACCGAATTGAAATTCATTCTGGAAAAAGGTTCCTGGACCGAATTGAAATTCATTCTGGAAAAAAGGTTCCTGGACCGAATTGAAATTCATTCTGGAAAAAGGTTCCTGGACCGAATTGAAATTCATTCTGGAAAAAAGGTTCCTGGACCGAATTGAAATTCATTCTGGAAAAAGGTTCCTGGACGGAATTGAAATTCATTCTGGAAAAAAGGTTCCTGGACCGAATTGAAATTCATTCTGGAAAAAGGTTCCTGGACCGAATTGAAATTCATTCTGGAAAAAAGGTTCCTGGACCGAATTGAAATTCATTCTGGAAAAAGGTTCCTGGACCGAATTGAAATTCATTCTGGAAAAAAGGTTCCTGGACCGAATTGAAATTCATTCTGGAAAAAGGTTCCTGGACCGAATTGAAATGCTTTAAATATGAAAAGGTTATACACTGTCTTGAACTCATTTACGTTTGCTGATTTTCTCTCCCAGTCAGGGATTGAATTTATTCACAATTCGTAGACCAGGATTGGCCGATTCAAAGTTGCCTTCTAAAAATGTCTGCGAGTACGTTTACACTCGAATGTCACACTGCGGTTGTAGAAACCGTATCGCAGGAAATAAATCATAACACTGTTGTTCTCTCGTGGGCCACCAAAAACTCCCTTGTCGAGGAGTTACTGTACATGTACATAACGCAATGGACTGTGACGTCACATTGAGTTGAAACAAACCCGTCACGTGTTGCTCCGGCATCCGATCCAGGAACCGCAGCCAATAGGAGCCGTCGATGAGGTAACGTGAGGCTGCTGTGTTCCCAGCAGATATCACAACAGGGGCTGGCAGTGTTGCTACAGCCAAGGGCAGGAACGCGCAGGATAGAATGGGACTACATAGAGAGGGGTAACGTGACTGCAGTGCAGCGTTTCCGTTTCACCCTTTTCTACCTTTTACCTTAGATTCTCGAGGCAGCCAGCACCTGGATTATTCTTTCATGTTCACAAGTGGATAATTGTTTATCGTCAGGTTCGTATTCGATCAAGTTGCGTATTGTTTCATTTCAATACGTAACTTGGACCCTATTTAAACTGATTCAGAAAAAAAAAGTTCCTGTATTTAAATTGATCCTGGAATAAAGGTTCCTGGACCGAATTTAAATTCATCCGGAAAAAAAGGTCCTGGACCGTATTTAAATTCATCCAGAAAAAAAGGTTCCTGGGATGTATTTAAATTGCTCGGGAACAAAGATTCCTGGACCGAATTGAAATACTGAAAAAAAAGGTTCTTTACGGTCCAGAACCCATTTTACTCTTGCTGATTTTCTCTCCTGGACCGGAATTGAATTTATTTAAAATTCCTGGATCTTTAACAACCCTGCTTAAAACAACAAAAACAAATCGTATCGAGTTGCAAATCACTGGCTTGTAAGAAAAAGCAAACCGACAAATTATATTAACTATCATGTTACATACTGGAAGAAAACTTTTGCATTTCGCCATTTTCAGTTCAGTTGACATATTTCAGAGTGCCACAATAACTATTCTTGGCCCCATTGTTTTTGGTTGATTGACTGATTTAGTGTATTTTACTTCGCTCTTCTGCCACTTGTGACTATTCGCAAAGGTGAGGATGAGTGATGATGATATGATGAAATTGATGAAAGGACACTCGCAAAGAACAGCAATGTCCAGCCGGGATTCGAACCCGGGACTTACTTTTTACTTACACGGAACAATTAGCGTATTTAGTCGCCCTCATAATTAGATTATCTGCAATAATTCCATGGATTCTTGATTATGGAATACATGGTAAATTACCAGAGTTAAACTAAACCACAGTATACTTCCCGGCTCCGTAGGAAGACAGAAGGTAAGTTTATACACAGCAGCTCTCTAGAATGAAGGCAGATTGACTTAAGAATTTCAAACATTTAAAATGTCAACAATAACTTTAGTGTTAACGCCTGGGTTAGTTCTGTTGTTATATTGCTCATAATTATATTGGTCGTATAGCTTTACAGTTCGTAATGTGGTTGAGTGGTATGGCATTATCTCATGCACATGCACTATATTCCTACGCACAAGATTTCTGCACAGCTGCTTTCAGAACCACAAAGAATTTCTCACAAGCCACTTGTATTTGTTTACACTGACTTCATTCTTGCAGCGGACAGAGAATACATAAAATCCTACGTGGTTAATTTCTGCCCAACACTAGGGAGCTAACTCCTCAAGCAGAAGGAATTGTGAATGAACAGATCACACCATTCATTCGCCCCGTTCTTCACGCTGGCAAGCAAGCGAAGCGTGAAAGACAACACGCGTTGTCTTCTCCCCCCCCCCCTACCCGCTTCCCTTCCTCCTCTTTGAACCATTCCGCGAATCGGTTCATTGTGATCAGTGCCAAGTGGCTCTTTGAGAGTTAGCAAGTGCCGTTTAATTTATAGGCTAAGCGTTCGACACGCGCCGTCGGCTATTTTAGGATGCACTGCAGGCCGGCGCATGCGCCTTCCGCTGCATACAAAGCAAGGAACCGTAAACTAAGACAATTAATGGATACACTGCTCTGGAGATAGTAGAAAAATATGCCGAAAGGATATTCGAAGAAGCGATGCGAAGGAGGGTCATGGGGGGCAAATCCCAATTAATTAATATAAGTTCATGTCAGGGTATTAGGGTTTATTTTGCCTATTTTCGTGCCTAAGCGGGTTTATTTTGCCTATTTTCGTGCCTAAGCCGTGGTAGCTCAGGTGGCGGAGTAGTTAGCATAGCGCGCTACGAAGCCAGGGGTCCCGGGTTCGAATCCCGGCTAGGACATGGATGTTTGTGTTGTCCTTAAAATGAGAAAACCGAGAATAAACAGAAAACCTGATATGTTGAGAAAAAGTGTGAATGACGGGGGATACCACCTAATTCCATAAAAAAAAAAGTCGTTAAGGCGTCTGACTACCATGCAAGAGACCCGGGTTAGAGCCCCGGCGGGGGAAAACCTGAATTTTTTCAACCTTTTCAAGAGGCTTCGGCGCCCACTAATCGTCGTAGGAGGAATCTCGGGCGTGGTGCTGATCACATCACCCCCCTCCCCACCTTCGGCCGTGATCAAGAAAGTAACTCAACACCCCCTATACGCATTCATGGCGTGATGCAAAGCACAGGGGAGCACTTTACTCCCTTTATGCCTATAAATGCTTATTTACCTCATTTTCAAACTAAACCTTGCATTGCACTAAAGGAACTCAAATGTACACAAGGATTTATTTAGGGGGTGGCTCCAGGGGGTCCGTACCCCCTCTCGGAAGACTTACCAATTACAAAAAAATAATAATGAAGATAGCCTATTCTTGTTTAGGATTTGTTGCATAATCCAGGGTTATCTATTTCCACCGCAAGGATTAGATGGGATTACGGCTTTGAGTAACAGTACTAAAGAAGATTTATGGACGCTAATACCTACAAAAATATCAAGGTACTAGTAGCGATGGTGCTAGTACTAGTAGTGGTAGTGCTGAAAGTAGCAATATTTGGGGAAGTTGTAGTTCTGATAGATTGATTGATTGATTTGCTATATTTTACTTCGCTTTTTGTGCTACTTTTGGCTAATTTGCGAAGATGGGGCATGAGTAATGATATGATGAAATTGATGAATGGGCCACTCTCAAACTTCCATGCCCAAGCCGGAATTCGAACCCGTGACCCCTGGCGTCCTAGCCCGATGTGATACCCACTCCGCCACGGGGGCGGCAATTTCATCACTCATCTGCGCGATTAGCCAAAAGTGGCAAAATGCGAAATAAATCAAATGAAAGCAATTTGATCTAATCATCACTCACTCACACAAATACATGAAAAAAAGGAGTTACTTTTCCTCCAAAAGTAACATGTTGCCGTTACTTTGCCTACAATGAGGATATTAACTGCTTACACAAGTATTACATCCATTTTCTGTAGTGTGTGTTTTTTCACTAAACAACAAAACCAAGGATGTTTCGTCCTGGCAAATAAATATTCCAGTTCCGAATTAATCAAGCAGATTAAAGTACAGAGGTGCCGTTGATATTACGTATTTTCGTTAAGGCGTTACTAACTAAATAACGAAGAAGTAACACGTTACAAACGCAAACAGCGAGTTTACTTAACAAGCAGCGACCAGTCCGTGTTGATCTCCTTGCCAAATTTGACATGATAATAAACAATTAAGTGTCAATTTCCTACCTTGAAATCTTCTCATAGAAGCTTATAATATGGAACGTACCTGGAAATAAAGAAAGGAAGCATTTAGAATACATATACAACGTACAGTAAAACATAAATACATTGACACACAATACAATAATGCAAAAATAATAGTAATACAATTCAAAATTAACATCCAAATTTCTAATTAAAAATTGAAACGTTACGTGTTAGGTGCTATCATTTTTTTATTAACTGCCTTGGTCAGCAATTTTAGTGCATTTAATAATTGTAGTGTGGTTTGAATATAATTTCAGCTATAACATTCTATGTTAGACGGTTACTTATATTTTTACTACATTTCAAGTTTCATACACCCTGGACTGCATTTTGCAGACTAATGAGGGCCTGTCGCCTGAACTCGCAGCCAGTATAATCTTTTGTGAGTCTTGTGTTGGGTCCTCCTGTTCAGGGGTGCCCACAGGGGGGATTCATGACGCAGGGGAATTTTTGGGGGGATAACATTTTATACAAATTCTACATTATCTTCACACAAAAATGGGGGGCTTGTTCCGTTTGATTGACTTGTTATTGATTTTTAGTTATGATCAGTGGCGGCGATTAGGTGGGGGTGGGAGGGGGAGCAGTTGCCCCCCGTACTATGCTAAACCTTATTTACCAAGGGAAAGTAAACTGTCGTTGCTTCTCCCCCTAGATTTCGCACCTTGTACTCCCAGTTTTGGAACTCAATTGCCGCCACTGGTATGGTTATTATGTGGATGATCGTGGCGATGGAGTTGAAATGAAGTTTGAAAAGAGGTGGGGACGTGCTGTTCGCATTAATACAAGGTTAGTCAAGCACACAAACTGTGAAGAACAAGGTTCAGTACACTAATGGCAGTGAGCCTGGGCAGTTTTGTACGTCTTATGTTAGCAAAGCTCAAATATGTCTGTATTATATTTCCCCAAATTTTGTCTGACCAAAATAATTTGATTAAATAATTTGGCATAAAGGGGGGACGTGTGGAATCTTCTAGCGTTTGAAGGGGGAGTGCGTCATAGGCCTCGAGGGGGATGGGCACCCCTGGTCCTGTTCAAACGTGTTTGTGATTGTAGCTTAGCTTCATCCATTTCATCCATTCTCATCTTCGCGATTGTCTAAAAATGGCAGTAAAACAAAGTAAAATAAAAACCAATCAATCCAATATCTTATTCTCATTTTCATTTGCGGCCCTTTTCAAAGCAATGTCTCCAGTGGCGACCCTTTTGCAGATGGACACCAGAGGCCTACTTATGGGTCCTGTTCGTTTCACAGCCAAGTGTCTAAAAATTAAATCAAACGGGACACAGTTGTGTCAACTTTATGCACATATAGGTTAAGAAGGACTGGGTATACAGTTTAAATTAGAATCCTTAACTGATCGATCGAGAGCACATAGGCTATATTTGCCTGCCACACAATATAGGGGACAGCTAACAAGAACAATTGAAAACATTAGTCTTCAATTTTTAAAACTAATTCATTTATTCATTGCAGCCTTCCCGATGGCGCAGTGGTAGCGTCGTCGCCTTGTAATCAAGAGGTCCCGGGTTCGATACCCGGTGAAGGCACAAAGTGGTTCGGATCCCACTTTAAACGAAGAAATGCTTTGCGTGCAGAAATTTTTCAAGAATAAGTTATGGGTTTAGTTTCTTCCTTCTTCTGTCTATGTTTTCAAATTAAACATATGTAGTTTATTATAATTTAGTGGAATTAAGTTTTAATTTGAGATGGTCACCGGTAGAAAAATAACATGTTCTGCGAGTTCTAGCTTATACAAAATGAAGTAAGTAAACAGAGCTACCTTGGAGAAAAATTGGTGTAACTCTGTAAATTCTCAGCAAACATGTGTGACTAGGGACTACTTTTAAGTAAATTATGTCTAACTGGATTACTTTTAAGCAAAATAGGTGTAACTCAAGTGTAACTGAATTACTCTTGAGCAAAATAGGTGTAACTCGGTTACTCTTGACCAAAGTAAATTTAACAACTGTTACTAAAATAAGTGTAAATTGATTTTTTTTGACAAAAATGAGAGTAACTTGTTTATGTTTTTGGCAAAATAAGTGCATCTCGGCTATGCTTTTAGCAAAATAGTGTAACTCGATTCCATTTAATAAGCAATCTTCCCAATTCTTGTGAATTCTATAAAATACCGTCGGGCGTGCAAAAAGGGGGAGGGGGTATACAAGACCAGCTCTCCCATTGGGTTTCATTTTTCTGAAGAAAATAGGTCAATATGATCCCGTTTTCTTGTCCATAATAGCATCCAAAATGAACGTTCGAGTGTTAAAAAGAAGGGAGGAATCTTAGGTTTCCGTAGCCGAGAGAGAACAGAAGTGAAAACTATGCAAGATATGGGAAACGTGCCGTCGGGTACCTCACGTAACGTTGTCACTGCGCAGAGGATAATTGGGCCCAGAACGAATTAAGGATGAAAAATGACCCCGCCGTGTAAAAGAACTGCGAACGATAAAAACCCCGACTCGACGATGGAGCCCAACAAAGAAACTGCTGACTTCCCTTTGTGCTTTGGACAATGGAGACGATGTTGCTGATGGCTTTTTAAGAGCGCGGGAGGGACGCTGGCGAGCCTGTCCTTGTCATTTGGGCACATGTGTGTGTGTGTGTCGGTCATATATGGCGGAGCGAGATATGTTCTACTGCGGCACGATCGAGTGACGGCCGATTTTAACAAGCGTGATTTTTCATTCTGCCGTCCTTTGTCCCGTATCGTTACATAGAACCAACCTACTTTCACTTCACAGATTAACTCTCGAATACCGCCCGCCTGGTTCGTCTACCGTTTGTCATAAATAGAAGGTGCAAAACAGGAGCAGAGAATAAAATACAGGAGAAAAATTGATCAGAAATTGTAAACAAAATTATTCATATCAGTGAGATGATGATGGTGATTCTGGAGTTGGAAACCTGATATCTTATGATTCGGCAACCAGATTTCCTATGAGTTGGCAACCTGATTTCCTATGAGTTGGTAACCTGATTTCCTATGAGTTGGCAACCTGATTTCCTATGAGTTGGTAACCTGATTTCCTATGAGTTGGCAACCTGAATTCCTATGAGTTGGCAACCAGATTTCCTATGAGTTGGCAACCTGAATTCCTATGAGCTGGCACCCTGTTTCTTAGGAGTTTGTAAACTTATTTCTATTCACAGCCTAGGACCACGTGACAGTGAGATAGCCCAGATCTTGAGCTCGGTATACGCCACTGGTGCAAAATTACGGTCGGGAAAGTGGAAAAAAGATTTTGAAAATGTTTTAAAAAAGGTGACGATAAAATGTCTTTATTCAGGTCTAAACCAGTTACATTAACAATCTTTATTCAACGCTGTAGCAAATAACTACATATATGGTAAACATGGTATAATTTATATTATACCACTTTGTACCTCTCGTTCTGCTCTACAAAGTGAGACTATAGGATTTTATGTAGCTGCTCAAAAAGAGTGAAAAGATTTTCTCTTTCTGTCATTTTTTTAAAATAAAACATGAAAGAAAAGATACTGAAGCTTCAAAGAGAGTATAAAAAGAGGATACATATGCTAATCTCACGAATAGGTGCAAAAAGGTGTAACAAACTGTGTTCATTTTACTTGATTTCATATCCTAAAATACATATCTCAAACGATTGGTAAAAAAACAGCTATATTTCTGGAAAGGTGCTGCATCTTAAATCTCCGACGGAGAAGTGGTAACGTCGTCGGCTTGTAATCAAGGGGTCCTGGGTTCGATACCCTGTGGAGGCACGTGAGACAGTGGTTCGGATCTCACTTTAAACTGTAGGTCCAGTTCCGATTAACCTGTAAAATTTTAGTCTTGGTTCGACTAATGTTAGAATCGTAGTCAATACATAGATCGAACTATGAATCAGAAATCTAGTCCTGATTCAACTAATATTATTGAGAAATTTAGTCCTCTTATGGTTCGACTGATATTAGTTAGAAAAATGTATGACCGAAAATTTAGTCCTCTTTAGTGGACCTTTATGAATATAAATCGAACGACTACTTCGAGTAATACGAGGGATAAGTCATGGCAACTACTTTTTCTCTCGTGAACATTGGACAACACGAAAAGTTTGAAAGTGTATGGAATGAACCTTCGAATGAAGCCACCAGATGAAGTCTGGATGCAGGAGACTCTCGTAGGGATGAGGCAGAACACAGAACATTGGACAACAGTGATTTTTTATGGCATGAACAAGTACACAAGAATACACTGCTTAGCAACTTCAAATTATTCACCCAGGTTATTCACTGTTCGATAGGGCATGTCATGCACACCCAGTGCTTCCAGTAGCTCTGTATGGCATTCCCGTGCATTGCTGCCACGTACGAACGTTTCAACTGCTTCACCACCTCCATTTTGCAACGCTGTCACCGACTGAACTTGAGTGCGTGCTTATTACCCTACCTTTATTCACATACGTACACCACTTGGTGGCTTCTTTCGAAAGTACATTCCATACACTTTCAAACGTATATCTTAAGATTTTTAGTGTTGTCTCATGTTCGCGAGAAAAAAAAATAGTTGCCATGACTATGGCTTAACCAACGTATTATTAGTTTTTTCAGTTGCATAGATCGACCATGATCCATCTCTACGTAGAACTGAGCTTGACTCTGCCTGTATATCTCGCGACTATACCGGCCTAGCGTAACCAAACAGGAAATGCGGGCGAATTAAATACCACTCCCCTCTCAGCTACCAAGTGATGGTTTCCGCCTTCCACCCTCGACCGAACAGACCTCAACGCAAATAGCTGTCAATCGCGTACCCCTTCCGAATCCTCCACGCAGCGTCCACCCCTATTTGTGCAGCGTTTTCCCGGATTTCTTCTCGCTGCTAAACCGCGATATCTTTCTCCTCCCCGGCCATGAAAGCGAGGGGATGGATGGATGACATTTGACGGGCGCGAAACCACAATCTGTTGCCGAGAGAGTTTCCTTCTCGTAGCAACAGCATCGCTTCCCCCTCCCCCCTTTTCGGATGCTGATTGCGACTGACGGAGAAACACAGCATCCCTTTCGCTGCGACGGCTTTCGCTTTCAGCTAAAGTAGCGATGGTGGTCGTATAACCACAAAACGGATTAAGAACGAAGCAGATGAAGAACGTAATGAACAGTTGGAGATTTTCCCTAAAGGATGAATGATTTCATTTGCTTTATTTTACTTAGCCTTTTGTGCCACATTTGGCTAATTTGCGAAGATGGGGATGAGTGATGATATAATGAAATCGATGAATGGACACTCACAAACATCCATGCCCAAGCCAGGAATTCGAACAAAGGACAGTTCTCTGGAACAGTTCGGAAGCTTCATCTTGGGGATCATATTAGTCACAGGGACTGACATAGGCGCCGACTCCATGGGGCTTGGGGGGCTCGAGCCCCCCCAATGTTAACGATGTGGAGGCAGAGCCCCCAAATAATTTTGCTTAAGAGGATCTAATGTATTATTTTGTTTCTCTTGTGAAGTTTACTCTGAATTGTGCCACATGAACTTAACTTTAAATACACATTTGAAATGTTCTAGACCATCAACTTTGGGGGGCTGAGACCGCTAAACCATCAACTTTGGGGGGCTATGACCAGAGACAGCAAAACACATGACTTATTACTATATACTAAGTATATAATTATGACTATTGTTAAAATTTTTACTAAAAAGAGTTTCAAGAGACGATGTGCATGAACTAGGGTAGTGGATGGGACGTTTGGGCTACAAATGGCTCTCACATGACATTCAGAACGAGATCATTGGTATATTAGGGAGATCTGTTTTGCGCTCCGTGGTAGCAGATATTAGAAGTCGGGAATATTTTGCTATTATGGTTGACGATACTTGTGACATATCCATCCATGGTCAATTAATATTCTACATTCGAACTGTGAATATTGATTTTGATATTTTTGAGGAAATCATGGGCTTTTATGAGATTCCGAACACTGAGGCCAAAACTTAAAAAAGGGAGAGAGTGAGTCATTCATTAATTTATTTCAGTGATCAGAGCCCCCTCAATAATTTTGACAAGTCGGCGCCCCTGCTGGTAGAGCATCTGACTTAAGATATCAGCCACAAGCGCCCGAGCATTGACCTGCAAAATGATGGGAGGATTCAGCAGAAAGTATCCCCTCATCTTTCGCAACGCAGGTCGCACGTTATGTTCCAAAAATGAACAGTAATACTGCACATTGACTGTCCTGGAGGAACGGCAAAAATCACCATAAAATATTTAACATTGGTGGGGTTCTGACTACACAACTTTAGACCGCCAACTCCTCTCGTCACTGCGCATGCGCCTAGTGTTGGACGAAAGAGCCCATTTACTGCGAGGTATAGCCTGACAAGTTAAGTCCCGATATGCGCAGATCGCTGCGGAGCACTTCTTATTACGTCATCCTCCCCACCACTCTTCTATTCACTGGTCTGGCGTTGAGAATACCAGTGGTGCGAACTCAGCAAAATTAAGCTAAAACAAATATGACAAACGATTTTCACTGTTTAGCGTGACGATGCATGCAGGCTCCTATTATATCAGTGGTTCGTTTTTATTTATTCCGGCCTTTGAAAATGCGTGTGGTGCGCCGATCGTAAACTGTAGTATTACCCAAGTGCGTTAAGGTTTATAACGAAGAGAAACTACAGGGCGAATGACTTCATTTTCTGAATGCGACATCGAGCATTGGCCTTTTTTTTTTTTTTTAACCGAGTGGGGTGGTGGTTCGTTTGTTTATCGTTTATCGTACAACAATCACTACGAGAAGGCAATCTGATAACACTCTTGCCTGTGTTATTTTCTAAAACATTGAAGCTTTGAAAGAGATGGACTTATGGACGAGCGTGTAGATGAACTGATAATTAGATTTGGTGAAGCCGATTCAGACACGGACACAGATTCATCGGTAGACACAGACTCGGAGAAGTGGGAGAGTGAAACTGAAGAAGGAGAACTGGAAAACATTTAGAAGGTGAGCTCAGTTCTATCGTTTATATATTTTTCATTTTTCTATCGTTTTATTTCATACATTTCTTATGCTGGTAAGAAATATCCCTAATATAACTTAATTCATTTAAGGTTTAAAGGGAAAATATCAAAATGTATTTAGAATTTAGCGTAGGTTAGGGGATACTAATTCATGCCTTTCACATTCAAATTTCGTTGAAAATTCTCAGACGATTCCTCTCCCTCCGGGTTACAACACTGCGAACGAACGTCGCCGCAGACAATGGAGTGGGGAAATGTGATGTGAGGTGCGCAAACAATGGATTGCAGCGTCTTGTTTTTAAACTTGTCAAGTTATAGCTTAGCTTACCACTTACATGTGGTATAAGTGAGAAGCACCGGTTCCGTTTCATGGCGTATATACAGCAGTGCTGCCACTATTAAATTTTCAACCCACGTATCTAAATCAATCAATTACATCGAATTTACACTTTCTTACTACAGAAACCCATTAAGCTCTTACAATGCCCACTAGGCAGGCCCGTAGCCAGAATTTTATTTCTGGGGGGGGGGGGGGCTCATCCCTTATCAGCACGGGAGTCGCCAGAAATATTTGTAGAGGGGGTCAGGCCATACATAAAACTTGATTAGTACAAATAATAATGACAATAATAATTATTGTTATTTTACAATAATAACTATTATAAGTTATTAAAAAATACCAATTTCAATCCAAATTTATTGTTATTATTACATAAATGGAGAGACCTTGCTACTCGACCCACCGTATCAGTGAATATCGAACACAATTAATGTCCATTATTTTTCTTACTTTTTTAGTTAGTGTACTGAAAATCATAGTTATTGTATTTTGTTATTAACTTTTACACAATCGTTCAATAAAAAGGCTTTAACATTTAGTGGTAAATTTATACTCTGTGACCTCTCACAAAGAAAACTATAAGCTTTGGAAGCTGTGGATCCCTTTATTGTTTGGATTAAATGGTAGAATATAAAAATAAAACATGGTTCCTCTACTGTACAATACAAGATAATTATGACCGATGACGTAACAAAAATGTTGCAAGAGCGTTTTAAAACAGCCATCGAGGGAAATAATATACAGGAAGCAGTGGGATTAGGATATCATATTCTCGAAAGGGCCGGAAGTCATATGATAAAGGGAGAGGGGAAGGGGGGCAAACATGTTAAGGGGGGGGGTGGTACAACGAGAGATGCAAAATAATGAAGAAAAGGTTGGACCGAGCTTTGAAACTCTACAGAAACACAAATAGCGAAGAGGGCAGAAATAACTACCTCATGGTCAGAAGAGCGTATAACAACATTTTAGAGCAAGAAAAAGAAAAATGGCAAGTTGAAAAATTCGAAGAAATTAGAAAGGCAATCTCGGAGAGGAATATTTCGGCATTATGGGGAGTTCTACGCACATTGAGGGGTCAGAAAAACAACTGGGTGATTATTGAGCCTCATATTTGGGAATCTCACTGTCGTTCTTTACTTGGAGGGGAGGGGGAGACATCTCGAACAGAAATTGCACGGGAACGTTACTTCCTAGGGGACTACATACCGATACTTGATGAGGATATACGAGTGGATGAGCTAAGAATGGCGATTGGGAAATTGAAAAAAGGGAAAGCGGCTGGATTGGATAATATCGGAACGGACTTCTTTAAAGCAATTGGGGAAAACATTAATATGTTAGAAAATATCCGTAGACTACTAGATAAGATTTTCAAAGAGGGACATTTCCCGAAGGACTGGGCCACATCAATAATTTGCCCTATATATAAAGGCAAGGGGGATAGGAGCGACGCGGGCAATTTTAGGGGTATCTCTTTGCTTCCAATATGGAGCAAAATATATACGCATATTTTAAACCGTAGAATACAAAAGTGGTCAGAAATATTTGATAAAATTTCCCCTTTACAAGCAGGATTCAGGAAAGGGCATAGTACCCTAGATAATATATTCATATTGCACACATTAGTACTTGAGCGAATTAAAGAGAAACGAAAAAAGTTGTACGCGTGCTTCATTGATTACGAGAAGGCGTTTGACAAAGTTCACAGGGGTATTTTGTGGGGGAAACTGCAAGAAAAAGGAATGTCGGCGCGCATGATAAGGGCGCTACAAGCTATTTATGAAAACGTACAATTTTGTGTGAGATGCGATGGCCACAGAGTATCATCATTACAACCCTCGCATTCCGGGTTAAAACAAGGATGTATCCTGTCGCCAATTTTATTCTCTCTCTTCATTGATTGGGTGGCGAACGAAGTATCATGGGAGCAGGGCGCAACCCCATCTATAGGGGAGCAAGAGATACCTGTACTCTTGTATGCGGACGATATAGTCATCATGTCGGAGACAATAGAGGGGCTACAAAGGGGACTAAATAGCATATACGAGGGGTGCCAAAAATACAAAATGACAGTTAACATTAAAAAAACTAAAATCATGGCTTTCAAAAATGGGTATACCTTCAGCAAACAAGAAAAATGGAATTACGGGGGGGAAGTAATTGAGCCTGTCAAGCGTTTCACGTACTTAGGAGTAACATTATCTATGACTGGATGTTGGACGCAACATATACAGACACGAAAAAGCAAAGCAAAGCTCGCAATAGACCAAGTAATACGTACCATAAGTAAAGTACCGCAAATGCCGTTCTCAGTGATTCAGGGTTTGTACAAGTCAATAATAACAGGAACTATGAACTATGGGGTTGAACTGTGGGGGGCAAGAGGAGGGAGCACAGTCGCAAGCATTCAAACAGAATACTACAAAAAAGCGTTGTGTGTAAGTAGAAGTACTGCCAATTGTGGGGTACTTAAAGAATTAGGTCTAAGCAAAGAGACAGTACAAGCTAGGATGAGAACTTTAAAGTATTGGCTTCAGCTAGCAAGGGAGGGTAACACGACACTTAAGGGTCAGTGTCTGATAATGCAAGTAAGAGAAGAAAATACACGGAACTGGGCGAGGGATATAAAAAACATGTTGAACTCTATTGGGATGGGGTGGGTTTGGGAAGCAGGAGGGAGGGTAGATACATCAGTTGAAAATCAAATTAGAGGGAGACTTATGGACATAGACAGACAAGAAATACTAGCCGACTGTCAGACGAAGACTTCACTAGGAGATCATTTGAAATCAAGGGATTGGGGGAAAGCAAGATACATAAACTTGGTAGGCAAAAAAGAAAGGGGAGGGATAGCATGGTTCAGACTGGGGGGTTGGAAACAAGTAAAAATTAAGAATGAAGCAGGGGAAACTATATGCTCTTTGTGCGGGGAGGGAGAGACGGGCGAGCATCTGCTCTCTGCCTGCCCCTCTACGCGTGATTTACGAGACAAGTGGGTTGAGAACGTAACAGAGAGGGAAATAATGGAAGTGGTAGAAGACAGAAGAGGAATCATAAGTGAGATAGTGCAACGAGTGGGGAGATATTTGTGGGAAGTGAGGGAGCGACGAGGAAAGGCGTTAGCGGACAGCGATAAGAACGAAGAAACCGCACAAAGTGAACCGAGCGTGTAATACGTGTACTGTGGGTCTAGCAGTGTGCAATGTATATGTGTTTTGTTTTTGTTCTGTTCTGTTTTGTTTTTCACATTATTCAACAAAGAAATTCAAATTCAAGTAAGTCTCCAGACAGGAGGCCGAATGAACCGGACAAACAACTTTATTTGCATGTGCAATATTTCGATTGTTAAAATATACTAATTATGTTTAATTTTTTCTTTTGTATCTGATCAACTGCTAAGAGTTATTTGTATACTAACGTAAAGAAGGTACAATATTAATACATGACTTTGAGGGAAGAGAAAGTGCGTGTAATGTAAAATTAATGTAGTGCGTACAGCGTACAGCTCGCACAAGGAAAATGTAAATAAATACAAATACAAAATACATTTAAACGTTTTTTGATGTAATGCAGTTTTTACTGTGGTTATAACTTTATTTATGTTATTAACAATAAAAATAATATTTACATTAGATATTTGTAGGATTTCGGAGAGGGCTTCAGCCCCCTTAGCCCCCATGGCTAGGTGCCTAACTATGACTGTACGCTAAGGGCAGTTAACTGAGTTAGCAATGTAAAAACTGAGTTAACAATGTAAAAACTAAGATAGCAATGTAAAAACCGAGTTAGCAATGTAAAAACCGAGTTAGCAATGTAAAAACTGAGTTAGCAATGTAAAAACTGAGTTAGCAATGTAAAAACTGAGTTAACAATGTAAAAACTGAGATAGCAATGTAAATACTGAATTAGCAATGTAAAAACCGAGTTAGGAATGTAAAAACCGAGTTAGCAATGTAAAAACCGAGTTAACAATGTATAAACTTTGTTAACAATGTATAAACTGAGATAACAATGTAAAAACTGAATGAACAATGTAAAAATTGAGTTAACAATGTAAATACTGGAACAATCCAGCCAACGCTTCCAAACGGACTGTGGAGAGCTGAAAATCGAGGTCGTCCCACAAGAAGACACCGAGGTCTTTTGTTGTCCAAGTCATCCCTTATCTAACACAGATAACCATCAAAACTCATCCGGACAAGACATAAATGACCCATGTCCTGCAAAGGAAAGTCGCCGTAATGGACGAAATATAGACCTTGGAGCTGACCCTCCGCTGGAATGGCCCTCATGCATCAAAGGGCACAAAAAAAGACTGAGAAGATGGTTCACTCGCTTGACAAGGAAAAGGACACGTGAATTTACGGTTTCTTAACCACGGGAACTTTTGGTGTAGCAAAGACGACAGAAACTTTCCTTCACAAAGGATGGCGCGGGGTGTTTTTGTGGAGTTTCATCCCCATAGGGAAAGGGTCGTAAAAGCATTCTTCGCCCCACCTGAGGACCACCCCTTAAAGAACACCTGAGCGTCCCATTTTGGGGGTCGACTCCCTCTCATTCATTTTCCAAGGTGACGTGCTGAGATACAAAATGGTTTTACAACCATTTTTAAGAACTTTTTTGAAGACTTTCTTTGGGATCTATGATTTGCATGCGACTGAAAGCCTAATAAGAAGACCATACGCCATTAAATTTTAGTGTTATTGTCAACTCCCAAAAGCTCAATACCATCTTTTTCAATTTTTTAAAAAGGAAATCATTTATTTATTGCCTGTATGTTTCACATGGATCAAGATAAACATGCCAATTCTTATTACAACAACATATAGCACTTTACTTTCGCCGACCTCCGTGACGAAGTTATTAGCACAAAGTGCTACGACGCCAGGGATCTCGGGTTCGAATCATCACTCATCTTCGCTATTAGCCAAACGTGTAAAATAAACCAAGTCACTCATCAATCAAACTCACTTTCTTAGATAGTCGACCTATGTGGTGATTTTTTTAAAATTTTGCATTGCCTTGTGTTGTCCCCCAAACACATCACAACCATGGACTATTTACAGGGGATCCAGGGGGTTCTGACCGCCACCCGAAAGACTTACTAATTACAAAAATTAAATAATGAAATATCTAAAATTAAATATATTTGTTCTTTAATAGAAAGTTGTTTATTTCCGCCAAACGTATTGGAAGGCAAGAATCATATTGTCATCATACTACTTTGAATGACAGTGACAAAGTAGATTTATGCAAGATTTATTACTACTAGTAACATAACATTCGTAATATATCCTACGGCCTCCCCGATCGCGCAGTGGTAGCGTCATAGCACCCAGTGGAGGCTCAAGGTGGTTCGGGTTCCAATTTAAACTGCAGGTCCAGTACCGATTAGCCTTCCTGAGCACAAATTGGACTTAAAAACACCAAATCAATCAATCATAATATATCGCCAGGAACTTTACTTTTCGTCAACGAATCTAACAACCTTTTTTATATATAATAAATATTCAATTCCTTTTCTATTCGAGTTAATTTCATTGCCAGGCATTTTTTGTACCTGTTTTGCCCGACCTTAACTACACGTAAGCTAGATAATGAATAGGTGCTGTTATATCACAATTCTTATACCGTCCTTTTACCTATTCATGTAATAAAAATATAATATTAATTAATTTGAATATTTTTTATTAATACTATTTTAATTAATTTAACAATTATTTTTGTTTATACATTATTAATATTATTATTGAGACACTTGGTTCGGACCACACCCGAAACATATTTCTAGATACGTGCCTGATCACCACCAAGGGGATGTACGATGAACAAGAACAACACACGAGTCACCAAGAATTTGAAACCACGACATTGCTCCCTGTAAGAACGAAAACGATACAACCACATACCTCTGACTCCTAAGAAATCATATTCGTTATTCCATAAGGAACTGTGAAGGAATCTTGAGCGTAGAAATATACTATGAGCTGTACGTGAACATCTACAATACTTTCATGGTCGAAATAACCAGAATTAACGCATTTGAAAGGAACCATTCCTGGATAGTCACGTGCTTCGTTCTTCGTATTGCGTAAAAAAAATAACACTTTAACGATAACTGCAATCAGATTTTGAAACTGTCAATTCACGTATTTTAGCCTCAACATGCCGCTACAGCGCCAGGGGTCCCGGTTTCGAATCTCAGCCTGGGCATGGGTGTTCAATTTCACCATAACATCACTCACCCCTATCTTCGCGATTAGCCAAAAGTGGCCGACAAGCGAAGTAAAATAAACAAAATCAATAAATTATCCTCAACATGCCTTGCTTGATCGTACGTACATAGTGTGCGAATGGCACGGGCGAAATGTATGTTTTCTTTAAACTTTAACATACAACCTCCTCGAGATCGAAAAGTCGTGTCCTTCAATGAGATATAGTGACGCCCTGTAAGAAGAACTATGAAAGGAGCGATAGAAGGTTAGTGTTGCCTATTTTCCACTTTCGGTTAATCGCGACGATAAGGATGATTAGATTAAATGATGAATGGACAATCATAAATAACATACACGACCACAACCAGTGGCGGAGATTGGGTTCCAAAACTGCGGAAACAAGGATAGTCCTCATTCTTCCATTTGCAGATAAGGTTTAGCATAGTGGAGGAGCAAAAAGTGGGAGGGCAACTGCCCCCCCCCCTTAACCGCTGCCACTACCCACAACGAGACTTGAACTTGGAAACCTGGGTGAGGAGAGAAATAGAGAAGCTAGACTCAGATTCAAACAGGGGGAAGAAGAAAAAATAAGGAAGCAAGAAGATGGATATGGAGAGGGAGAGAGAGAGACGGAGAGAGAGGGAGAGAGAGAGGGGGGGAGAGGGAGAGAGAGAGAGAGAGAGAGAGAGAGAGAGAGAGAGAGGGAGAGGGAGAGAGAGAGAGAGAGACACTCAGCAAAATAAAATATAGAATATAGATTTATTTCAGTATGAGCCTTTGCGGCTGTACACACATTTCCATACATCAATGAAGATTTTCCCCCTTCTACTTCTCCCCCCTAACCCCTCTCTTAATGACCTCACATGTTCAACTTTACCTTTTATACTAATTGTTGGTTCTTCTATCACTACAATCTATCAACCTCTTTTATTGTTCTAATTTTACACTTATAGCACTAGTTATTATATTATCAAAAATAAGCTTTCTGCACACTGCTCTCAGGCACTTTCCCTCTATATACGAGACCCCCCCGAAAGACTTGCCAAGTAGCAAAAGTAAATAATCAAAATAAAATTGTTATATAATTCGATGGTTATTTCCGCTGAGCTTATTGGAAGGCAACGAACTTGGCTCATACGGCTTTGAAGGGTTGCAAAGATTTATGCACACTACTAATGATAATATCCATAAAATATTAATCAGGAACTTTACTTTTCGTTAATTGGATCTAACTCCTTTTTTGTTATTCAATAAATATTCAATTATTTTTCTATTTGACATTAGATTCCTTGCCAGGGCAGTTGTTTTTATGCAAATCTTCGCGATCTTCACTACACGTAAGCTAGATAATGAATACCTGCTGTTATATGTCTCTATTCCTTTACTTATCACATGGCGCTACGACGCCAGGGGTCTTGGGTTCGAATCCCGACGTGGGCATGGATGTTTGTAAGTGTCCATTCATCAATTTCATCATGTCATCACTCATCCCCATCTTCGAAAATTAGCCAAAATTGGCACAAAAAGCGAAGTAAAATAAAGTAAATCAATCCATTCTTTTACTATCTTTCACCTATTCATGTAATAATAACAATACAATAATAATTAATTTACATATTTAATTAATATTTTGATTTAATTAAATATAATTATTCTAATTATTATTATTGTCATTATTGCGACACTTGGTTGGACCCCCCCCCCTCCTCGAAATGTATTTCTAGATACGTGTCTGTATACGAGACGCACAAAGGGAGGAAAGGCGAAGAGAAGCAAAAGAAGATTGATGTTGGGAGAGGCAAAGAGAAAAAACAAAAATGATGCAAGAAAATTGGAGAGAAAACTTAAAACAAAATGAAGAGAGTACGCAGAGGAGAAGAGAATAATTAGGCAATTTTCCATTGACTTATAAAGTTCGTCCTGTGTCGGTACAATCCCTAAGCCTTAAACCGCGTTTTCACCGGGGTTGCTAACGCATGTTACTAACAAATTTTGGTAAAATTTCGAAAAACGCTTGTGAAGTTGTTATCAACATTGTGTCGCCCCAGTGGAATTAGTTCATGTTACCATTTGTAAAGCAGGAAATCAACATCTGCGCGAGCTTACATTATCTGTGACTTGCACAAGATTAAGAATATTCGAGAATTAATCTGAGTTTCTTAAAAACAACAAAATTAATAATTATGTAAACGTTTTTGGCATTTGAAAAATATATTAGGAATGTATGTTATTTACAACTTTGATTATTTTATGTAAATGTTGTAAACTTCTAAAATGCATGATGTAATTATGTAAATCCATAGTTACATGTAAATGGCGACCAAGTTTCCTTGTTGTTTTGTAAAAAACTGTGTAGTATAAAGGGAAGCCGGTTTTCTGTATATTTGGGCTTTCTTACCCTATTGCTGGTATCACAAGTTTACCTTGTAGGGAGAACTACCCACTCTTCGAACGCTGCAATTTACTTGGGCTAGTTTCTCATAACCTGCTGCTTCGGCTCTAGTTGCTTGCGATACCAAAGCAATTGTGAATAATCTTGGAAGGGTTACCCGTTTCAGATTTGTCATCAAATCTGCGTCAGTTAAACTAAATCTAAGATTGCCAGGGATTAAGTATCATTGTACATTGTGCATTATTGATAATAAACTAATCTTTATTGGAAGGAAGTTCCATACCTTTCCATTACTAAAGATCTTAAGAAAAGTATAAAATCCGACACCAGTGACCAAGTCAAGGGCTACAATTTAGTTACCCAATTAAACTAACTGAGAAGTCCGATCCAGGGTAACTTAGTAACCAGACTTAAGCCCTAGAGGACCAGTGTAGGTGCGTGTCAACATCTCATGTCAGCAACAGATTTCCCGTGTTGGCAACAGAAATTTTGTTATCCACAAGATGTCGATCAAGATCAAAGAATGTTAGCAACATTTGTTACCAACAGAGCCTTTTCGATGTTAGCAACATTTCCCCCGCTTCCCCTCCCGGCACCATCACGCCAATGACAGCCAGCCAGCGAGTGCGAGAGCGTCGTTTCGTGCGAGGTGTGTTTTGTTTTGTAATTTAATTATTATGGAAAATCATTTGAGTAAGACGGAGTGGTCACGGGATCAAGTGCTGAACTTAGTTAAATTCTTCCGCGAGAAGCGTGTCCTTTGGGACGAACTGGAATGAAATTTCGAGAGAGTACACCTTCCTCCACACTCAGCATCTTGCAGCCAACTGAGGCCAAAATGTTAACAAAAGTTATTAACAAAAATAAAGTCAAACTAGTGTTCTGGTTACCAACATTTGTTGTTAACAGTGTTGGTAACAAAAAGTTAATATCATTTGTTGGTAACATTTGCTGCAAACGCGGCTTTACGCTACAATTGCATTTACCATTAATAAAATGTGCAAAAGAAAATCTCATTAGTCTGCAGCAACAACAACATCAGGTATAATCGGGGGGGGGGGGTGAGAGGGATTTCCCCCTCTTGGTACTTGTGTCCCCCCGCTGCTTGATAAATTTTATCAATGGAGGGGAATGTTATATGGCATAAAGTCATTACCTCATGCTGTCCCTAGACAGTCAGTAGAATCCACCCCCCCCCCCCCCCCAACTGCAAATTTCTTAAATACCACACTGGGTATAATGGCACTGAACTGATGCCCTGAAATTCAACACGCGACCCTGGGAGGAAAAATATGTTTACACCAAACAAGAAAAGTGACCTTCGGGCGACTAACAGTTCTTTTTTCTCTGATTTCGTCCATTTCGAAATACAAGAATTCACAAAACAAATTGTATTTATAAAGTCAGGGCAAGTTGTTTTTACAAGCAACGCGTTCAATCCGATTTCGAAGAAACTCCTTCTATTTTCCCGTAACATACACGATTATCAAGCTAACAGAACCCTGTGGTTTTCGAAGGAATTCCTCAACAGGCAATGGGAAAGAGGAGGGGGGGGGGATTAAAGCATTCCTGCATGGCCAACCTGCACCATTGAACCAAGTGCGGGGATAATGGAAACCACAAATATTGGAGTATCCTTGTAACGGTATGCGGAGCTCAGGTGGACTTTGGAAAGAGCGTCAGAGGCACTCCATGAATGCGGTGCAGTTTTACCAACAGTGGGACTTCATTTGACGTATCGTGTCCAGCCAAGGTGACTAGATATCGCACCAGAGACAGAGCCCATTCTTTCAAAATCGAGCAGAGAACGAGACCAAATCATTTTTTTTTCCTATTCCCTGTCGCTAATTTTACATCGCTTTTCTACCTCTAAGGTTAATTGTGGCGATAAGGATAAATCGCCGGCTGAATGCTGTTTTGTCGTATGTCCATTTCTTATCGGAGATGAGTTTATCACGTTGTCGTGCTCCGCACATGTGTCACGTTCCGAGTATAAACAATAATAAAATGTTTATGCAACTCTTGTAGTCTATTCCAAATCCACGTAAATCAAACTTTAATCAGCTCTCCTGTGAAGTTGGTTCAAATGGACATACGACAAAATAGTATTCAGCCGGCGAAATGATGACCTGGTGAAGTGGATGAAGGGGCAAATCGAACCTGAAGCCTCTGGCTTTGTAGCGTGACTGTGAGGCTGGCCTTTGTAAAATAAAGACGAGACTTGCTGTCCAAGAAATTTAACGTAATGCAAACAAAGGCTGATTTCATATGCGACTTTCAGGCATACAGGGAGGATATCTATACTCTGTCCCGGCTATCTCTGGAAAGCAAACGAAAACATGCCTCTTCGCAAGTAGTGAGCCGAGACGGCTCCACCAATGAACACGTGAGAGGAAATGGATTGCGTGGAGAGAGAAGCGACTGCAGCTGCCTTTGCAGCTCCCCTTTCTCTGCCCTTGCTCCAGAGATAGCCGGGACAGAG
Source organism: Lepisma saccharinum (assembly GCF_977018435.1). Lineage (NCBI taxonomy): Eukaryota > Metazoa > Arthropoda > Insecta > Zygentoma > Lepismatidae > Lepisma > Lepisma saccharinum. The sequence goes on along the minus strand of NC_139246.1, from coordinate 35,354,032 downwards.
TATAGCTGTTTATTTATAGAGGGTCATATATTTTGTTGGTGGCCGCGGTGGCTCAGTCGGTAACGCGTGTGACTACCATGCTATAGGTCCCGGGTTCGATCCCCGGCCGGTTCAAATCCGGGAACTTTTCTAACGTTGGAAGCGGCCCCGGCGCCCACCCAGCGTCGAATAACATGGGTACCTGGGGGGTAAAGGCGGTCAGGGGCGTGGTGCTGATCACATCACCCCCACGCACGACCGGATCAAGAAAGTGTGGGGCGTTACCCCCGCACCCCCTATACGCCTTCATGGCGTGGTGCTAAGCACAGGGGAACACTTTTACCTTTTTACTTTTTCGTATATTTTGTTTGTTGATAATCCATTACTGGCGTCTGTCAACCTGCTCATCGTTGTTCCTGAAACCTGGTGCAGTTCCACTGGTCTATCGTCTCCAGGCTATACGGTATATACTATATAAACTCGTGCCGTTGCACGAGCCATCGAAAGGGCAACAGTCCCTTTCTACCCCTGATGATTCGATCACTGAACATACTCTACCTCCCTGATGGTGAAGTGGTAACCCATCTGTTTCTGGGTCTCCCCAGTCCCCACTGACCAAAACTTCCTTGCATCACCTTCTTGGGATTCCGGCTGTCATTCATCCTGAATACATGTCCTGCCCATTCTAACCTTTTAGCTCTTATATAAATTGAAATGGGGACACCTTATAAAGTTCAAATAATTCCTGGTTGGTTCTTATTCTCCAAATATCTTGCGCTTTTATTCGTCCAAATATTTTCTTCAATACTTTCCGTTCAAGCAGGTCCACCATTTCAGCTGCACTTTGATTAAAGGTCCATGTTTCACTTCCGTACATCATTATGCTGCGAATTAAGTTTTATACAAAAAAAATGGTTTCATGATTTTTAGTGAAAAATAAAAGTGTGGGCCTGCGAGCCCCTCTCTCAGGTAAGTAAATTTCTCGTCACGGGTAAGCTCGGGTTAAACCGTTCAATTGAGAATGAAATTACACATGAGCTGCACTTTACTAATCAAGCGGCTCCATGTTTGGATACCTGTGGGAGAACCGCGACACTGCATGTGCCTTCACAGGATGGTCCTAATCTGTGGGCTGGTCCAGCCTCCACGTCTAGCAAGAAACACTGCCGCACCTCCTATTCACAAAATCCTGGCAAGAAACCTATGCGTGTTTTACAGTGAGTGCATGCTATTAGTTTCGCTTTCATGGACAATGGCACATGGGCTTCTTTCACAATAAAGGCCCAGAAATAGCAGAAATGTCTGCAGGAAAGCGCATTCTGAAGGCATCCAACAGGACTGTGACTGGCAGTCCTCCAAAACTACATCTGCTTGGAATATTCACGGATGCACCAAAGGCCACTTGCATGCGGCACCTCTGGAGTCTTACCCAGTGGGGCCAACCTTGAAGCGAAATCTCATCTCGAATATTTCCCTCTGTACGGGACATTTACAGAAAAATCAGAATGTCGCAAGGAATTTTAAACATGTCTCACGTTGTCATTGGTGGCAGTTCCGACGTTTCAGTATTGACCCAGCATCGCCAGGACATTGGAAAACCTGGGTTGCTAATGATCTAGGATTCAGGAGAAAAAATCAGCAAGCGTAAATGGGTTCTGGACCGTACAGAACCTTTTTGTCTGTAAAGTATTTCAATTCGGTCCAGGAACATTTTATCCCGATCAATTTAAATAGGTCCAGGAAACTTTTTCCGAATCAATTTAAATACGGTCAAAAAACCTTTTTTCCGGGGCAATTTCAATACGGTCCAGAAACCTTTTTTCCGGATCAATTTAAATACGGTCTAAAAACTTCTTTTTTTTCGGATCAATTTCAATACGGTCCAGGAACCTTTTTTCCGGATCAATTTAAATACGGTCCAAAAACCTTTTTTCCGGGGCAATTTCAATACGGTCCAGGAACCTTTTTCCGGATCAATTTAAATACGGTCTAAAAACCTTTTTTCCGGATCAATTTAAATACGGTCTAAAAACCTTTTTTCCGGATCAATTTAAATACGGTCTAAAAACCTTTTTTCCGGATCAATTATCAATTTCAATACGGTCCAGGAACCTTATTTCCGGATCAATTTAAATACGGTCTAAAAACCTTTTTTCCGCATCAATTTCAATACGGTCCAAAAATCTTTTTTCCGGATCAATTTCAATACGGTCCAAAAACATTTTTCCGGGGCAATTTCAATACGGTCCAGGAATCTTTTTCCGGATCAATTTAAATACGGTCTAAAAACCTTTTTTTCCGGATCAATTTCAATACGGTCCAAAAACCTTTTTTCCGGGGCAATTTCAATACGGTCCAAAAACCTTTTTTCAGGGGCAATTTCAATACGGTCCAGGAACCTTTTTCCCGGATCAATTTAAATACGGTCTAAAAACCTTTTTTCCGGATCAATTTCAATACGGTCCAGGAACCTTTTTTTCCGGATCAATTTAAATACGGTCAAAAAACCTTATTTTCCGGATCAATTTCAATACGGTCTAAAAACCTTTTTTTTTCCGGATCAATTTCAATACGGTCCAGGAACCTTTTTTCCGGATCAATTTAAATACAGTCCAAAAACCTTTTTTTCCGGATCAATTTCAATACGGTCCAGGAACCTTTTTTCCGGATCAATTTAAATACGGTCTAAAAACCTTTTTTTCTGGATCAATTTCAATACGGTCCTGGAACCGATGAAACAATACGCTACTTGGACCGAATTTAAATTGCGCGAGAAAAAAGGTTCCGGTCCTGTTTGCAGAACCCAATAGAACTCATTAGAATTTATGGGTTCCTGAACCTCTATTAAGAACCATGGCTGAAATTCCTGACAGGAATGCTATCAATTCCAGTCTCGAGAGCAAAAGACAGCGGCGATGAAAGTGGTATACGACCCACTGTGCACTGTGCGTCCCATCGAGAACTTCTTGTTTACAGGGCGATGGTGTTACCACTACACCATCAGGGAGGTAGAGTATGTTCAGTGGTCGAATCATCAGGAGTAGAAAAAACAGGAACCAGCCCCTTTCTCAGGAGTAGCTTTCATGTTCTTTTTTCTTTTCTTTTTTCAAATGTGGTCTATGAAAGCCACGAATCCAACTACGATAAACACTTGAAGTACACATTTTGAAATGTGATGTTTAAAACATTCAATGTATTAATTAATAAACACAAGATTGGATTAAAAAGTAATCAATTCTTGTGCCAGAGTTGCCTTCCTAAAGAAGGCTCAACTGGTGTAAGAGCATGAAGAACCATGCAATAGATTCAAATATATGGGTGCAGATTTTAAAATTCTGCTAGAGTTGACGAGCTGTATCTTTGCGGGTGAACCCTGCCCAAGCCCGGCTCCGCAGTAGCATGGGGGAGGAGCTACCGGCTGCGCGTCATTATCCTTGCGTTCTGTCCTTGCTGTCGAACACCCAAAGGGCGAGTAGGTGGCAACTACATAAACGTATCTCTCTCACAGTCTGCACGGAGTAGCCAAGGCCACCCGCAAAGATACAGCTCGTCCTCTAGTGTGATTTTATTGCGATTTAATGACAGGTGATACAGAAACGCACATCCATTTCAAAAACCCATACTGTACCCGCTATTAAAAAAAAAGAAATGAAAATTTCCATAAGCGACCTCGAAATATTTAAAAATATGATATATATTTTCTAGCACTGAATTTTGAAAATTCGGACCCCAGGTGAAAATTTTCAGGCGCCATGGCAACCGAACGCCCTGTATTTTTCTACCCCTCCGAATCATGATTGTGACATCGAAGGTTCAGTGATCCGAAAATGAGCCCTTTGTAAGTGTTCTTTTATTAATTTTATTTAATTCTCATCCATCCTCATCGTTGCGGCAAGCCCAACTTCGCAGAAAAGCGAAATACAAAAGTACAACATTTGACATCAAGAGTTTTTTGTGCATTTCTGACATAAAAAAACTGCTCTGTATGTGTATAAACAAAAAGTAAATACTAATTAATGAAACATTTCTTGAAACTCATGCTCACTGAACATGACTTGCTTGAAAGTCTATTTTTTCCTGGCAAGTTTTTCAGGTTCGAATTAACGACAGTTTACTGTACATTAAATGTAAAGAAATATTCTCTTGCAATTCCTCCCATACCAGTGAGCATCACGCGTTTGAGCGAAGGTTTAAATCCTTACCCAAGCGCGGCGATGTTTTTAATGATAAGGATGGCAACACTGATCTTACCATGGGATAAAATGAAAGTATGCGAAGTGCGGGGGATGGCTGTGAGAGAATTCCACATACGGGAATATGTAGCTCGTGTGTGTGTGCGTACGCGAAGGGCCACGTGTTCATTCTAAGGACGTTTGCTCTTTTGCATGTCAGTGAATGAACTCCAGCAGCAATGCGTCTTCCAGGGTTGGCAAACTGCCATTTTCCCAGAGCCGCAGCCGATTGGGTGGAGGGAGGCAGCCACGTTGGTCTGTGCAGAGTGGAGCTGCGTTTATCGCGCAGACGAAGACAAAATCTACTTCGACTGATTGATTTTGACTACTTTATGTTTTTTTTGTGCCATATTCAATTTGATTTTAGTTATTCAGCGTCACTAAATAAATACAGGCCATGTGACACGAATGGGAGAGTAAAGAAGCGTTTACAGGATTCTTGTTTGGAAAGCTGGTGGTAAGAGACCTGTAGGAAGGCCACGACGAAGATGGAGGGATAACGTTGAGATGGACCTAAAGGAAATCGGTAATGGTGGAAAAGATTGTATTGATCTTTCCCAGGATAGGGACAGATGGAAGGCTTGTGTTGCTGCAGCCATAAACCTTCGGGTTTAAGAAGGCTAGAGAGTTATACCAGCTAACTGTGAAGCAGGGCCACGCATAGCGGCAGGGGAGAGGAGGGAAATCGAGTGATGAAAGCGCAGCGTTGCCAACCAAACGGTCCTGATCGTAAATGTACGGAAAGTTCATGGCATGTACGGAGGTACGGTAAAGACCTTAGTACGTACGCTAAATGCACGGCTTGTCAAAAATTGCATTTGCCGTTTTATTCCTAATATTTCCCTGAGAAATTCTTAAACCAAGCGTACGGACCTGGAGACAAAAATACGGCCCGTTTGCCATGTGCGTACGATATTGTGGCTTTCAAAAGTTAGCAACGCTTGCAGAATGAAGCAAGAAATAGGGTAACTCCATTACGAAATCCCTTTTCTCTCACTGTTCACTGGTGGAGCCGTCTCGCGTCACTACTTCACCTGGTCTACAGTTAGCTGGTATGGACTGTAGTTATCGTCACTTTTCTTCCACATTTGGATAAACGCGATGATGAGGATAAATTATAATATTATGAAATTGGGGATATTCACAATGATTGATTGATTGAGATTGTTTTAAGTTCACTTTATGGGATCTCAACCACTGTGCAAAATGGCTCCATCGGGTATCGAAACCGAGACCACTTGATTACAAGATAAAGACGTTACCACATTGCCATCGGAGAGACAGACAGAAAGAACGCCGAAGCCGGTATCGTAGCGTGCTGCTCTACCCACTCCGCCACGGAAGTCGGCATTTGGTGATCAAGCGAGATGGATGATGAAACAAGACAAAAAAACACAGGGGCTGTGAGTCCAGGAGCCATAACTTTGTCGGCCTGCATGGGCGTTCCACACGAAATTTTGTGAAATTATGTTTTGTGTCCACTTTATGCACTGATAAGACTGATCGAGATTGGACGTGCAGTTTAAAGTGGGATGGAAAGCACATGCGCCTCCAACGGGATTCGAATCCGGGAACCCTTCATTACAAGACTTCACCCATCGATCAGGCCTTTCGAAAAGGTAACTAGAGCCTCTCGGTGGCCGTGGTGGTAATATCGTCATCCTGAACATAGTGGTTCGAGACCCACTTTAACTGTATGTACAGTCCCAATTAGCTATTCTTTGCAACTCAAGCAAAGATGACCTCTTACAAGAACAATGCCTTCAAATGACAACAAAGCACTTCCAAAACTTTCTAGCGGCGCCCATGCTCATTTCAAATCGTTTTCCTTTTTTATATAACGTCAAGAAGGCAACTAGAACGTACCATCATGCAGTATAATAGGTCCACGGTGGTTTTGCTTTGTATATGGAGGCAATGTAGACAAAAAAATGCTGTTAGGTGTGAAAACGAGATTATTTGAATAGCAGCATTACGCGTCTGTCAAATTATTCGAGGAAAGTACAATGGGTAAGATTTTGAGGCGTACGTTCTTACCAAAATTTGAAGGCCCCTCCCCCATTCCTCCACCAGTGCACGGACATAGCGAGAATTTCGCAACAGTGCTTGCATTTCCCAAGACCTGAAACAAGGTTCCATCCACTCAAAGCTCATTTTCTCATGTGCATGAAATCACGGGCGTTCTTTATATCATTATGACAGGGTACTACTCTTGCCAAACAGCCATCACCAGGAGAAATCTGCTCAAGTTTTATCTTTCCTGGACCTTTTTGTGAAAATATGGTTACTTTGTTCTTTCCCCGTAATGACCCGTGGCTATGTGATCTTTTGTTCTGTTTTAGAGTCCAGCACAGATATTTCTGCCGTGCGATGCGCGACAGAACTAAAGACGCAGTGTTGCTAATGGAGCAGATAGAAAAATCGCTGCAGTGCGCCGATGCACAGTTGTTACGTACAACAAGGAAATTAGAGAATTCAGGTATAGTAACTTGCCTCACGGGCATTAAACGAGACATTACATCGCAACATGCGTTACAGTTTGGACAGTATCTGCTAAGTTCAACAACACTTGAGCAAACTGACAGTAATTTCAGAAGGGGGAAGAGGATGAAAGTTAGAAAAAGTAACAGAAATATAGCTATAGTATAGAGGGAAATATAGAAAATATGAGCGACAGCGAAGAGTGATATAGAAACAGCAAGACAGAAATAGCAAAAAATACAAGAGGAAAAAGGGACAGAAAAATGCATAAAGCCAAAGATTTGGGTCTCCCGATGGCGCAGTGGTAGCGTCGTCGCCTTGTAATCAGATGGGTGGAGGCACATAGATCGTTCGGACCCCAACTGTAGGTCCAGTCCCGATTAGCCTTTCTGCGCGTAAAGTGGACTTCCACCAAAAACTCAAACGAAGATTTGTTTTCAGTCTACTTTATGCCCAGGGAGATTAATCGGGCAGTGTAAAAAGGGATCCGAACCAATGTAGTGCAATACATCGCGAATTGAATGCAGGACCCCTTGATTACAAGGCGGGAGCGTTACCACAACGCCCTAGGGGAGGGGGCATGGGCGTAATATGCGGGGAGGTAGAGTGGAGCTAGAGACTTAAATTTGGGGGTGGGGGTGGGGGCAGACTGTAATATTTCCCCCCGGTTTCGATACCTCGTGGAGGCACATAGTGGTTCGGATCCCACTTTAAACTGTAGGTCCTGTCAAGATTAGCCTTACTGTGCATAAAGTGTACTTAAAACACCAATTCAATCAATCAATCGTAATATTGTCCATGCCATAAAAGTAGCGTTAAGGATTATTTGCTAAATAACTGTTATAATTTCGAAATCACATACATTCTCTTTATTAGTCTGCTCCTGTTAACAAACTTGTAAATTTTAATAAACCTGAAATTTTGAGGGAAAGGGCAATGTTCCTTTGCGCCCTACAAGTTACGCTTACGGGAGGGGATGGTACACGGCGAAAAAGACTAACATAAGTAACGGAGAAGCAGAAACAGACGAAAATAGGGGGAGAAGGCGTGGAGAGAGAGAGGGGAGAGATGAGGAAAGAAAACACACATACCCGACGCGTCTAGTTCGCTGCCATTTTGACACTAGGTGTAGTGCAGGTGTATCCCGTTGTAAGGCTGGTTCAATGAAATGATGACGTTCATCCAAGTAGCCAAATAGCGGTGTTCAAATCAACATATTCAATAAAAGCCTGTCTGCTGCTTTAAAACGTTCATTTGATAAGTTAGCACGCACCACGTGATCGTACACCACACACTACACCGCTCCAGAACGTAGTGCAAACGGCGCGGACACCAAATACACTACCTGACACCAAATACACTACCTGACACCAGGGGCGGCGCCAGAAATTTTCGACCGGGTGGGCAGAAGCTCCATAGTGATATATTAGGGTGGGCAGTATAAATGTAAGACCATGTATGTGTACGTAAGACGTATGTATCCCCCTCTCTCTTACACTGCCGATTTTTCTCTTACTTCTTTTCCCTTTCCTTGTTTTCCTCTTTATTTTTTTCTAATCTATTTTTGCATCTTGTTCAATTTCCTTTTGTTTTGTCTCTGATGGACACAATTATTTCAAGGAAGTATTTACACATGCGCAGCCATACACCAACCATACATTCTAATCACATTCTTTCATGCATGTTAATACAGTGAAATAAATGTGAATTAGGTTTAAGCTTGTGTTGCAAATACAAGGCACATACTTGATTTTTTGTATTCGGCGGCAATGATAGAAAGTGCGATGGTAGACAATCGTGAAGTTTCTCGTAATTTAAATGCATGTTCCTGAGCATAGTATTTTCATCTTATGAGTTTTTGACTGAAAGAGTTAGTTTTCTTACTTCTTGGGGGGTTATTTTCTTAGCTTACAAGGTTTGTACAACTGGCAAATCTATCTGAATGTTTGTAGTAGCAGCGATTGGGTCCCAACATTTGAGGGGCAAGGACAATATACGCAAGGGTGCCCATCCCCCCCAAGGCCAATGGCGCATCCCCACAAAAATCATGTCCCCCTCCCAAATCATATCATTTGCGCCCTGAAACTATATTGTAATCCCTACACCGAAAGTAACTTTTTTCTTAGCTTCTTGTTACAAATGATGCACCTGCTTTAAAATAAGCAGTATTTTAAGAAGTTATGTTACTCATGAATATGGAGAATATCGACCATGTCTTGTAATGCAGCTATAGCATAAAAATTCACATCCACCTCAGTAAAGCGCCAATCACGCATTGTTGTAACAAACACATTATTGCGAGCGAAGCAAGCAAGAACATGTTTACATCCATTTCTTTGCAGGCCTTGAAGAATATTAATTTAACGGGGTGTCAATACTTTCTTAGGATCCCGGGATATTTAGTCTTTTCCAACTTCTGTTTCGGCACGTTCGTTAAATACATATCGATAAATACAGTCTCCAAAATTTAATGTTCAAACTCTCTCTTCACTACAGAAATCCCTTGACAATCTAAGATTTAACACTTTATCAAAAGCTTCCTATCTCCCCTTTAAATTTAATACTCAATCCTACCACAAAAATGCGCATGCCAATTAGACTTACTGTTGATATTGAAGACTGGATATTGCTTCCTCCAAAAAATTAATTCTCAGTCTCCACACCAGAATTTCTGCAACATTCTAAGACAATAGTAATACATGAGAATTGGATACCTTAATGCTCAATGCCCCTCTAACTAAAATACCCGCCATAATCTAAGACTTACAGTTGAATACTGTCCCCGCCAACGTTTAATTCAGAATTCCCCCAAGAACCCACGTGTCAATTAAGGCCTAATATATGAGAGTTGGATATTTATCCCCCCACCCCCCTCGCACCTTCAATAATGACCTTAAACGCTTTCTTTTCTTCATCTAATGGATTAAATATGGTGAATTTAAGGTGTAAAATTTTTACCTGTATTTTGGAAAAATATATAAATGTTCAATTTTACCTTATTTGAAGGGAAAAAAATCCCCCAAAAATGTCGATGGCGCAGCCTGCGCCATAATCCCCCCTGTGGGCACCCCTGAATATACGTTTTCTTGGTAGAAAAGGCTTAGCATAAAGTGGCCATCGTGCGGGGGCAAAAAGTGGCAAAACGTGGCTGGGGAACTGCATTCCCCACTTCCCGCTCCTCCTAATCGCCGCTACTGAATGCTTGGATTAAAATGAAGGTCTTATTAGAGATGATTTAAAACATACACGGAAAACAAATTATTTGTTCATTGTCCATCATGTATCCCTAGGCTAATGAAAGGCTATTTCGACAAAATATCACTCGTCATAAGTAATAAACAAGTAAGGTTGAGAAATCTGTTCAGAATTTGAAATTATTAGCTAAGTTGCTCTTCGTTTTCTGAAGAACTGTCATATTACTAATGCGGGAGAAGCAATACACGTATGGTTACATGAACATATTTTTTGAGGTAACAAAATGACTTATTACACAAGAAATTCATCGAAGTTGATCATCGTACCAGTAATACTTCATCTATTTTTCATTGGGTTGTATGGCGTGACCATTTCGAACACACTAGAATGTCAACCTCTATCCTATGCAGCATACCCTGGAAACTTTATTCTTTCAGGGCAACGAGTCCCTGGCGCCTGGAACCACTGTAAAAGTAATAAGTTATGAGGGTTTGTATTTTGAGTGTCAGCGTGTGTTTGTTTTCGCCCCTTCGTTATTTTCATCTAATCACCATTGAACCTTATAACGTCGTCATTATTAAAATTAGCAGAAAAATGACTTACAATAAAACAAATCAACCAGAACGTACTCTTCCAAAAATGGAGTTTCATTAGTTTCTACCTCTTAGAAAGTTGAGGTGGTAATTTCAATCGCACAGCGTTTCATTAGTGGATCAAGGCAGCTAATTCCGTGAACAATGACGTTGTTTTCCGAAAGTCTCAAATATTTGTCTCAGGCAATCACCCTCTTAAAATAGACGCATCTTCTGTGGTGATAAAATGCCACGTTTGGCGCGAGTTCTTTCTGTATATTTTTTCCCCCAATGGCATAACGCTGTCGCATTATAATGAAGAGGTCCTGTGTTCGACTCCCCCCTCCTCTGGTGGAAGCACAATACACACGGGTTCGGACTATACGTTAAACTGTAGGTTTAGTCCCGATTAGCATATCTGAGCATAAAAGTGGGCTTAGAAACAAACTAACAAAATCGTCTTCTATATACTTCGTGACATAACTTTTTTTCTTTACTTCAGCTGCATCTACAGATTCTGTTGTCATTTTCGGCTGATACATGTGACAAAATTTATGTGTGGAACGAGGATTTCTAAATAGGATAAGCCACTCATTAGCAATTGGATAATTCTGTAGGTTTTGCCATATATAACTGATTTATTGAAATTTATTCACTTCGGTATTGTAGTGATTGTTGTGATTCCTTCTTATTAGTAGAACGAATATAAAGTTGATATTTCGTATACCACACTGATATTTGAAGATGACAGGCATATAAAAATTGTAATGAAAAAAAAGGGACACTTCTGGAATTTCAATGCAGAGCTAATTAAAATTATATTATACTCTATGGCAGGCATGTTCAACTTCAATCAAGCAGTGATCTACTTTTTATTGTCACAACAGGCAGTGAGCTACTATTAATCGTTAATCTTTGCAAAAATTTGTACCTACTCAGCCATTATACATTATAGAAGTTGAATTCAAATAACGTATATTCGTATAATTACAATAGATAACTGCGATCGACCAACAAACGCCCCGCGATCGACGCGTTGGACATGCCTGCTCTATAGCATACTTAAACCCGAAGGTTTATGGCTGCAGCAACACAAGCCTTCCATTTGTCCCTATCCTGGGGAAGATCAATCCAATCTTTCCCATCCTTACCAATTTATTGTAGGTCCATCTCAACGTTATTCCTCCATCCTCGTCTTAGCCTTCCTACTGGTCCCTTACCATCAGGTTTCCCAACAAGAATCCTGTAAACTATTATTTCCTCTGCCATTCGTGTCACATGGCCTGCCCATCTAACTAAGTCTTCTTGATTAAATTATTCTAATATTAATTAAAAAGTCAAAATAATTTATTGTGTTGCTGGTGAAAGTAACGCTAAGATGATGTTTAGATTTGTTTATTTGGAGATTATTTTAACCATAGCCAGGCCTGAATATATATACATAGTGGAGGCCGGGAGCTGCAGCCCTCAAGTTCACCCTCAATTCTTATCTAATCTTGATCATACCCTGCATAATTTTGAGCCTCCTAAGGCTACTAGCTGCTTTTAAACATGGAAGTATTAATTTGATCACAATTTTTGTTTCAACAATGACAAAGTTGCTTTTTATGGGTTGATAATACGTATGTGAACATTTCCAGCATAGATAATATTCACAAGTAAAACATACATGTTATGAACTCCAGGTTACACTTAAATATATAATATCATATATCCCCGAGTATATGTACTTATTGAATTTGATTGGGTGGGCAATCGGGTGGGCACAGGAATTTTTGGGTGGGCGCTTGCCCACCCGTGCCCACCCCTGTCGCCGTCCCTGCCTGACACCAAAGCAACGAAGTACACGAGTCGGTGTTGCACCGTGGAATTAACTAGACGTGCGTGCAAAGATGCCAAAAAGGGGCGCGAACCAGACGGGGTAAAGATTTTGAGGTGCATAAGGAACTATAGTGTGTCTCAACCTTAAAAGTCAGTATGGAAGTAAATGGGAGTACTTCCCTCGCATGAGTTTTGCCAATAGCTCTGTCCTTCTCTACCACCGCTGCGTTGAGAGATGTTACAAAATTTACAAAATGTAAAAGTCAAAAATTTCGAACAGTGAAATCATTATCCTGTAGAGTTTTTGAAGCTCTATTTACTGACGGCATTGTATAACCTGTCATAAATTCATGTGATCTGAATTTTTCATAATTATGCAATTTTGCAAAACGCTTATTTTTTTTCTAGTAAATACTTCAAAAGCCATAAATATCAAACCGCTTGAACAACTTCGCCAGGATTTTTTCTACGGGATCTAGGATGTTTGTAGATATGATATTATTTGCCTGAGTGAATTCATTTGCTTACGAGGATAAATCATCAGACCGTAACACGAAAAAGTTGGTTAGCCAGAAACTTTTCGGTTTGTCGCGATACACACGCAGAAAAAGCGAGAAAAGTGTTGACCATTGTTTGAAGTTATTTTTAGAATGTATGCATTGTTACTCCACAGCACCGTTATTTATTCCGCAATCGGAGTTTGTTTATGCGGGCTGTCTCACGTATCAAATTCATTGCGCGCCACCAAGGTTGCAATTCAGTTGCAGGCACGTGCCCCGGTTTTTAGGAAGTGCAGCGTGCTTTATTTTTCCTAAAAAAATTATCTTAATGTTTGTTTTTGCATTTATTTAATTCTGTTTATGTAAAGGATACAACATTCAACGAAAGAAGTAACAATAGTTGCGTGTATTACACATATAATGCAAATGTAAAATGGTAAATAGTTAAGTCGAAATATAAACATTTACATGCAAATCTTGAGGTAACTATCGTTTATTTTTTCCAAAATGCATCAGATACATAGATTTTGATGATTTTCTATGCGATATTAAGGAAGTAAATTTGTCGGAATCATTAGCGATTAACAGCGACTCTATGAGACTCCGTTTGTTGATCTGGCAACGCCGCGTTCCATTTAACCCACACTGACTTTTAAGGTTGAGACGCTCTATAGACGGGGCAACAGAAAGAGTTTGAGGTGGAAATAGCTAAAGATACAAATAAAGAAATAATATGAGACGCGCAAGAAAGTAAATGTAAGGAATGAAACCTAGGGGGGGAAAAAACATTTTGAGTAATTGGAATGAACCTCATTTCACACGATATAGAGCGCACACAACATCCAAGCCGAGGTAATCAAGCTAGCAGCAGAAAAACATCTGCACATCGCAACATTCTAATTAATGCAGAACGCCTTCCCTCAACTCCTTCCCCCCTCAAAGGACCCATTTGTGTACAACGAACCAAACGATCTTACGATTTCACGCGCTAATTTTCCACCAAACGACACGCGTCTTGCCAATTACAGACAAGAGCCTAGAGTTGAAGTGGGTTTATTGCGACGAAAACAAAGAACCATCGTTTATATCGGCGTCGCATTGCGTGCTGGGACATATTGCACTCGGGGGTAACATTCTAGTGGCTGAGTACCTCATTTATCCGTGGGAACATATGGCTGCTTACTCTTGCATTGCATTGTTCTTCAAAGCTGTGTTTTGTCTCGTCCTCTAACACGGATTATGGTGACGATGGGATCTTTGTTTACGATGAAGTAATGGACAGTGGAAACTGGAGTTGCAAAATCGTTAAAACGAGGGTTAATAGATGACAAACTTTAAAAAGCAGGACATTTTTAGATTTCACAAAAGATTTTACAAGAAGTGTTATATTACTACATAACACTCTTAATGGCATAGCGAGAAAATATAATTTACACAATTAAACTCTTACATTACCGAGTACGAAAATATTAATGCAGTGTTTCAAGTCAAAATCTATTATATAATTGGCAATTAACATATGTAGTATTTCATCACTTTTTATTTAACATTTATCAGGTCACTAATCGATACAACTTAATTTCTTACTTAATGCCATGTAACAACTAGGAGTAGAGGAGTTAAAGAAATATTATTTCTGAATTCTGGTGTCATGAAACTCAAATCAAATCTCGCATATTCTACCTATTGTTAGAAACTTGCGGCGGCGACAACAGAAGAGATGCAAAAGTCCAACAATGTATCTTTGTTGGAAGAAAAGTTTCTTGTCTTTGCGCTTCCAACTGAGAGTATTGTATTTCCTTACTTAGAAATTGAACACGGAAACAATATTAACAATTATTTACAAATATAAAATGTTGTAACGAATCTTGAAGTTGAATCAGTTGTCTATACCCCCAAAACGAGGACATTTTCCTAAAAAGAAAAACCCGGACCATTTTTAGGACCCGAAAAAGAGGACATGTCCGGCAAAAAGAGAACGCCTGGTAACCCTAGTTAAAAGAAATCTATTTCTTACTTAAGACTTGTGCGAAGAAAGAGTTTAAATGGGGAAAACAGGGAAGTACAGTTATGATCAAAATAAATTATAAAATGTGAGAAACGGACCAATGAGAGAAAAGTAACAACCTAGAGAGAAAGATCATGAAAATGAAGAAAATATAAAAGAAAAAAAACAGCATGAAACTTTGAGATTGTGTGAAATGAGTTAATTTGGTTTGGTTTATTACTTTACTTACCTTCTCTGCCACTTTCGGCTAATCGTGAGGATGAGGATGAGAGATGATATGATGTAATTGATGAACACTCACAAAGAACAACCATGCCCAGGATGGAATTCGAACCCGCGACCATGCCGTCGTATAGGCCGCTGTGCTAACCATTCCGCCACAGAGGTCGGCTGATATGAGTTAGCATATCAAGAAATGCAGAGATGCAGTGAACTGCGTGTTTCAAGAGTGAGTGAGAGATAGAGATTAAAGAGATAAATTTTCAGAGGGAGCGAAAGATTCACAGAAAGGGAAAGAAAGTTACAAGGAGAGAGAGATTGGTGTGCTTTAATTTACTTCGCCAATTGTGGCTGATGAGGATTAGTGATAAGATGAAATGGATGAACGAACAACACAAGGCACGCAGAGGGTATTATACTGGCTGTGGATCCAGACGCCAGAGCTTCGTCAGTTTGCAATGTGTGGAAGAGAGGTATAAGGAGAATGGAAGATCCAAGAGAAAAGCCACAGAGAGAGAGGGGGAGAAAGGAAGAGAAATACAGAGGCAGATGAGGTAATAGGTAGACACGAAGAAAGGGAGAAATTGTGGCAGGTAAAGATAGACGAAGAAAACAGAGAAAGAAAAACGAAAGACAGTGAGAGAGAGAACCAAAGAGATAATAGGAGATAAATCAGAGAAAGAACAAGTGGAAGTTAATTTTCATACCAACGTTTATACATTTCAGCGACTATGGAGAGGTCACTGGCGTACGCAGAGGGGAGGCTGAAGGGGCTACAGCCCCCTCCGAAATTTTGAGAAAATGAACTGAAGAACTCAGAAAAAATCGCCTTAAAATGACCTCCGATTCTCATTTTTGAGACTGGTAAGTTCTAGAAATACGAAATATCTTATTGTGTATGCCGCGGCCCTAGAAAGCAGTTGTGCACTATTCACCTTTTTAATTCCGGCCCCTCCCCCCAAAAAAATTCCTGCGTCCGCCAATGGGAGAGGTGCTTAACCAGGAGTAAATTTGTGAGAATAAGCCATGGCCACCGTATTGACAACTTCGCTGCTACTTGGAACATCTCAGGATTCCGGTCGCTGACCATCGCCAACGCTTTTTTTTCCTTTACGTGATAACAGGTAGGGATACCTCGTCCACAATCCAGAAGTGAAAGAGGCAGCAATAAGTTGAGAGCTGACAAAGACGAGAGAAAAGGGCATTTCTTAGAGCATCCCTTGCCCCTTTTTAAGATTCCGACCACAGCGAGGTTGAAAATAGGCTTTATGGTGCCGAAGAACTAGGGTGTCTGGTAGGTAGAAAACGCATATTCATTCACACCTCGGGAGCCGCTGCACAAAATGGGAGGCGCTAGCTCCTCGACCCGCCCTTTCCCCAAACACCGTGTCAAGTGTTCAACACGAGGCGTGCCCCTGATTATGCTACTTCTCACGTCGGGGTTGCTTCAACCCTTTTGTTGTTTGCCCAGAAACAACACGCCCCTTTGTTTGTACCCCTCTTCCCATTCTTCAACCGGTTATGTTAGAAAAAACACACTCCCTTCACTATTTTCTCGGCTGGATCGATCGACTGAAGTTTAGTTACCAGATCTGTATGGAAAACGGAGATTTTCCATATACATTCCACACCCTTCTTCATGCACACACTGGTAATAGGTATAGTGTGTTGCAAAAGTCGCGCAACCCTTATAACATGAACACATTATAAAGCCTCATCTATTCAAAATTGTTTAATGCTTTCGATTGCCAGTTTATTCCACACACGAAATTCTAGAAATTAATTAATGGCTCACGCTGGTGTCAATTTTCTTTCCAGAACGCCGATTTTGGTGGGAGCCGAGATTACAACAAACTATTGCAAGGCAAAAATTCACTATTTTGTGATTGGCGCCATGCTATGCGGCAGTTGATTGATTGACAAATAACGATTTTATGGGTGGAAAAGTGACATTTTAGTGGTTTATATCTTATCAAAACTACCTTTTCATGCTTATTCTGCTAGTACATATTGCTTTATTCCTTTTCGCTCTAATTCTGGCAACAGTTACTGCTAATTTATTTTACAGTTTTTTTCTTTTTTGTGTAAAGTACTCTTTACTCCCTTTTGCATATAATCTGGTGATAGATGTCAAGTCGTATCTCACCATGTCTTGTTGCCAGAAGTGAATGAGGGGGGATACAGGAAGAGGGGAAAGGGATACAAAGGGAGATACAATTAAAGAAGGGAAAGCGTAAGAGGCAGATGTATATAACACATAAAAATTAACAAAAGGTAAGACAGACGATGACAGAAAGAGTGAGAAGCAGAGAAAGAAACAAAAATAACGAGATAGAGCAGATAAAACAAGGAACAAGTGGAAGTTAACTTTTCGCGTATGATCTAAAAATACGTACTGCTTATACCTTTATGAAATCCATTGTAGTGTTCAATAATAATTTCAGGCTTATTTTATATCGGGGTTCGATAACAACATTCGACAGTGGATTGAAAGTGGCCGCCTCGAAAACCTGTTTCATATATCGCTGCGTATGATTGAAATAACAGATTCCAACGTTAAACTGGGCGTTCACACGCACCTGTGAACCCTGTTACGAGACGTCTCTGTTGCACATCTTCGAAGCAACCTGGTATGAAGCTATGAAGGAGTTTGAAAACCTGAACCAAATACGACGTACAGATGCAACCGATTCTGAACAGAGAAAACAACAATAAAGCAGGAAAGATGACGCCATGTGTGACCAACCAAAAAGAGCAGCAGCGCCGTCACGTCGCAAAGCGCTGTGGGTGCTCAGAACACACGTTACGCGTCCAAATTGTTTAATGCGTCAGCAATACTGCTCCCAAGTGTTGCGAGTGACTGTAAACTGCCAGTCATTAAATCGAGTGCCTGCAGCGGAAGGGGAAGGAGGAGAGTTGATCGAATAGACGGAGGGGGAAGAACATTTTGCAGTTTTATGACCGATATATAAGGGAGAGCTAACACAGCGGTGGGTCCATGGTGGATTTTAATGGAGGGAGAGAGATGTTGACCCCCTCAATCAGTGGTAATCCACTTCTCTTGATATGAAAACTACATCGCTCTAAGTACAGGGTGTTCCATAAGTCTTAGATACATTTAAAATATCGGCAAGTTATAGAGCTACAGATTCTGTACCAACCATTTGATTTCACGTGACGTGAACATCTTTGGAACTATGATCAGTACTAACATGCATGAGGCTTCACGTGATAGGTCCAGAAAGTGCAGGGGCGGCCCTAGGTGGGCGTGGGGCCGCATTGCTGCGAATAATAATGATTACATTTGTGATATTTTCTTATTTCACTTTGCTACGAGGTAGTCGCGACAATGAGGATGAATAATAAGAAACTCACAAAAGCAGGGACATTCTATGGGAGACTGCGCGTTCGACAAATATGAGATGGAAACACTGAATATATGAAAAGGCAAAAACAAAATACAGAGTTCTTGCCTTACCTGAAATTTGAAGTCAAGGCACTACGTTTCGTGCCAGTATCAGTGAAAGCGGCAGACAAACTGCCTAAAATAGAAAATAAAAATGCCTACTCCAAATCAGCGCTTTCGTATCACAGTTGGCAACGCTGCTCCCAGTGGACTTGTATGCAGGTCACGCGGACCACGTGGCAAAATACCGAGTTCCCAAACTCCACGTGAATCCTTCAGCAGGGACCGATATTTGGACGAGTGACTGACGGGCCACGAAAACATGCGTGCTTGCGTAGGGCGGTCGTGCGTGCCGCACTGCGGTCCATTGAAAAGGGCGATCGCTTGAGGCTGCGATCGAAGCGGAATGTTACGGCAACAGAGAGGATTTTGATGTTTTCCCCGAGGAAGAATTTTGGCAAATGCGGTCCAAGATTGGGGTTAAATGAGTCTATGTCCTCCCTCATTCCATGGTAATTTAACACAAACAACGAAATCTATGCATAATATCAGCCTAAATGTACTAATTTCAAAGCACACTGACATTTCATTACAACTCACCGAACACGCTGAGTGGTTGAACTCCACATCTCGACAGCAATGTTTCCACATTCTAACCCAATCCTTCACCAACTCCATACAATCATCAATAACCCTCAACATTGGACGTAGTACATTAACTGCTCGTTACGTTTAGCTGAGTGCAATTGATTGACTACAGGATGGCCCGTAAGTTCGTTGACAACAATGCATTTTTAATATAAGCAAGATTATATTCATACAGCAGGCTTTGCAGTGAAGTAGGCCTATATGGCCTGAAAAAACTTTTCGGCATCCTTTGAAGGCTTGTTCTAGGTATGAATGGGATGTTTTACATGATTTATTGGTGATTGTGCAAAATATTGCGCTACAACTTAAAGATTTCCGGTGGTGACCTTCCACGTAGTACACCCTGGACTCCTTTTTGCAAACTAACGAGGTTTTGGCGTCTGGCCCTATGGCCAGTATAATTCTGTGTGTGGTCCTGTTTTCTTTGTCTTGTGCTGAGCACAGTCTCAGATTTTAACCTGAGTCAGAATATTTTAGTTACACGACATTACAGTTATTTTAGTTACGGTAAGGGGCTGTGACTGGTTCAAAATAGTCTAAGTGCTGACGCACCCAAACTTTAAAATTCAAATTCGATATTTCCTTCCGTAATGGCAGATAACAGGCCTGCCAGAACGATGATGGGCCTCCCCGATGGCGCAGTGGTAGCGTCGTCGCCTTGTAATCAAGGGGTCCCGGGTTTGATACCCGGTGGAGGCACTTGGTGGTTCGGATCCCACTTTAAACTGTAGGTCCAGTCCCGATTAGCCTTACTGTGCATAAAGTGGACAAATCAATCAGAACGATGATGATCCGCTACCGGCCAAGTCTGTTCAACATTTTTATTCAGCTTGTTAATATCTTGTCGAGATGGAGGTACTGTACTTGGAAAACGGTCTCAAATAAGTCAACAACATCACGGTAATTGCTGTCATAATCCTACCAATCATTAAGTACAAAAACACGCTCTTGGTTACATTATACACTTCGAGAATCCAATTGATGCTAAATGCTCTCTGCGAATAGCTACCATTCACTAACAACAACATAATCTCAAATACCAACTCCTTTAGTCAAGTGGTTACCATGCTACTCAATGAAAAACAACTGCTGGTATCAGATGACTTATGGATCACCCTGTATACTTTATATTTGTATAAATAACCTGTAAATTGTTAAATTCACAGACCAAGTTAAGGTCACCTACACGAAATAATATTCCAAATGGGCTCGCGGGCAACAGAACAGAGCTTGTGCGTAGGATATGGACATAATGTTAATGAAGTCAACATTACATAATCAAATACAAACAAGCAATCAAATGTACAATGTCAGTTCTGAAGGAAGTCCACATAGTGCCCGACTTTCTCTCTCTGTCTGTGCAAATGTCCGTCTCATCAGTTTAACATTTACCTATCCCCCAAGTTCATAGCTACCTCTTTGGCTCTGCTTCCCTACGAAAAAGCATACAGGGTGGCCCAAAAAAGGTAACCGAAATGTGGAACCGTTACCGTATGTGTTCGGTTGCCTTTTTTGGGTCCACCCTGTACAATGCAGGGAAAAATGTGAAAATAATAAGAGTAGCCCCTAAAACAAGATTATGACCAAGGGCAGACAGATGGCGTGATGATTAAAGAGGTCTCGGGTTCGATCCGCTGCGGAGGCGCATTGCACAGTGGTTCGGATTCCAGTTTAAACTGTAGGCCCAGTCCCGACCAGCCCGTCTTAAGCATATAACCCGTGGCGCAACAGACCGTGAGGGCCAGGTTCTACCTGCCGGCCTCACTCCAACCTTGCAACCAGTTACGGGCTGACGTGTGGTCAGCACGACGAAACGCCAGTTGTTATTGTTGTTGTAGGTTTCCATGATCGGGTTAGGCTACTTACTCATTCGTAGCTCCGCAATTTCCTCACGATGGTAGGTAAATTGATTTGGTTTATTTAACTTCGTTTTTCTTACGCTTTTGGCTAATCGCGAAGATGATGATAAGTGATGATATGATGAAATTGATGAAGCGACATTCACGAAGAACACCCACGCCCACGTCGAACCAGGGACCCCTGGCGTTGTAGCGCGCTGTGCTAACCACTCCGCCACGGAGACCGGCACAAAACACGTGGTTATAACAAAAAAAAAAAAACTCTTCTAAAACAAATTACAGCGCCCAGCCGGCCTATTCCAGTGCTGCCGCCGCTAATGGCCAATAGGAAGACTTTGCCGCATCCCCTGACCTGCCATGACCTCTATCGGCTAAATCCGTTCGGCTTGGAGGGGCGCTAAGGCCAGCTTAATACCTCACGCCGATGTGGCTCCAACAGTCGAACCGCCCCCTAACCCCTCCCGCCCCCGCCGCTGCCAAGAGCCTGGCTTCATATTGATTTTCTAGATTGCCGACACAGCAAGAAGCTATTTCAAGCGGGTGTACCATGAAATGCAGTTTGTTTTTTACTTCTTCAACAATTGGTCGGGTACGTACTGATATCGGATCTTTGGTCATTGGTTAGAGTCGTAGAAACAACGCTGTGTTTATAGACATGAGCTTTTGCGTGACGTCATCCAATTTTTAACTTTAAGTAAAGGTTTTAAACAAGAGGATTTTTCTTCCTATACTTTGAAGGGTGCAGTGTGGTCGCCATACATGCCGACGCACTGAAACTTATTAACTCATTCATTGATTGAGTTGGTGGTTTAGGTCCACTTTACGCACAGTAAGGCTACTCGGGACTGGACCTACAGTTTAAAGTGGGATCCGAACCACTATATTCCTCCACCGGATATCGAACCCGGGACCCCTTGATGTCAAGGCGACGACGATACCACTGCGCCATCGGGGAGGCAATATTCATTTATTCATGATTACGGTTTTTTTGTAAAATAGAAAACTTTTCAGAGAGAGAGAGAGAAAGAGAGAGAGAGAGAGAGAGAGAGAGAGAGAGAGAGAGAGAGAGAGAGAGAGAGAGAGAGAGGGGAAGAAGGGAGGGAGAGGGAGGGGAACGAGAAATCTAATCATCAATCATCGTTCAAATTAGCTGAAAGTGGCAGAGAAATTAAACATAAGGTGACCGATTGACTATTATTAATAAAAGGAAAAGCAAATATGGTATATGGAAGATTCGATGTAGACTGTATTAGGCGCAGGCCAGAAAATTAACTTCCTCTAGGCCGCGGTATGAGCAGGACAGGGGGGACGTGCCCCCGTTAATAATCCAAAAATATATATTTTCGCCCCCCCCCCCAGCAATTCAAATGTAACGACGCTTACGGTAGCCAGGAAGAATCAAACCATATTTATAATCTGGCCACATTTAACGGCATAATAAAAATCATCAGTGTATTAAATCCCTACCTTTATATCTCCATGTCAGTGCCATCCCTTTAAGTGTATATTTAGAACTTACCTGTGAATAAAGAAAGGAAAAAGTTAAAACACATTAAACAATTAAACGTGCCACACAATAAAAATGATACAATAGCACATATACAACAATACTAATTTTTAAACGCTTCACCAAGTAACGCATGGCAATGCTGTCTAAAGGCAGCGATGATGTTCATAGTACGGTCATGGACACTTCTGGGTTGTAATACATCTGGAATCGTTGCAACATAAAAGTGTCCACGACTGTACGTTCACGTCGCAGGAGAAATTACTACACTCTTCAGCAGGGTCATTAAAGGTCCAGGAACCTATATATTCTAATAGGTTCTATTCGGTTCCGCTGCAGGACCGGAACCTTTTTTTTTGGCACAATTTAGATTCGGTCCAAGTTGCGTATTGTTTCATTGAAAAAAGTTTCCTCGACGGTATTTAAAGTGAGCTGGAAAAAAGGTTCCTGGACCGTATTTAAATTTAGATGGAAAAAGTTCCTGGACCGAATTGAAATTGATCTTGTAAAAAGGTTCTTGGACCGAATTGAAATACTTTACAGATAAAAAGGTTCTTTACGGTCCAGAACCCATTTACGCTTACTGATTTTCTCTCCTGGACCGGAATTGAGTTCATTTAAAATTCCTGGACCTTTATCAACCTGCTCTTCAGTGCACACTTCTCGAAAACGATTGGCAGATACAAATAGATCTCAATGTCATCGGTCAGACCTTTAATAGTATAGCAACTTCAAGGGGAAATTTCGCATATCTCCTTCAAACACCACCCTGAGTGGGATGATCAAGGGCGAGACAGTAAGAAAAAAAATGAAGAAATGAAGAGGAAGACAGCCAGAGACTGATAGAGAACACGATTACTTGATTCTGACACTTTTGGCTAATCGCGAAGATGAGGATAAGTGATGCTATGATGAAATTGATGAAGGGCACTCGCAAAGAACACTGATGCCCAGGTCGGGATTCGAATCCGGGACACTAGCGTCGTAGTGCGCTGTGCTAACCACTCCTCTACGGAGAACGGCGAAAGCAAACACGAGTGAAAGAGAGAGACATAGAAACTAAGAAAATAAAATACCAAAAGGGAGACAGGAAGAATGAAAAACAGAGAAGAGGGAGGTGAAAAAGAGAAAAACAAATTACCATGCCAGCACTAACAAGTTATCCTAAGTGAAGCATTCATTCGTTAAACCAGCACAATCGTCAATTTTTTACTTGGTCCTCAAAACTTAAAAGACGCATGCCTTCACGTATATATATAATTTTAGTCTGTTTATCCTCACTTTTTATTTTTACATGAACGAATGAGTCACACAATGCCGTTTATGGGCAAGTCTTTGTACCTCTTCTTTTAGTAAGTGTTGCCAACGATACGGAAATGTTACTATGCATGGTTGGCGAAATAATGCCAAAAGTTCTAAGCTGAAATTTTTACAGTTGTTCTATAGCTAGAGAGACTGATCTGGTTTTACATTTGAGCCCAATGAACAACATCTGTACGGTCTTTCTTTCTCTCCTTCTTTATCTCTCTCTCTCTTTCTCTCTCTCTCTCTCTCTCTCTCTCCCCCTCTCTCTTCTTTCTTCTTTCCTCTCTCTTTCTCTTTTATCTCTCAGAGAGAAAGAGGAGAGAAGAAGAGAGAGAGAGAGGAAAGAGAGAAGAAAGAAATAAAGAATATTCACTCTCTTCCTATCTCTTTATATCTCTCTCTCTTTTGAGAGAAAAAGAGAGAGCATAAGCATTTCTCTCTCCCTCTCTCTCTCAGTCTCTATTCCTTCTTTCTTTCTTTCATGAAAGAAAGAAAGAGAAAAAAAGAGGATGCGGGGAGAGAGAGAGAGAGAGAAAGAGAGAAAAAAGAGAGAGAGAGGTAGATAGTAGATTTCCTCTATTTCTAAGAATGAAATATACATGAAGAGCAGCATACACAAAAAGAAATGAGAGAGGAAAACATAGGATAAATAGAATGCGTGTGTGAGAGAAAGACACAAAAGAGAGACGCAGAGAAATAGGGAGAGGAAGAGAGAAAATAACACAGAAAGATTGAAAGTACGCGTAGAAGAAACACAGAAATACATAAGAGAAAAGGAAAGAATACATAAATACACACAGATAGAAAGAGAATAGAAAGAAGATAGGACAGAGTATGACACAAAAGAAAGACACAGAGAAATAGGGACAGAAAAAAATTATAAGAGACAAGAACAGAAACAGGAAAATGAACATAGATAAAACTAGTAAAAGGGGAAGAAATATATAAGTACAGAGACGGTCATAGAGAGACAGAGTGGTTAGATTGATTGATTGATTGATTTGGCTTATTTTAGTTTCCTTTTCATCCACTTTTTTCTAATCGCTAATCCTGAAGATAAGGATGAGTGATGATTAAAGACCGAATTTTGAAGGGGAAAATTTTCCTCTAAAAAGGACCCAAACAGGGGGGGGGGGGGGGAGGACTATAGTTTTTTTTTAACTCCACTATAAATACTATTTTAAATGAAAGTGCAATTCATATGTTGTGCTTTCATTTAAAATAATATTTTTAGTAGAGTGCAAAACTAAACTATGGTCCGTCTTGATTTCCTTTTTTGAAGATAAAGTACAGCGAATAATCTTATCCGTTCCGATGAAATCTTCCTTGCAACAGCTTACCGCATTTCTTAGCTTGCTGTGCCGCTTACAGTAAGGCCAGATCGCATTGTTGCAAAAATCGCTGCAACGTACTCCCATTACAACTCTCATGGAGTGAAGATAAGGTAGAAGGCGCTTGTTTTTTCTCTTTACTCTAAGCTGCACCAAATAGACAATTGTTGAATGTTTTCTTCAGGGAAAACCCAGTCGTACAAAATATTTGATATCTTGTCAATAAAGGGACCAAGGAAAATTTTTAAAAAGAGGGGGGGGAAGGGAATGTAGGCTAAAAAACTAGTGAAAAAAAGGATCAGTGAGGAAAATATTTTAAAAAAGGGTAAAAAAAAGGAATTTAGGCTGAAAAAGGGAAGTCAAAACCAATTATCAACACTGTTGTTATTTATTCCATGATCCGAGTTGACAAATAAAAAAGGACTTCAGTTTAAAATCCCGGACTCTAGTGATGATATGATGAAACTGATGAAGGGACACTAACAAAGAACACCCAGGCAGGGATTTGAAGCCGGGACCCCTGGCACAGAGAGTGGATAGGTTAACATAGGGTGACCAGACATACTCTTTTTAAGAGTATTATACTCTTTTAGAGGTTCATACACTCTATACTCTTTTCAATTTGCAAAAATCCCCCAATATACTCTTTTCCTTGCTATTTAATTACATTCATTATTTTACGGGTAAAAATGCCTTAAAATCCACAGAACGGAAAACGTCAAGATGTCAACAAACTGAAGTATTTACTCATTGACTCAAGAATTTTATATGAACAATTTCAAGAGTCATTTTCATATTCCATAAACAAGCAAAACGTATTTCAAATTCATTGAAATTTAATGATAATGATTAGGGTTGAGCCGATAGCACTTTGAACCGATACCGATGGTCTTATCGATTCCCACCGATACTTGAAAATTGCAATAATTAAAATTTGTTCAAAATATTTATCAATATCGGTGTGTAAATATTCTCCTCCAATTATATGCATCAACATACCACGAAATTTGCTTTAGAATATTCAAGAATTGCATCAGAATATTAAAATAGATATTATGCAGCCACAAAATATAGTTTTTTGTGCAAAATTAGTGTAAAATAAAAAGGAAGTTTTAATTTTGCATAACTTCCAGGATAATTAGACTGTCAAAAGTCGCGCGGGATTTTTGCGGACCCCGTGATAGAGCAAAATGCATGCGCACCTTCAACCTATCCACTATACTCTCTTTGGTCAACAAATATGTGGTCACCCTACACCACAGATAAACGTATCTGTACGTATCCCTGAGTTAACACGCAGAAATAGAGAGAAGCAATACGACAGTGAAATAACGAAAGAAACTCACAGGTAGTGAGAGGTGGGTGGAGGGAAACAGGGCAAAACAGCGAGCTGGCAACATTGATTCTCTCCTTCCTGTCTTCCTGAATCTCCAGTGGAGGAAATTGTCGCGGGATGAAAGAAACGGACAAGACAATAAGAAGCACATCCTGTGCCGGCAACAATACGTGTTCCCCGACGCCAGGTCTATGTTTAGCCATGCAATTTGTTGCTCTGGGGGAACAAGGATTTGTTCACATTAACAAAAAACTCTTGTACGTTTATAACAATCAAGGCTACATTTCCTCTTCGCTTCTTGTTAGTTTATTTCTTACGAAGGGAAGAGTAGATGCCGCTCGTGTTGGAATGCGATTTAAGAGAGCGCGCCAAAGTGGGAAGTGGGAAGAAAATGCTATATTTTGCAACCGATGTCTCTACAGTTGCTCTGGGGTTCATCCAATCTCTTAATGCATGGGGGCAAAAGCAGCCGGAGCGTGGTACCGATCACATCACCTTCACAAATGAAAGCATATGGAGTTAGTGCCCAACACGTTCACAATCTAAGCCCATCAGGGAATATGGGTTTTGCAGACTTTTCTTTGCGCACTTCTTGCTCCTTTACAGAAAGAGATTTTTACTCATATGCACTACCAGATACAGTGCAAAGACTGATCTTCATTT
This sequence comes from Lepisma saccharinum, assembly GCF_977018435.1. Classification (NCBI taxonomy): domain Eukaryota; kingdom Metazoa; phylum Arthropoda; class Insecta; order Zygentoma; family Lepismatidae; genus Lepisma; species Lepisma saccharinum. Next base: position 35,326,970 of record NC_139246.1, on the reverse strand, counting down.
TGCAATATTTTATTTCAATAAATCTCTTTAATTATTAGCGATTTTGCCTTAAGGTGGTCATATTCTCCCCACTTACAATATATTTTGCTTTCTTTCTTAGAACCTAATAAACACTATTGATGGATTTATTTATTTGGCGTTTTAAGTCAAATTTATGCACAGTAAGGCTAATCGGGACTGGACCTACAGTTTAAAGTGGGATCCGAACCACTATGTGCCTCCACCGGGACTCGAACCCGGGACCCCTTGATTACAGGCGACAAAGCTACCACTGCTCCTAATAAACACTATTAAATGATTACGAGATTAATGTACTTTCACCAAAAGTGATTCTGATATCTACAAAATCCTTATGTACATTATTCTGTAAATTATTTAATTAAAGTGATTTAAACCATTCCACCTTGTTGCCAACTAATACGAGAATATATAAAATGTTCTTTTTCTTAAATTAAATCATGTGTCCCTGTTGGAACACCCTTTATAACAAAGTAACGGAAACCGTAACGTGTTACTAACTTAACCACCTGTGGCACCTGAGGAGAATGAATGGTGCGGGACCTTCAAGGTTCAGCCTCTGCTCATCGTATCCTCTCTGCACATTTGAACCCACATCACACAGACGCGTCTCCATATATACACGAGATGAGTCAACCGGCCCGCGGGCGCTCTATTCGGGGGGGGGGGGGGGGGGTTAGAGCCTGTGATTGTCCTCCCGCGGCCATCAGAAGGTAGAGCAGGCCAGTGACACCGAGAAGAGAAAAAAGAGTGTCTGGAGACGGAAGCTGACGCCTGCAACAGTTTCTTCCGATTGTTTGCACTGGTTAATTTGTTCCCAATGTAAACAGGCAAAGTACAGGGTACGTCATCAGTATGCATGCTCCGTCCACCAAATAGAAGAAAAGAGAAACTTCAAATTAGGGTGCGACTCATACCATAAATAAGAGGCCGGATTCTAGACACTAAAAAGTGCCCAAAAAAGATCTCCGCTTCGAATCCCGGTCTGGCCATGGGTGTTCTTTGAGAGTGCCCCTTTATCAATCTCATCGTCGCGATTAGCTAAAAGTGGCAGAAAAGCGACGCTAAATAACAAAAATCAGAAAAATCTAATAAGTGAGTACCTGGGACAACTCTATAAGGGTAAAGGCGGCCGGGACATGATGCTGATCACATCACCTCCAACTATGGCTGAGATCGTGAATGCGTGGGGCCTACCTCGACTACCTCTACGTGTCTAACATGGTGCAATGTACGAGTACATATAGCTCTTTACATCCAAAATTTAATACTTCTAAAATATTAACAAAAAAAGAAAATTTTCTTTTCACCAATTTATTCAACGTTTTAAATTTACTTCATTTGCCTTTAAAACTAAAGGATGTACTCAAAATTCCTGATCCCCTTAATTGAAAATGTACATGGGGAGGGGGGACACCAAAACACCCTTCTCGCGTTTTATATAGCTTTCTCAGCACTTATAAGCCACTAGCTGATTGCCCTGGCGTTGCCCGGGTATTCATTTATCCCAATCTTCTATTAGACAGCAAAATAATGATTTCTAACTATAGTTTAAATGTCATTGTGGATGTCGCCAATTAGCTTAGCGACTCCGAAAACTATGGATTCGACACTAATGTAGGTCATTTTTTGGAAATTTTATTTTTCACCCCCTCTCACCCTCCCCCATGCCGATAGGTGATGAGCTTAGAGTTGAACGGCATTCGGAGTGTCACTATTCATCTTAGCGACCCCGAAAACTACGGATTACACACTAATATCGGTCGTTCTCGATTATTTTTACATGTCACCTCCTTCCCACTCCCACCCCTAGGGGTGCCAGGGGTGTCTTACCCCCACAGAATTTCTTTCCATATTGTAAGTCATATGTGTACTAAATTTGGTTGAAATTGCTCCAGGCGTTCGAGAGTTATGCCAGAACAAACATACATACATATATATATATATATATATATATATATATATATATATATATACACACACACATACACACACTGTAAGCCCATAGTGTAATATTACTCATGAATGACGTATTGAGACTCAATAGACTGGTGACAATCAAATGGGACGAACTGTACTAGTTTAACGGGGATATAATCCATAGAAATTTCTGTTGAGTTAACTAAATTTGGAAAGTATAAGTAATAATATTACTTGTAATAAAGATTATGTGTTAAAGAATATTAAGTTTAAATTGAATAATTTAAGTACCTAATATATGATCATTACGTTCCACTGCGCCGATAAGACAATCCTCGTCTCACTTCTTTAGTATTAAAGGGGAAACAAGAGACGTATAGGATTATAACACACACACACACACACACACATACATCCATATATATACATCCATATATATATATATATATATATATATATATATATATATATATATATATATATAGTGAACAATGGAAACAGGCAATTTTAAGCAACATATAATTGAGTATTATCCAGAAACAAATTTCTGAACTGGCAGCCTACAAATTTGTCCACGGGAACTAAATAAATCTTTAGGGCCAAATCCGGGCTATAAATATTAGTTAGTGGTGCCACAGAGTGCCACACAATATAGACACATAGGGAATCATATAGGTATACATACACAAAAATGTATCATATTTACATATTCTACATGCTTCTCCAACAGTGTAGGGGCAAAAGCAGTCGCCTTGTAATGAAGAGGTTCCAGGTTTAGTTCTCAGTGGAGGCACACTGCATAGTGGTCCAGTCGCGATTAGCCTATCAGAGGATAAAGTGGACTTAAAGTCTTCTGCTGTGGACATTTGCAAAGGCACATCTCGCATGAAACACTCATGTTATGTTAACCTACTCCCATTCCAAAGAAAGCAAAACGAGTGAAAAAAAAGTTTTGCTGTTCCTTTCACAGCCCACAACACCCTTCCATTTCCGGTCCGAGTCGTGGCTACGAATTAATTAGCCCTTCAAGAGCCTCCTTGTCGAAAACAAGGTCTCCCGGCTCGAAATACCAGCGAAACTCACGTACCTGAACTCGAAAAATAATATTTTAATTAAAAGTTGCCAGGTGAGGTTATGTGAGAAAGGAAGCGGGGGTGGCAGGCAATGTCTTGTGGGAGTTTCATTACTGGTTCGAAAAAACGAACTGAGCGTCAGCTACTCGCTCGAATAGGTAATTGAGGACTAATATTAGCTCAAAAGAAAAACTGAATCCCAATAATACATGGTTTACATAACAGAGTAATAGCTATTAGATAAAAAAGAATATAGTAACCCTTATTCGCTCCAAAGGTAACCGAGCAACAGTTATAACCTGGAAACAATATCCGATTAACACTTATTAGCTCGAGAATGTAACTGACCAACAGTTCTTTTCTTGAAAGATAACTGAACAACATTAATTAGATAGAAAAGGTAACCGAGCAGCAGTTATTAGGTCGAGAAAGTAACCGAGCAGCAGTTATTAGGTCGAGAAAGTAACCGAGTAGCAGTTATTAGGTCGAGAAAGTAACCGAGCAGCAGTTATTAGGTCGAGAAAGTAACCGAGCTGCAGTTATTAGGTCGAGAAAGTAACCGAGCAGCAGTTATTAGGCCGAGAAAGTAACTGAGCAGCAGTTATTAGGTCGAGAAAGTAACCGAGCAGCAGTTATTAGGTCGAGAAAGTAACCGAGCAGCAGTTATTAGGTCGAGAAAGTAACCGAGCAGCAGTTATTAGGCCGAGAAAGTAACCGAGCAGCAGTTATTAGGTCGAGAAAGTAACCGAGCAGCAGTTATTAGGTCGAGAAAGTAACCGAGCAGCAGTTATTAGGTCGAGAAAGTAACCGAGCAGCAGTTATTAGGTCGAGAAAGTAACCGAGCAGCAGTTATTAGGTCGAGAAAGTAACCGAGCAGCAGTTATTAGGCCGAGAAAGTAACTGAGCAGCAGTTATTAGGTCGAGAAAGTAACCGAGCAGCAGTTATTAGGTCGAGAAAGTAACCGAGCAGCAGTTATTAGGTCGAGAAAGTAACCGAGCAGCAGTTATTAGGTCGAGAAAGTAACCGAGCAGCAGTTATTAGGCCGAGAAAGTAACCGAGCAGCAGTTATTAGGTCGAGAAAGTAACCGAGCAGCAGTTATTAGGCCGAGAAAGTAACCGAGCAGCAGTTATTAGGTCGAGAAAGTAACCGAGCAGCAGTTATTAGGTCGAGAAAGTAACCGAGCAGCAGTTATTAGGTCGAGAAAGTAACCGAGCAGCAGTTATTAGGTCGAGAAAGTAACCGAGCAGCAGTTATTAGGTCGAGAAAGTAACCGAGCAGCAGTTATTAGGTCGAGAAAGTAACCGAGCAGCAGTTATTAGGCCGAGAAAGTAACTGAGCAGCAGTTATTAGGTCGAGAAGATAACCTAGCAGCAGTTATTAAGTCTTGATTTATCCTTGTAAATATTCTGTACTTTGTAACCGAGCAGCAGTTATTAAGTCGAGAAAGTAAATAAGCAGCAGTTACTAGGTTGTGAAAGTAACAGAGCAGGAGTTATTAGGTCGAGAAAGTAACTGAGCAGCAGTATTAGCTCGGAAAGGTAACCAAGTAACAGTTATTAGCTCAAACAGAGTAATCTAGTACCAGTTATTGGGTTGTAAAAGTAACTGAGCCCCAGTTACTAGCTCGAATTACCAGTTATTAACTCTAAACGAGTAAACTAGTACCAGACCAGTTACCAAGTTGGAAAAGTTTCTAATGTGAACTTAATGTTTCGATTGGCTAATGGTTGACTACAGTTTAAAGTAGTGTCCAAACCACTAAGCAATGTGCCTCCACTGTGGATCAAACCCTAGACCCCTTGAATGCAAGACAGTAAGCCAGTTGAAAGAAGTAACTCAAAGTATTGGGTGAAAAAATCCTTCCTGAAACTCCGGTAAATACGAAACATCAGTATCATTTGACGAACATATCAAGTGCACACAATCATAGGTGGATCCATGAATTTTCTATGAGGAGGGGAGGGGTTCAACCGAATGAAAAATATGAAAAGTAAAAGCTTCTGTGACTAATTTTCAAGCAACTTTGGTAGATGATGAATTGAAAGTCCTACAAAAGGGTGCAACGTTTGATAAATGCTACTGTGCCGTTCCAAACAGAGATTCCTATTATTTGAAAATGACACGAGGACGAGAAACTATCCATGAGAAAATTGTGGAAAAAAACTAATTTTCTGTGCAACATGATTTATTTACTTATTTATTTATTTATTTAAAAGTGTTTTTAAACTGCCGAGAACAGCTTTTCAGCCTTAATACAGCAGTATTACATGTTATATGGTTACAAGGTTACATATTACAAGGTATCCAAAACCACAGTATTGGACAAAAGAGCAGTTCAAAATATTTAGCAAACATAACCTAAAACTAGAAGAATTTAAAAATTCATTAAAAAATATACAATTGTTATATTTCAACTATAGAACTATAAAAGAGTTCTTCAATAATTTTCCTCATATATGAAGTTGAAATTGTTTTAACAACATTATCAATATCTATCTCACGGTGTTCGAATTATAACTGTTTATGAGATACAGAACATAATTGTTATTTTTGTAGTTCTTATCAAGACATAATAATTCGCTATTTCCTCTCAAATTGTATGATTTCACCTTAAGCCATATCATACGAAGGAGTTTTGGTACCATATATTTTCCCTCCAAGATTCCTTCCATGTAATATAAAATTCGCGTCTCAGCTCTGACATCAAGTCTGTCTATTTCTAGGCGATTCAGCAGGTTATCATACTCATAATAGTATTTGAATAGCTTGAATTTGTAATGGCCCAAGGATGGGGCTTCTGACCCCCATAATCCCCCCTTCGGCGCGCCCATAACTTTTACATAAACTTATGTAAAAAAGAAAAGAAAAAAGTGGAGTTGTTTTAGTTTCATATTACTGTCATTACATTTAACTATGAGGAAATGGTTGAAAGATTGAGTGACTAACGGTTTCGAATTCAGAATCGCCGATTACGCAGTCAATACACTAACCTTTAGAACAGAGTAACTACATCGAAACGACCAATGACAAACCGCATCTTGCCAGTGTGTTAATGCAAGAACATACCACAACCAACAGCCACTTAACAAGCTTATTCTATTCCATTTCCCACACAGAACACAAACATTACATGGAGGGAACGCATTTTAAACTGATATTACGATCATAAATTACGAGAGAATACCGCACAGCATCGTAAAGTCAAATTACACTGCGCACTCCATCATGCCCAACCCATTGCTAAAACGTGATTATTGTGCAAGACACACGTACAATAATGAAAAAACACAAATGCAGGTTGTTCTCCTGTTGCAATTGGTCTGAGAAAGGGGGGAGAGAAGACCGAAAGCATTGTTGCAAGATGTGACGTCACCGCCCTCCGCAGACAGCGCCCTGCGGAGTACAGATGGTATTCAGAAAACCTGATTCGAAGTTATTGTTGTCCCCCAATTCGATTACTTGACACCCTCAGAGAGCTATTTTTGTCGGTGACATCGATTGGTCCTCTTTTTCTCTCGCAAGGGATTATGGTCGTTGTGACGTCGCCACCTGCTGTTTTTAATGACGAAGTATCGATAGAGCGTGATTGTTATTTCCTTTCCCCTTTGTCTCGAATCTTGCCCTGAAATAGAATCTGGTTGGTAAGGGTTTCCAATGTTGTCTCGCTTACTTTCGGTATAAAGTGCAAATGCATTCAAGTGAATTCTGAGAACTACTTCTTTTTATGTTGTGTTAGTTGAAATGTTTGTTTTGCCCACGAATATACTGGTTGTAGCTACACAACCAGATCCGTAGCCAGGATTTTATTTCTGGGGGGGCTCATCCCTTATCAGCACAGGCGTCGCCAGAAATAATTGCAGAAGGGGTCAGGCCAATGATAAAACTTCATTAGTAGAAATAATAATGACAATAATAATTATTACCACGGTTATAATTGTCATTTTACAATAATAACTATTACAAGTTATTAAAAAATAAACCAATTTTAATTCCAAATTTATTGTTATTATAATAGTAATAGTAATAGTAATAATTATTATTATTATATAAATGGATAGACTTTGCTACTCGATCCACCGTATGAGTGAATATTAAACACTGTTGTTCATTATTTTTCTTACATTTTGTACAGTTAGTGTACTGAAATTCATAGTTATTAACTTTTACACAGAGAGCGTGGATCCATTTATTCTTTGGATTAAATGGTAGAAAATAAAAATATAAACTGGTTCCTCTATTATACACTAAACTTTTTTCTCGATCTAATGTTTATTCCTGCTAAGGAAGTAAAATTAATTACCACTATACACTATTTAAATTAGATACTTGTAAGATTTCTGGGGGACTTCAGCTCCCTTAGCCCTTCCTCTGGCTACGTGCCTGTACACAATTACGTATAATATAAGATTCCACAACTTCCAATATAACAGGTACACTCTTTTAAAAATATGAAACAGAGTTGCCACCAAAACTAATGTAAACCCGTAATTGGTATATCACAACACCTAATCGAGTGTTAAAGGCCTCCACACTTGGTGTGGTGTGACGTCAAATGGTGTAAGAGGACACCAAATATGGTGTTAAATTAACACCAATTCCGCATTAACACTAGAAGGAGTGTCCTGTTAACACCACTTTTGGTTTAAAGTTGCATTTTTTAAAGTGTACATTCAGTGGTATGGCTTTATAACATGCACTATTACTCCTACGTGTAATATGGTTGAACAGGAAGAAACAATCAATAGAGTTTGTCAGAATTCGTGTGTATTTTCTTCTACATGCTTACAGCAGACAGAGAATACAGATTATTTCTCAGAGAGGAATATCAACGTTCACTGCACAGTAACACTCACCTATGAAATGCATTTACAGACAAATCGTCTTTGGATTGAGATGAGTTATTGCTTTAAGTCCACTTTATGCACAGGGAGTCTAATCGGGACTAGACCTACGATTTAAAGTGGGATTCGAACCGCTGTGCCTCCATCGGGAATCGAACCCGGGACCCCTTGATTACAAGGCGACAAGGCTACCACTACGACATCCGGGAGGACCCGTCTTTGAATTGAATGAAGAAGAATCTTTGAAAAGCTTCCTGGATTATTATCCAAATATCACTCTAAAAAAGTGGTTGTAACCCATCTTTCAACGCGGGATTCGCAATAAGAGAAAAGGACAGTTCAACGCACGGAGAAACAAAAATATATCCTTGTCCGTTTGTCACAAAATATGGGACTCGAACCGACAATCTTCGGTAAAGAGGTTGTGAGTCGACCACTCAAACCATATATCCAACGTCCCTTTCCTTCTTTCTTTGTAGGCACAGAGAGAGAGAGAGGGCACAGAGAGAGAGAGAGAGAGAGAGAGAGAGAGAGAGAGAGAGAGAGAGAGAGAGAGAGAGAGAGAGAGAGAGAGAGAGAGAGAAAAGAAAGGAAGCAGGAAGAGAGAAAAAAACGAAAGAAATGATTTTGCTTTCTCTCTCTCTTTCCCGAAGCGGTACTAAATGTTAAATATTCCTAACAATGAAGAATCCATTCAACCTTTGTTCTGTTGTCCGGATGTCAAAAAGTAAAACCGAGCGAGAGTGACAGAGGTAAAGAGAGACATGGGCGCATTTTTTAAGTTCATTTTGAGCACAGATAGGCTAATCGGGACTGGATATGGTATAAAACATTATGTACTGTACCTCCACCGGGTGTTGAACCCGTGTCTCCTTGATACCACTACGCCATACACAAAAAGGAGAGATAAAGAGGGAGCGAGAGATACGTAGTCATACAGTGATGTGCACAGGATTTCCGCAAGAAGGTGGGAAGGGAGGGGGGTGACTTCTTTTTTATATAGTAATTAGTCCTCTGGAGCGTATATTCTAGGCTACCTGCGAAGCCTGAAGTCTAGAGAATAAAATACAGGAGAAAAATCGGTCAGAAATTGTAAATATTATTATTCATATCAGTGAGATGATAATGCTGATTCTGGAGTTGGCAACCTGATTCCTTATGAGTTGGCAACCTGATTTCCTATGGGTTGGCAACCTGATTTCCTACGGGTTGGCAACCTGATTTCTTATGAGTTGGCAACCTGATTTCTTGGGAGTTGGCAACCTGATTTCTTGGGAGTTGGCAACCTGATTTCTTGGGAGTTGGCAACCTGATTTCTTGGGAGTTGGCAACCTGATTTCTTGGGAGTTGGCAACCTGATTTCTTGGGAGTTGGCAACCTGATTTCTTGGGAGTTGGCAACCTGATTTTTTAGGAGTTGGAAAATTTATTTCTATTCATAGCCTAGGACCAGGTGACATAGTGAGATAGCCCAGATCTTGGGCTCAGTATACGCGACTGTTAGTCCTATATTTTGTATTTGACTTTTTTAAGGAAAGTTTGGTGTTATAACCTATTTTAGGTTTATGCGCCTAAACAAAACCTTTTTCTTTAGGTCTTTACATATATTTTTAGGTTTTGTACGATTTGTATATCACACAGAGGCATTTGCTCGGTTTGGTGATGAAAAAATTCAATGACTAACGTGTTCGACACATACTCTCTGTCGAATTCCCTCCCTCCAATCCCGGAATTCAAGGAATTCCCCTTGAGTAGCCATCCTGGTATTGTGCAGCAAATTATACATATGTAATTCATTCTTCATATTAACAAGTAATTTTTGCTAACAACACAAGTATAGTATTACCATAATTTAGGGATAGTTTTGAAAACTATGTATACAAATGAAAATTTGGCTAGAAAATTAATATTTTCTTGCTATATGTACCTAATAAAATTTCCAACTGTTATTTTGAAATTTTGTTATTAACAATTGTACCTAATCAGTATTTTTCAGGAATTTTGAACTATTTTAAGTTTTTTGGAACCTACTTCAGGTTTCTCGAGCCTAATGTAGGATTTTTAGAACCTACTTTAGTATTTTGGAACTTATTTTAGTATTTTTAGAACCTAGTTTAAGATTTTTGGACCCTATTTTAGTATTTTTAGAACCTAATTTAAGCTTCTTAGAACCTATTTTAGTATTTTTAGAACCTAATTTAAGATTTTTAGAACCTATTTTAGTATTTTTAGAACCTAATTTAAGATTTTTGGAACCTATTTAGTATTTTTAGAACCTAATTTGAGCTTCTTAGAACCTATTTTAGTATTTTTAGAACCTAATTTAAGATTTTTAGAACCTATTTTAGTATTTTTAGAACCTATTTTTGGAACCTATTTTAGTATTTTTGAATCCTATTTTAGTATTTTGAGAACCTACTTTAAGATTTTTAGAACCTATTTTAGGGTTTTTCGAACCTATTTTAGGATTTTTAGACCCTATTTTAGGAACGTAAATGCATCCCTTTTAGAACCTAAAAATCCGAGGTCTATAGTTATAACCACCCACCACAAGCTTCCCCTTGGTTACGCCACTGCTAGGACAGAAAGAGAGAAATAAGAGAGAAGACAGCCACAAAGAAATAACAGAAGAAAGTGCGACACACACACACCTAGAGAGAGAGGGGGGGAGGGGCAAACAGAGAAATAAAGTGACAGAGAGACAGGTACCCAGAGGAAGACCAGGTCGCCAGAACAACCGTTAAATGGACCAAGCGCGAAAGTGATTTTTTCGCGTTTAATCCCGTTTGCGGTTGTTTCTATCGCGCTTATTATGGCGTTCAAGTTTGACAAGAGAGGGAGGTACGAAAGTATCCTCTCCTTCTCTCTGGAAAACAAAACAACGCCCGGAACTCCGGAAACCCTCCGATTACCCCTACGCTCCCCCGAGATCCTTACGAAACGAATCCAAGTTCCAGAAAAGGTCGTGCTTAGGGCCGCACACACTCGGGTCACGACACCAGAGTTCTCCACGACCTCCGACCCGAGCATCCGGCGTCATCGGACAATCCCGACATGCAACGCGCCTCACTTTGCATGCGAGGAGCCAGTAACCCCTGCCGTAAGTGGGATCCGTGGGAGTGACTACGGTAATGAATTCAGAATTAGAGGCACAACGACTTCCTCGGCAATTACAATAGGGGGAAGACTCCGCAAGGTGCGAGACAGGCGTATTTTTACGTGATAGGACTGTTCCGGCCGAAAGTCAAGGATGAAGAGCCATATTTTGGGTGGAATTTGCATACCCCTTTCGTCGTAAATTACTTCTGACGGATAATGGTATGGCGAGGAGGCTAAACGTTTGCTTTTTGCGAAATCCCAACACCCGCTCCTGGCTACCGGCTACACTGGGGATTTGCCGATGGTCACGTGTCCTGATAATGAACTCGGGGAACTCACAGCAAAGGTAATTTTGAAAATTTAATGCTCGAGCATTCAGGTAAGAGAAAAAAGGTGCTGAGCTCAGTGGCATGAGGAGGGGTGAAGTCCACTAGATGCTCAACATACCATCCTATACTCTGTCACAGGAATCTCTGGAGCAAGGGAACGAAAACTAGCCTCTGCGCAAGTAGTGACTCAAGAGGGCTCGACCAATGAACACGCGAGAGGAACGAGATAGCGCGGAGAAAGAAAATCGACTGCAGCTACCAGCTGTTTAGAGCAGCGTGTACTGCTTCGCTCTGCCCATTTGCTTTCTCCCCTTCTCTGCCGTTATGCGCGCGCCTTACTCCAGAGGTTCCCAGGATAAAGTATAGTTATATTTTAGCTGAAGTACGATTCTAAACATACTGCACTTAATGTTTCCTGGTGAATGTTCTATCAAAAGAAACGCTTGAAGTGTAAATTTTTAGCGGGAGGGGGAAGGGAAGTTGGTTGACCCTGGAGTGTAGCAGGGGAGATGCTTTGCACAAAGTTTGATAGCTCGGGTACCTACCATTCCCTTGAATCCCTCCTCACTTTGAGGACTGTTCAAAAGTAACGAAATCACCTCCAACTATTCCCGTAAGTTCATTTAATTACTCGTTTCGTCTTTTATTAACACGGCGAAGAATCCTCACAAATCCTAAGGATTTCCTTTTGTATTCAGTAGTGGTACTTGTGCTATTATAAACTCAAGAAAGGAAGAGCTCTCCTCCAGCAGAATTGTCTACACTTAAAACTAGCTCAACATGCCTATATGAGCTTTTTGCTCTAGTGTGGAACCCCCTCTAATCCAAGATTTTTGTAAAAAAAGCCCTCATGGATTCCATGAGAAAGGAAGAGCCCCTCAGATTGATGTGCCTATACTTACAAAAAGGCACTTCTGTGAGATTGTTGTCCATAAACTTGTCAAAAATATGACCCTCTTGATATTTTTTTTGCCCACACCTAAAACTAGGCCACGACATACACACACACACACACACACACACACATATTTACTTCCAATTTAAGTTTAATTGGACCCCAGCCTCAATCCAATATTAAAACAATGCAATATGCAGAAACCCTCTAGAATTGCTCCGTGACCCTCTCATTTCTTACATCATAAACATATGATTTTTCTCCTATGAGAATAACACTACATATGGTGTCATCAGGTAAAGCCTCATGAAATTCACAGATAATTTTAATGTTTGTTCTGTCACTCACCACAACTTGTTTTCTTTTTGAAGTGTTAATTACAAACATGGGTCTCTGTGCTTTGAATTCATCAGGTGTGTAGTACATGTTAGTATTGCCTGTAGTGACTCTCTTGAAAGCCGAAAAAGCCTCATATAATTTGAGGAAATCATTCTTGGACATGTCTAAATTATAATTTTCTCTAGGAAAGACCTCATTTCTGCCATTTTTAAGATATATGTTCTTGATGTTGCAGCTATCAAATTTACTTGAATTTTTTTCCTGATTGTTGTGTCTCCCAGTCTGAAACAATACCACTACAAAATCAGGCATGTCATATTGTATGCTGGAGAATGAATTTGTGGCATCAAACTCATAATAAGAACCAGATGCGGGCTTCTGTACGCATTGATATGTATAAAATTGCAGAGGAATTTGTGGATTTTTTATTATATCAGCTTTGTATTTAAGACCATAACTGGCCTCGTATTCAACAACAGGGATTCTTAGCTCCATAGTCTGAATAATGCATTTGCCTGCATCTGGCAGGGTATCAGGCAGAGCTTTTCCTGTAGGGTTTATTGCACTGTACCTCATCAAAGCATTGTTATCATTGGCAGCTCTTCTAAATGTGATTCTTAACCCACCCTTCCACATAATTTCTTTGAAATCTGAGAAGAATCCTGGCAACAGGCGCATGGGGAACAGCACAGTGTGGTTTTTAGATAATATTTTATCACTAGCTTCAAATCCCCCGATTTTGTAGTATGAAGCCTCGGTTTTGGATAATTTTAATGTAGCCAAAGCTGTGGAGGTAATTCCGGGATAATCCACTCTGTTTATAACAACACCATGCTTTCTGATCTCAATTTCAGAGAATAGATGTGGCACAAAATTATCCACCAATCTTATATTTGAATTTGCCGGATAATCTGTTCCATCGAGCTTTACAACATCAAATTTGATGTATAGATCTGCTCTGTGGGGGTGTATAAATCCATCCCCTACATCAAGATCAACCTCAATCTCTGTGTTGGGTTGATTTAAATTTGCAAATGTCCTCCTGTTTGGGGGGAAAGATTGTAGCTCATAACTCTCAATATTTTCCATTGTATGTATTTTTATTTAAATGTTAATCTCTATGATTGCAGTTGTTGTGGCTCCAGCAAAATCAACTAATTCTTCTTTTTCATTAGTGACCATCAATTCAATATAATCTATTCTATTGTGGCACACAGGAAAATATAATGTTGGGGATGGATTGTAGATGATGGGCTCCATGAATTCAGAATTAGGTTTGAATGTTGCAATGATGCCTGTTTGTTTGTGAGTGCCTATGCCATTTGATTTGGTGATCATACCCTCAGCCACATTACAGTGAATATTCAGAGTCTCTATGGCTAAGAATTTAGGTATATTCATGGCAGTGTGTTTGATGCCTGCTTCAAGTTTTGTGTTGTTCTCAAATCCCAACAGCTCCCCAATAGTACCCAGATCCACTGTTTCTGTGGCAGATACAATCTCTACTCTGTGAGTGACAGAATTTTGACTTAAAACTACACCTCTGGGTAATTGAGCATTTAGAGTGGACAGATTATACTGCCCTGGAGTGATGACAATTTTTTCATCCCCAACTGCAATTGTGTTGTTGTGGTGTGTAATATTAGGGATCAAGTACATGCCATAAAATGCTCTGAGAGCTATTGTTTTGGGATATACAATGTCATCATGTAATTTGAGTTTCAATATTGAATTTTGGCTGGTGAGATGGAATACCCCCATGATGTTTCAGATACCACAAGGCTTTTTGAAAATCTTCAATTGATGGTTTATTTATTTGAGACATATATCTAAGAACAGATAAACACAAATGTCCACAATTAACATCTTTGAAGTTTTGAACACGGGCATTATTGTAATAAAGATTAGCTGATTTTAGATATTTTACTAAATTTTCAGGTGGAACACCTCCAAATGAATCAAACACAAATGCCTCATCTTTTAAATATTTAAGATAACAGATCCAGTGAGTGCCCTGATTTTTGAACTCATCCAAATTAACAATGCCACACTCTTTGTTGAGTGGTTGTTCTGGTAAAGAATCAGACATGTACACACCTCTAAAATGTTTGATGCCCAGGGGCCTGATTAAAGCTTCAATATCTTGGTTTGTAAGTGCTTCTTGTTTTTTTTAAACTTATTCATGGCTCTCTTAACACCTTTGCCTTTTTTCTCCATTGCCAGGTTGTGGCGCCTCTGCTCATCTAATTCTGCCCTATTTTTCTTGGCATCTATTACTGTTTTTGCTATGGCGGCTGAACCCCCAGCCAAGCTCCCCACAGCCCCGAGAGCAGCTAAGATGGCAGGGATGGTAAATATGAATCCCCCCACATGTGATTTTTTTCTTGATTGCTGTAATTTTTTTAATTGGGGGGTACTAAGCAACAATTTCATACCATGTCCTTTTGCAAGACAAGAATTTTTTTTCTTGCGCTGCTTTTTGGTTAAAAGACTGTCAATAGTTTTAAGAGATTTGAGACCTGCATAAGGTATTTGATACATAACACCCTTGGCCTTCATTGTAGGTTTATTATATACATATTCACAACCCCCACCCCAGTTTTTGTTTGGTGCTCATAGCTATGGTGGTTCCCAATGCTGCTATTTTTTCACTCAAAGATGCATCTTTGCTTACAAATCTGCCAAATGCAGCCTCTTCTAATTTCTTGTCTGCAACATGTCTCTTGTCAAGATCAGAATGTGTGTTGTATGCAATGTCATGGTCTCTACAAGCAGCATCTAAGGGATTAACACCAGGATCACCTCTGTTTAATCTGTGATCCAGTTTTGTGCCTGGACCACAATATTGATAGCCTGGAATATGCAGTTCAAATGGCAGCTTGTTTATAATGTCATTAACAAGGCCCCGACCCTCAGAAATATTCCAAAATTTAGGTGGTAGAGTGTTAATAATTTTTATGAGATATCCAATCCCCTTAGGATCATTCACTATAAAATTAGACAATTTTGTGCTTATCATGTCCATAATTCCAACCTTTTCATTGTAAAAATTGTGGTTCCCAGCATTTTCCTCCCCAGCTATCACCAATAACCTATCTACAAGTTTCCTGACATCATCAACCCACACAAATTCTTTGGGCAGGGTGTTGTATTGTTTGATTCCACTGCCAGTCTTGATCTGTGACCATATGGGCTTGATTAAATTGTTGTATTTTGCTCCACTGCTAGACTTGACTCTTTTTTGTGTGGGATCATTGTTCTGGTATAGAGCATCTGATTTTATTAATATTTCTTTGTAATCCTCATAATCTTGATCTGTATAGCTGCCAGGCCTTTTCCTGGTCATGAGTTCCCATAATCCAGGTGTACCGGTGTACTTAACAAAAGCACCTTTTTCTCCAAGTCGAGATTCTGAATATACAATTATATCATCTCCCATAAATGTTACTCTGAAATTGCCAATTCTATGAATAATGCTGCCATCAAGCTCTGTGTCAGCATATAAGCCAAACACCTCATCTTTATTGTCTTTAGGTGTGGTTAAATATTTTTGAGCAAGAAGACCCAATTCAATAGGATCCTGACTAGCTTCAATTCTTCTAGGAGGACTAGGTGTATGAATACTGGAAAGTGGGGTGAATGGATAATCTAATATGTTCCTAGCAGCTACAGGTACAAGCTCTGTGAGCAAATTTTGATTTTGCTCTGTAACAGTTTTGATATTCTTACCTAAATTATTAATAGCATCAATTACAGGCTGTTCTGTTTGTTTGTGTTTTTCATAAATTCCTCGGTTCTCTGATTTCCATCCCTTAAATCTTTTTACAAGATAATCTCTTAACTTAAGATCATCAATGATTGGCCTTTTCATGTTTATTTATATACGTCTCTACGTCTAGAAAATTGTTGATTTTATTTCTGTATTTGCCAGTATTAGGTGTTCTTGTCATATCAATTGTGACAAACCCATAACTGTCCTGGTTCCAGCACGTGCTGCAAAACTTGGAAAAATCATTGTAGCTCAAGTCCCCACCCACATATTCATCATGTATGTGTTTGAGGTTGGTATGGTCTTGATGAAACACACATATAAAATTGCTGTTGTCTCGGATGAGTTGCTTCGGTATTTTTGAAAATGTCTGTGCCAGGTAGAAGCAATCAATGTTTTTGTGCCGGCCCTGTGTAAAGAAGTTTCTAACCTTGTTTTGATTATCCAATATAATGTCATCAAACACAACAACAGAATTATCGAGACATTCATGAAGTGGCTTAACATCTGGTTCAAAAGTGGCAATATCCAGTCCATCATATAGCTTCATCAGCTGCTGATATTTTAATTGTTCCAAGCTCTTAGAGAAGATATACAAGTGCCTGTTTTTCCAGTCTAACCAGTTGGGTGCCAATAAAAAATTATCAACCATTAGTGTAGTTTTACCACAAGCAGATGGCCCAACAATAAGACACCTAATATTATCAGGTAGCAATTTGCCATTTCTCTTATTCTGTTGTTCAGGTTCTGGCAGCCTCTTTATAACATCCCAGGTGTTCATATTATTATTTTGTTTGCATCGATCCAGCTGTTTTCCGGATGACCCAGCCATTTGACAAGTAACTTTTTGCCTTTTCTGCGGATGATTTTTTCTATGAGATATGTGTCAGGCTGTTTAGTCTTGCTGAGCTCTTGTTCATAGAACCTGCCTTTGAGAATTTCTCCTCGGTGATCCTTTATTATATATGTGTTAAGGGTCCCGGGTTTAACCTGAACCACTGTAAATAATTCAGTGCTCCAGTTTCTTGTAAAGCCTCTCTTGAATAAGTGCTTATATTTACTGATTCTTACTTGATCCCCTACCCTGTATCTGGCCTTTCTTGTTGTTGGCCGATATTTAGGATAATAAACAGTGCTGATCAATTTTTGCTCATCAGATGAGCTTATTACTTCAGAGGGTTTCATGTTGATTGTGGAATGGACCGAGTTGTTATATTTATGTAGAAGTTCTGGAAGAATATTAATCCATTTATAATTACCCTGCAGTGTAAATTGTTTATACATAAGATTTTTTAAGGTTCTGTTGAATCTCTCTACAATTGAGGCCTTGAGATCACTGTAACTCGAATAATGTTTAATTGCCTGGCTTTTAATAAATTGTTGAAACACTGAATTATAAAATTCTTTGCCATTATCTGTTTGCAAATAGCGTGGGGATCTTCCACTCTGATTGATGATTGTTCTGATGGCTTCTGTAACACATTTTCCAGTCTTGGATTTGAGTGGCACAGCCCAGGCAAATTTTGAAAATGTGTCTATTACAGTGAGTAGATATTTGTAGCCCTTGTTGATTTTGTCTAAGTTTTTCAATTGCCCACTTGCCATCTCAATCAAGTCGCTTTGCCATAAATCATCTATGCCCTTTGTGACTACTGGGAGTCTCTTAAAATTATGTCGGGCTTGTCTGTGTAATTCATCAACAATAATTTGTCTAGACATAATATGTAAACAAGAATATTGCAACTATGGGGTGTTCAGCAGCTGATACTGCAGGATTTTCTAAATATAATTTGTCCCCTATCTGTATTTTAAATTCCAGAGTGCCATCATCTTCTACATAGGCTGTTTCTAATGTATTGGGGTCTGTAAAATCCTGTAGCTCTACACTGGTGATTTTCACTTTGTTATCAGCATTTGTTATTGATAAGGTAGGGTAGTGATGTGCCTGTGGCTGAAGCCAATATTTGATCTTGATTGGTCTCAATGTGCCCCCAACAAAAAACTGGTAATAAAATTGTGCAGGGGACAGCATATATATTTTGCCACCTGGTGTAAATGGTGAATCATATTCTTTGTTGGGGATGCTGTACAATTCAAGAATTACTGAATGTTTAGGATTTTCGATTATGCCTGTTATTTCTTTTTCTGCTGTGAGCAATCTGCTTGTTACAGATTCAAGATGCTCATTGATGGTCCTAACAATCTCATCGTGCCCAGGCTTGATTCTTATGTCAACAGCAAGTTTTTTGTATTGTTGCACAATTTCTTGAAGCTGGGTGGCAAAAACAGACAGAGCATTTGCTTGATTGGATTCCATGGTCCCTAGCTGTTGCTTGATATTAGCTACAATTTGTTGTAAATTTTCAACAATTGCCAATTTTGAATTTTGAGCAGTAAGATCATGGACCTGTCTTCTGATATCCTCAAACAGGGCATGCAGTTCATTAATATGTTGATTGGTTGGAAGAGTGGCCACTGTCTGTGTGAGATGTTTGATCTCTGCCTGGATATTCTTGATATCTTCTGATTTCAATATCCTATTCACTGCTCTCTTAATATTTTTAAGTTCCTGTGATGTAGGCAGATTTGATACAGTATTTTGCAAAGATTCAAGTGCCAATTTTACATTGTGTAATTCAGAAGCATCAGCCACATTTTGCATAGCATTTTGGAGCAGGGCTATATCTGCCTGAGAGGGTGTTGATTGTTGTAAAATTTCAAGTTTTGTTTGGATATCATCAATCAAGTGATGAAAATGAGACAGTTCAGATTCAGTGTTGAGGTTTTCAAGCTTTGTGATTTGTTGCTGGACACTGACAAGGGTATCTACAATCCCAGGCAATCTGGATTCTAGTACATTTGCCAAATCACTTTGCACTGCTGCTATTGTACCTTCAAGATGGGTTATGGAACTTTGAATTTTTCCAAAATCTTCATATGTTTCAAGTTGCAGCTTAATATTTGCTACACTCCGAGTTATTGCATTTAAAGCATCAGAAGATGGCAAATTGTTCATAAAATTTTCAAGTGTCTCAATTTTTTCTTTAACCTCGGCTATGGCATTGTTCAGAGGGTCCAGATTAGGTATTTGGAGTGACTGAATCTGTTCCTTTAGAGTGGAAATCACTAGATCAAAATCTTCTTGTGATTTTATGCTTTTGACAATTGTTTGGAGCTGTGCCTGGACATTATTTATCTGTTCCTCCAATTGCTGTTTCAATTGCTCAGAGTTGTTAGCCTGGGTCTTAAATTTGGCTTGAAGAGCTGCAACAGCTTCTTCTAAACTTTGAAAATTATCCAAGGTGGCCAGGTCAGTATATTTCTGAAGCAGCAACTTGAGTTCAGAATCAATTTTAAGAAGAGGGTCCATGCATTGTGATTGTAAATTTGTAATTTCTAATTGAAGACTGGCATTGAGTGTGGTTTGTAAAGCTTGTAAATCACTTCTTAATTTCTTGACTCTGACATCAAGCATCAGAATCTCATCACTGTGATCTTCATGTCTTGTATGGCCAAAAATATCATTAGGCATTTTGTTTAGTAGTTATTTATTATAGAGTATCTGATTCTTAATTCTATAAAAAAGGGTATAAGCTTATCATAAGATCCAGGGACCTCAATATATAAGCAGTCACCAGCAGAAACAGTATAAACAGTGCCAGAAACCATGTTTGAGTGCTTAATTCTGTAAATATTTCTCCCTACTGAAATTTTAACATCACCCTCAGGAGTTGTAATAAATTGCAATTGCCCACCTACAGGTAATTGGTAATGATTTAAATTATTGTTAAATATGTACAATATTTTGCCTGTTTCATCATCAACATCTGTAAATATGCTGTTCAGATGAATAATTAACAAGCCACTCAGTTTAGACAGCATATCAGGAGAGGGTTGTGGTGTTGGCAGGTCCATAACAGTCCGTTTTTTGAACCCAAATAAGTTCATAGGCATGTTTATTTATTTCAAATCATGCTCTGTAATTGGGCATTGATTGCCATTTTTCAAATAACAATGACCCCATGGTAGAGTATGAATGCCACATGATAAAATGCATCTCTTATCATCATGTGGGTCCAGAGCCACTTTTCTTACAACATTTGAAGTCAATAAGTGATCCACACTCTGAATTCTGGATTCTGATGTTTTGATTAAACTCTGGGATTTG
The DNA here is from genome assembly GCF_977018435.1 of Lepisma saccharinum. NCBI lineage: Eukaryota > Metazoa > Arthropoda > Insecta > Zygentoma > Lepismatidae > Lepisma > Lepisma saccharinum. Next base: position 35,306,518 of record NC_139246.1, on the reverse strand, counting down.
ATGCAATTTTTATAATCTTCAAATTGGAGCTCTTTTTCCACAGCTACTCTGCCAATGCCCTTGGCCTTTTTGACAACAGCACTACATGTTTTAAAACTATACACCTTGGCACTTAACCCAGCAAATTCCACAATAACATCACCAAGTGTCTCATCTTTTAACTTGCCGGGCACTTTTTTGTTGTGGGGTTGAATATTCAAATGGTCTGGCAATTCACTGGTATCAAAGTATTGAAACAATTCAGGCTGTGACATATCTTGATAAACATCTTCTGTTTTAATATCAAGAATAAAACTATCCGTATCCATGTACATCAGTTTTACATTATCACCATAAAAAGGTTTCAACACATCATAATACAATGTTAACATATGTAATTTGGACAATTCCAATATTGCAGCCCCTACATAAATAGGTTTATCAAACTTAATTTTAGTTTTTTTCATGTTGAAAAGTGCCATATCTTCATCATAAATTCTTCTGTAATTGAAGTTGGGCTTTGCAACCAATTTTTTGCTCAGGCTGGGGTCAGTAATTATTTTAACATTGGTATGTTTTCTGACATTTTCAATTGTTTTGCCATATACAGAATTGACCATCAATTTAAACAAGGTCTTATCAAATTCGCTCTTTGCAGATGTTCGAAGCTTTGTGTTTGTATCAATGTATGGTTTCAACCATCTTGAGTGCCTGAACCTCAAAACTTTTCCAAGTTTGGTCACTTGAACACCATGTTTCATCAGGAACTGGAGGTTCTTGTAATATATGACACAACCCTGTTTTGACTCCAGTGTCATCATGAGCTTCTTCTGTTTAGAGCCAGGTGAGCACTGAACCTCGGGAATTGGGGGCAGATCAGAAAATTTGTTGTGTAAATAATCTGGAATTGTCAAATCAACCTCTAAGAATAAGCCATAATTACTGTCATCAAAGTCCTGAAGATCCTCAATATTGAAATCTTCAACCCATTCAAGCCCTGCATATGGCAGTTTTTGCATCATAGCGTGACCATAGAGGCTGTTTGCATCCACATACAATATATAATTTGATGGCAATTCTGGATTATAATTGGGAATATGCTTGTTATTTGCTCTGGCATATCTCTGAGAACATTGCACCATCCCTCCTCTTATACCTTGCTCCATAAACAGATACATATCTTGATCTTGGATCAGATCCAATTGCTTTTTGGTGTTTAAAAACATTGCAGACCATGCTAGGCCCGGGGCACTGAAAAAATACACTGGGTCCAGTCCATAATTTTGCATACAAGATTTTCTGAATGCCTGCATTATATCTGCTGAGATGGTCACATCAAGTTTCAAATACGCCATGTGATAATCACCAAATGTCTTGCATTTGAAATTGTTCCACGCCAATTGGGCACGGTGATAATCTTCATCAGTAATTCCAGATCCTCTGATTTTGCTGTAAAACTCATGTTGTGGAGGCAGGGAACACTCATTAAATTTAGAAAAATCTGTAACATAATCATATGGATAAACACCCTTCCGCCTAATTAATTTCGGGTCCTGATTTGGAAACACTGCACGTGTGATTTTGAATTCACCATCAGGTAATTGAGTGGCCAGTGTATCCACGCTAGCAGGTAAAAATCTGTAAGAATCAAGAAATCTTATGTGAATAGGAGTTCCATTAACTTTAATTGTTTTGCTAATAGATATATATTTCTCATCATTTTCAGCTAAAATATTTAAATTCTCCTTCTCAAACCCCTCATATCTGATCAAATGATGAAAATCATAATTGGATGCTCCATGGCAAAATATAGGGACAAATTTTGGTCTCTTGATCTTAATATTACAGCTATTACACAGGGCCTGTTTATATCGACCATCTGTATGAGAATGGTGATGCACCTTGATATTTGTATCTGAAAATTCACAATCACATAGTGGGCATTTTTCTGCATTGTTGAAATCCTCAATCTGTTTCTCTGTTAAAGGCAACATGGGTTTTGATTTTAATAAGATGTTAGATGCTATGTCACGGCACTCATTTTCTATTCTATGCGCAAATATTTTGATGGCATCTGGTCCCATGTATGAATCTATTTTGGTAACAACACCATCTTGTACAACCACATAACAAAAGCTGGAAGGTTCATGTAGCTGGTATGGTGTAATAGAAGATTCTTCAGGATCCGGATTGCAGAATGCAAGAGATTTGAGATTCGATTCAAAATCACAGACAATATATGCTGGGTGTTCCAACAAGGCCTCAAACTTTTTAAATTTGCAATTTTCACTTGGATTGGGCATCACCATATGAACAGGTTTATGGTTCCCACAGTATTTGAGATGCTCAATTAATTTGTTCTTAGCAATTTCTGCACTCACTTTACAAACCCCATTCACTGTTTTTCTACCATCAAATACAGTTAAACATCTTCTGCATATTCTGAATATTCTATTGGATTTATCTAGTTGTGTTCTCACTAAAGCTAGAAGATTATGTATCAGAGTGTAATGATTTGTGTCATCCCCTTCAATTAAGAGCAAATCAATCGGAATAGCAGAATTATCAACAAATGTACTGATTCTGAGAGGTGCTATCAAGCAATTGCCACTGCCAGTGGAACAAATATATACATTAATAGATAATTGTTTGCCATTCATATCCCTGGCCCTTTTTTCAAATTTATCAATATTCTGTACAGACATTGGATATTCCAAACCCTCCATTGCATCGTCAAAAAGATGTTCATATTGTTTATAATAACTTATTCTCTGAGGATTCCTTGAAACTGGAAACAAAGCAGCTAATATACACCACAAAAAGCATTTCTGGTCGGTATTTTCTATATTAACCACGGCTCTTCTGTTTTTAATATTGATAGGTAATGGCAAATATGTGGAACCTTGTAATGGGCAGAATTCAGAAATATTAACATATAACTTGTGCGGAAAGCCGCATAGGCTCCATCCAGACTCTTTTGCCTCAAATTCAGAGTGCTTAATATTCAATTGATCTATTAAACTGCTTATTATTGTGTCTGAATTTGCATTTGAATATACAGGTACAGTTTCTGTCATGTGGGGCTGTGTAAATTTTGTGCCATTTGGCTTCTTATATTGAGTATACAATTTGAGGGACAGCTTATAAGAGCCATTTTGTGCATTTAGAATTGCCTGCAGATCAGGATTTACACTGCTCAAAAAATTCTCAATGCCACATCTTGGCTCTGATACAAACCGATAATCCCTAAGTTGGGCATTAAAACTGCTATGGATAGGTGCAAAGCATGGCTGCTTTGCTACTCTGGCATTAAGAGGTACTTCATGCTTTCTCTTCAGACCAGATGTGGATGGTTGTGGGGGCAATGTTGATGACTGTGCAGAACAAGTATTTTTATGTGTATATGTGAAGTATTGCATGTTATATTTTCTATGGCATTTGGGGCAAATTTTTGTGGGAGCTCTGCATTTGTCTGGGTTACAAATCTTTTGGTGTCTAGCCCAATTAGAGCTAAATATATTTTTATTGCATTGATTACAATATTTTTGATTCGGCATTTTTGCTATTGTTTATTATATACAATTTCCCGGGTTTCAATTCAAAACTTTACACTGGATCAGTTGGATTCAACACTGTGCTGTGTGTGTGTGTGTGTATGTATGTATGTGTGTTAATATTTCTTGCTTTGGTATTTATATAAAATTTCCTGGGTTTTAAATCTAATCTCTATGCTTAATCAGTTGGGTTCAGTGCAGACAAAAAAACTGCATAGCTCTATGTCAATTAGTTCTTGAGATATTGTATTTAGGAACCACTTTGGCCCCCCCCCCTGCCAAAAATTGGCTTTTATTGTATCGGTGTATATTGTCTCTATGATCAAAATTCTATGCTTAATCAGTTGGGTTCAGTACAGAGAAAAAAACTGCATAGCTCTATGTCAATTAGTTCTTGAGATATTAATTATTTTGTATTTAGGATCCACTTTGGGCTTTCCCCCCCCCCTCTTCCCCCCCCCCTGCCAAAAATTTGTATTAGTGTATATTGTCTCTATGACCTTACTTGGGTTATTCCGCCAAATTATATGCTTCAAGTCTCCTATACTTTGGTGGAGCCTGTTCAGGTTCTATCCCCCGCGATGTGGGTTCCTCTGCCGATCCAGCAAAGGTGAGGAATCTGCTCTGTGCCCTGCCTTATATAGTTTTACAGAGCCAATCAGAAAACACCACATCAGCACATTATGTCGTAAGCATTTAATCAATTAATATTGCAGAACATGATGCAATAGAACTGGACTGGGAAGTAAATATGTATGGATGTGGGTAGGTGTGGGTGGGTAGGTGTGGGTGTGTGGGGGTGTAGGTGAGTGGGTGTGGGTGTGTGGGGGTAGGTGGGGGTGTGTGGGGGTAGGTGGGGGTGTGTGGGGGTGGGTAGGGGTGTGTGGGGGTGGGTAGGGGTGTGTGGGGGTGGGTAGGGGTGGGGGTGAGGGGTGCATCTTGACTTAATTTTAAGTGCTGTGTTCAAAATAAAAATATAATGGCTGGTAGCTGTATCCAAGCCCTATTATAATTTTTGTTTCTCTATTCTGTTACTAATTTTGATCCTAGGATAATTATATTTATGGGGGTGATTCTGCATAGCTGGAGTATTTTCTCCTGTGCGTACCTCCCGTTTCTCTGCTGAGTGTACATGCAATCAGTACAGCAGCGCCGTGTCCCCGCGGGACTCTCAGGAACTAATCCATCAAACTGCAGGGGCTTCTAATAGAATCGCTCGAAATCAATAGAACAGCCCAAAAGTATTGACCGGCCTCACTGCGCAGGAACTGCTCCAGCCCACACGTGCTTGCAGCGATCCGATGCTCACAGCACCTCGGGAATTGGAGGAACTAATGTATTGCATGCAGTCTTGAGAATCAATATATTGATTCTCCCCGGTACTAGGGCATTGAGACTCTTCAGACTTGTGGCTCATATACAAACATCTGCTTGGCCCCCCCCCCCCCGAGCAACATACTGAAATTTTGGAAAAAATCGATAATTTTGTTTCTCTTATATCTTCGGAACCATGAACCCTAGAGACATGGGGTTTGTTGCTTTTGACTCAGCACGGCAAGATACAACTTTTTGATGTCTATAAATTTTTCAAAATATCTTGCTGTTCTCTAGATCGTGAATAACTTGCCTATTTTTCAAGATAGGAGCATGGGGGTTGCATATTTGAAATCTAGAAGCTGTTTAGAAGTTTTGTTAAAAAATCGATAATTTTTTTAAATTTGAGATTTTTCAGAAACTATCAATACTGGAGACTTAAAATTTTGTAGACATATTCTATTCGAGATTCTCTACATTTTATGTCTCTATAATTTTCCTGTTATATGCAATATTTAAGCTGCAAATCTCTGATTTATGTATGTTCTATAAATAGAATTTTCTGAAAAGTGCAATATTAACAAAGTTGTTAATATCTTCGGAACCATGAATACTAGAAACATGGGGCTTGGTGATTTCTCATGGGCATTTCAAGATGCAACTTTTTGATCTCTATAATTTTTCAAAAATCTCTTGCCATTCTCTAGATCTTGAATAACTTGCCTATTTTTCTTGAATAACTTGCCTATATCATACAATATCAAGAGGAGCATATTTTTAACAGGATTATGGACAACAATCTCACAGAAGTGCCTTTTTGTAAGTATAGGCACATCAATCTGAGGGGCTCTTCCTTTCTCATGGAATCCATGAGGGCTTTTTTTACAAAAATCTTGGATTAGAGGGGGTTCCACACTAGAGCAAAAAGCTCATATAGGCATGTTGAGCTAGTTTTAAGTGTAGACAATTCTGCTGGAGGAGAGCTCTTCCTTTCTTGAGTTTATAATAGCACAAGTACCACTACTGTATTCAAATGGTGAAGAATCCTTAGAAAACCATTGCAGGGAAAACAAGTGGTTTATTTTCCCTTAGGAAGCTTTCAGATCAAACTGACAACGAGACACGAGGGTTTCACACTGAAGCAACAAGCAAGACGGTGCCCCTTTAGTCTGGTCTCACTTATCGCACAAGACTCTAGCAACCATCTTGTTCTGACGTCAGCACGGAATGCCTTCGTCTTTAGGTTAGGCGGAGTGGTTAGCGCATCGCGCTACGACGCCAGGGATCCAGGGTTCGAATCCCGGCTGGGCATGGATGTTTGTGAGTGTCCATTTATCAATTTCATCACAACATTACTCATCCCATCTTCGCAAATTAGCCAAAAGTGGCACGAAAAGAGAAGTAAAATAAAGCAAATAAATCTTAGCATAAATAGACTGCAATTGTATTATTTATGATAAGAGAACTACACCCAAGAAGCAAAACCTAAGAAAAAAATGCATTTAGCCTAACAATGAATGCATTCCGCGGTGACGTAATAACGCATGGTTGCTAGCGCGTTGTGCGATAAGGGACACTACGAAAGGTTGTATTTATTTTCTGTAGGATCGTTTCCAAGTGACGAGCGCCACTACTATCTCATACACTATCTCAGGAAAGTAATCCTGCTAGAAAAGTGGTGGACAGCGCTCAACAGAAAGGCCCTACTACGTTGGGAGGTCGTATTTAAGTTGGGGGGGTCCAGAGGGTCCGCCCCCCCCCCCCGAAAGGCATATTTAGTACTAAAATAACATAATGAACAATAAAATAAATAAAATTAAATAGTGAACATATACTTGTTGTTTAATCGAGAGTTATTTACTTCAGCAGAACTACTTGGAAGGCGAGGATCATATTGGGATCATACGACTTTGAATGACAGTACCGAAGACAATTTATGCAAGGTATGTTACTACTTACAATAATATGGATAAAATATTACCAGGAACTTTACTTTTCGTCAATCAGAAATAATATTCAATAAATATTCAATTCTTTATCTATTTGACATTACATTCCTTGTCAGGGCGGTTTTTCTTTTCTTAATTTTCCGACCTTAGCTATACGTAAGCTAGATAACGAATACGTGCTGAATGCAAATATAATATTAATTAATTTGAATATTTTAATTAATACTAACGTAAATTATAATTATTGTTTAATTAACTCGATATACAGTATGCGCCCTCTAGTTCGGCCACCTCGGGACCGAACCGTAGGCCGAACTAAAAATAGCCAAACGAACCAAAGTAATGCAAAAAAGACCAATAAATACTATAAACGGTACGGCCATCCATTAAAATTAGTTATATGGTAGTTTAAACAACGGTATAAACACTGTCACTAATTTATATGAGATAATAAAAAAAGTAAGTGCTGTACAGTATTCCATTTACTGAATAGAAAACACGTAGGCCTAAAGTAGAAACCGAACTGTGCTAGACAAATAAGTGGTCACTTGTCGCCGGCAAGGCGGCGGGAGTGGGCCGAACCAACCGAAGCCGAACTATAGAGGGCGCCTACTGTAGTTGTAATTATTTTAATTAAAACATTATTATTATTATTATGAGACACTTGGATCGGACCCCCCCCTTGAAATATAGGAGGAGGGTATTGAAGAGGACGCAGCAAGAGAAACGAAGAAAACAGTGTCTAATCGTAAGGAATGGCAGGAACTCTTGAGGAAGCCTTTGACCACCCCGGGCTGTAACAGCATGGAAGAAGACATCCTCTGAACTCCAGTTTATTTTGTCTTTCAGTCTTAATGGTGAAACTTCGTTCAAATTCAGGGGAGTTTTGAAACATATTATTACTATAAATTAACAATTATATTGCAATGGTAAATTGTAAATAGTTATTTAAAAATAACCAGCATATAGATTATACGTAAAATCCTATTAATTGGTTCTTGGCCGAATAGCAAACATTATAATACAATTTCTATCTGCATAATGTTGCTGCCATCTGTTGGTGAAAATGTACAACAATTACGTTATGGTGATGAAAAAGCATAACAGACATGGACGTCCGCAGGATTTTCTTCCAGTGGAAACGGGGGACAAACGAGGCATATTCCCCCCACAATAGTGTTCCGCCCTCAAAAAAACACTCTTCCTGCAAAACCCTGTCAATAATTAACATAAATTACTGTGTTTGAAACGAATATATGTGTGTAATATATTTTTCCAGGAGCCACCCTTTCCTGACGCCCATGATAACAGAGGGTGAAAAATAGATATCCGAACTTACAGGTGCGAAATGGTGGCAGTACTTCGTAAGGGTGGGTTTCTCAGTTAAGAAAATTCTACCCTTTGTAAATAGTAGCTGGCAGAAGATGGACTGATTTCTTTCCCCGTCACCAGAATATCACGTATCTTCATTAGCATCGCTGCCCGACGCACCCCGTCTCTGAATAGACCGGAACAAATACTTGGAATTTTCGTACAGCCCCCCGCGTCACAGCCTCTTAACTTGAAGAGAGAAGGGAGAAATCGTTTGGCTTTGACTTGACAACCAGATTGATATGTCCCTTTCAAGATAAAGCCTGAAATGTAGTGTTTCCAACCATTAAACATGATGCTTGGATCGATTCAAACTACTAAACTCTTAACTTTCACTACACCAATTCCGACATATCAACTAGGATTCCATTAGACATTGCCTCGAAATGAAATGGGTACAGGTTCGATTCTCCTAAGCAAAAATTGTCTGTTGGTTCCAACCAGCCGCATTTTGTTTGCGGTATTCAAATAATCCTTTAAAAACTAGCCTAAAGCTGACAAAATTCACTACCTTCTTCTGAAAGTCTATTATAGGGCATAACTGTCAACAATGGAAATTGCCCTAGGGCAAGAAAAAGTGTGTTTATTATGTTTGTGCGTAGAGCCGCGGTAGCCTAAATGGCGGAGTGGTTATTGAACTGAACTGAATTGAATTGAAAAGTCTTTTTATTTACTACAGAGCGAGGAGATTCAGGCTGCTCTATCGCCTAACTCTGGTGATGAAAAGTTACAATACATATTATAGGACTGGAATCAAATATATAACATAACATGAATGAATTTGACAAATGAAAAACAATAACATTTTAAGAGAATACAATGACAGAAACATTAACACACACGCACACACATACCCCCGTATACATACGCAATTTCCAAATCGATACTAAAATAGCATGCACACAGGTTGAAATATTCGTTGTGTAAGATAAGTGTTTGCAAGATACATGGTTTTACTTTACTTGATTCTTTGTTGTTTAGCCGTATGAGCTAATGCTCAATTGTTGTCTTTGCAATAAAAATAATACGACTTATTCTTTGAAGTTCTTGGGTGTTGTAGCAAAAGAAACATAATCGGGAAGAGCATTCCAAACCTTTGCAGACCAGAGGGAGAAGGAGCCTTCGAAACTGACAGAAGAATGTCGATTTTTCACCCACCTCTTGTATTGCATGGATGTTTGGAATTTCTAAATGTCAGATTCTCGTGGAGATAGCTAGGTGTTTGCAATTTTAATACCTTATCACAGCACGCTGCGACTACAAGCGCCACTGGTTCGAATCCTGGGTAAGGCGTGGGCTGTCCTAAATGAAAAGTTCAAATTTGACTTGATTTTTGTTATTGAGCGCCGGTTTTATGGCGCTAATCGCGACGATGAGGATGAGTGATGATATGATGAAATTGATGAAGGGACGGACACTCGAAAAGAACAGGCCAAGCTTAGGCATGGATTCGAAGCCGGGACCCCTGGCGTCGTACCGCGCTCTGATAGCCACTCAATGAAAGGATGTGAAAGAGATAAACAGGGGAAATCCATGTTTCTTTCTTTCTGGAAACTTTATACGGCAGCAGAAAGCAATTCTTACTTTACGCATTATCTCCGAACGGTAAAGAAACACTGAACTATCGACAAGTAACTGTTACTGTTTACCTTAACTTCCACAGTACACAGGTTCTGCAATATGAAAATAGCACATTGTTACTTTTTGTTTTATCTACCCAAATAGAAAGACCCTGAGATTTCACACTGTTATCCGCCACTCAGGCCCGTGGCCAGGATTTTATTTCGGGGGGGGGGGGGGGGTCATCCCTTATCAGCACAGGCGTCGCCAGAAATATTTGTAGAGGGGGGCATGCCACTGATAAACTTGATTAGTGGAAATAATAATGACAGTAATAATTATTACCACGGTTATAATTTTCATTTTACAATAATTACTATTGTAATTTATTAAAAATAAACCAATTTTAATACAAATTTATTATTATTATTATTATTATATGAATGGAGAGGAGAGACTTTGCTACGCGATCCTGCGTATGAGTGAATATGCAACACAACTATTGTCCCTTTTTTCTTACATTTTGTACAGTTAGTATACTGAAATTCATAGTTATTGTATTTTGTTATTAACTTTTACACATTCCGTTAAATGAAAAGCCTTTAAAAGTTATGGCCAAATTTTACTCAAAGTTTATATTCTGTGACCTCTCACAAAGAAAACTGTTCATTTTGAGAGTTGCGGATCTATTAATTCTTTGGATTAAATAATAGGCTATAATATAAAAATATAAACTGGTTCCTCTTTTTACACTAAACGTTTTTCGATGTAATGTTTAATCCTGCTAAGGAAATAAAATAAATTACCAATATACACTACTTAAATTAGATGTTTCTAGGATTTCGGGGGGGGGCTTCAGCCGTCTTAGCCCTCCCCCGGCTACATGCCTGCCTCCACTGCAACAGTGATGAATGCGGATCAGAATGCAAACCTGTGCAAACGTTTTTTGCCCAAAAGCAGACACTTCCAAATGAAGGCGCCGGCGTCCTTGGCAGAGAAAAGTAAATTTTCGCTAAGACAATATTTGACAGGTTGAACCTTGGCGTAATGATACAAATTGCGTCTCCACAACAATGAACCTCGCGTGTGGTCCTCCAACGCCACAGCGGAAGGACGCGAAAGAATGGCGCGACACACGCCTCTGCACAAAAAATACAAACCGCGGCGCAAAAAACGCCATCACGGGGCTTATTTATTTCTCTACCTCTCCCGTTTTTCCTGAAAAAGAGTGAGAATATTTCTTTCTTTCTGTCCTCTCACTCTCAGAAAACGAGAGAAAGTGAAGAAAGGGGAGAGAGAGAGAGGGAGAGTAAGGAAAGAGAGAAAGAGGAGGGTGATTTCTCTCTCCTTCTTCCTCTCTCTCCCTGACTATCTTTCTCCCGAAAAAGAGGAAAAAGAAAGAATGAAGAGAGAGGGAGAGAGAGAGAGAAGGGAAAGATAGAGAGGGATGGAGTGGGGGGAAAGGAGAAAGAGAAGGGAGAGACGGGGATAGGAGAAAGATTTCTCTCCTTCCTCCTTTCTCTCTCTTTCTTTCTCCCAAAAGAAAGAAACAAAGAAAGAAAGAAAAACAAAGAAACAGAGAAAGAAAGGAACAAAGAAAAAGAAAAGAAAGAAAGAAACAAACAATCAAAGAAACAAAGAAAGAAACAAACAAACAAAGAAACAAAGAAAGAAACAAACAAACAAAGAGAGAGAGAACCTCTTTCTTTTTCTCTTCTCTCTCTCTCTCAGAAAAAGAGACAAAGAGAAGGGGAGAGAGAGGGGGAGTGGGAGACAGGGAGAGATTTCTCTCTCTCTCTATCTCTCTCTCTCTCTTTCTTTCTTTCTTTTTTATCCAGAAATAAAATAAAGGAAAAGAGAGAAAGAGGGAGAGAGAGAAGGAGATGAGAAAGAGAGAGACAGAGGGAGACACACACACAGACAACGGCTATCTCCTTTCGAAACCCCACACGAGGCCCGGGACTCCCGCAGTTCCCAGCACCGTGGCTAGGGTGGAGCCGTGACCTTGCGTAGACTTATGCATTCAATAAGTCTTTTTTGTCTACAGAGACTTCAGACACCGGCCCTCGTGTACCTGTCAGATCGGAACGGGCGGATGAAAGGCGCACCTGCCGTCATCTACAAGGCAGCCACCGGGGGAAACCCTTTGCTTGCTCCGATGAACCGTCCGCTCATGAATTCCTGTGGGTTTTACAAATTACCGAAGACGATTCGACAGTTAATTTCTCCTTTGGGGTTCTCCTTCCGCCACAATGATCCACCTGACCAAGGCACTCTCTCTCTCGTAAGGGAATGAAAACTACTCAACAAAAGCCAGTCTCACTGGTTCACTCCGTGGCGGAGTGGTTAGCGCAGCGCGCTACGACAGTAGGGATTTCGGGTTCGAATCCCGACCTAGGTGTTCTTTGTAGGAACTTTCAGGAATTTCATCATATCATCACTCATCCGTCACCCTCGGAAACCCCTTGTGGATGAACGTAAGGAGATTCTTGAAGTTGTGTAGATAAAAACAAACTATTGTGGGTGCAAAAAATAAGATTCTTGAAGTTCTGTATAAAAATTCAGGAAAACCCATTGTGGGAAGTTGTGTAGAAAAATGCAGAAAACCCCTTGTGGGTGTACGTAAGAAGATCTTGAAGTTGTTTAGAAAAATCCAGAAAAAACCATTGTAGATGAACCTAAGAGATTCTTGAAATTGTGTAGAAAATCCAGAAAAAAACCCTTGTAGGTGTAAGTAACAAGATCTTGAAGTTGTGTAGGAAAATTCAGGAAAAAAAACCCTGTAGGCACGTAAGAAGATTCTTGAAGTTATGTAGAAAAATTCAGGGAAGCCCGTTGTGGGTTAACGTAAGAAGTTTCTTGAAGTTGTGTAGAAACATTCAGGAAAAACCCTTGTGGATTCACGTAAGAATATTCTTGAAGTTGTATAGAAATATACAGGAAAACACCTTGTGGGTGCACGTAAGAATATTCTTGTAGTTGTGTTAAAAAATCCAGGAAGACCTTTTTGTAGGTGAAGGAATCAAAAGCAGCCTATTAACATTCAGATAGAGTCCATCACAACCGCACTCTCAGCTACCACATCCTCCAAACAATTTCCAAACACACCTGCTTCACCGCCAGCATTATCTGCCTCATCTGACATCTACGGAGATCGACAAGGCATAAATTTCCTCTTATTTGTTGCCACGGTCGGGAAAAACAATAGAACCATGTAGAGGATTTTCATTACACACCTCCCTGCGCAGTCGGTGGAAGCTGCTAAAGCCAGAACCCACACGACAGGAGCCCCGAAGTCCATGGGAGCCGCCCCGAGCTGGCAAACTAAATCAGAACTCCCATCAGTCAACGTCTGCATGATTTATTCCCGACATCTCATCGCTACCAGAAAAATGAAGAAGGAAGGATTTACACCCAGAACTCTTACGAGGGACCGTGAGCATTTATCACAGGGCAGAGGCACGCCAGGTAGGGGAAGAAAATGGCAACCTCCTGAATATGATTAACTCCTCCGGAAAAAGGACTACTACTTTGGTGTTTGGGGAGAGACGTTTCGATCTATGTGTGCGAGCAGTTTGCAGGCACGAATCTGTCCAGGACAGAACATAAAGTTCTCTTTATGAGCGGATGAGCAACGAATGAACAGTGCATCCCTTGGGAGGCATGAATAAAACTGAATATCTGTTCGTTCCTGAAGCTTATAGAGCTTATATTCCAACTGGAACAAATACAACAAATCAGAATTTTGGATAGTGCGAATAAAACCAAGGACTTACTACAGGGAGAGTCATAAATATGGCTACAAGTTTGAAGTAAATGTAGTAAAGTGTGTTACTGTACACTGTAGATAGATATGGTACATTAAACTTGAAACTTTATTGTTTTCATTTCAGATAAGAGTCACGCGCCCTAACTTAGGTCATTAGCCAAGATGGCGCTCAACATGCAGCAAGTTACAAATTGCATACCAGAGTGATCGTGAGACTGGCGGGACGTGATTTTAAGGTACCACTGTTACAGTCGACTGTAGGGAAGTGGAGAAAAAGGCTGCTTACATCAAATTGGTGTTTTGTTTAAGTCCATTGCTGTGCTCTCATGGCACCATTTCAATCTACATTGTACGGTAACACACTACATTTACTTCATACGTGTAGCCTTATTTCTGACTCTCTACATTTCCTCTCTAGTTTTTGTTATAAAACTGAGTACCTCGTCATTTCTCAAGTTTTGGGAGAAAGCACTCACAGTTTTTTTTACGTATAGCTATTAGCTATGTACAAAATTACTGCTCACACAGGATGCACCTGCCCAAGTCTGCAACACATGCCTACATTTTAATATGAATAAAGAAGAACGGGTGGTATAATTTTCGTGAGGGATTTCAGTCGGCAAAGATCGGTTGTTTCCGGTTCGATGGCTGGAATGCATGTGAGAAAATATACAAAGTTCGCAGACACATGAAGAAAAATGCATAGAATTATCTCTCCCTCCCCGTCTTTCTTCTGACACAAATCCCTTGGTGATTATTGTACTCCTCAATAATCATCCTCTTTAAAGTCATCACTTTCATCACCCGTTGCTGAGTTCGTCCTACGTTAGATTTCATTCGAGGCTGATGTTTCGGTTCCGTAACCACTGTCATTTGTCCAAACCTTAACGCAGAGGACAAAGATATTCTGAAACGGTTGACTTTCGGTTAAGAAATTACATCATGGTGTGGCCGTTGAAAACGTTGTCCAAAAGCTACTATTTATACCAGCATGCATCGAACTTCGAAAAAACAAACTGTCAGTTTTTGAGTTGCCAATCAGTGGAGAAGTTAAGTTTGAACCATGGGAACGAAGCCCCCTAAAAGCTGTCTGGCCCTTGCCGGCGTGCCCCATGGTTTTTAGACAATATTTTTAGCAATGCCTAATGGCTTTGTTATATTACCCATATCTGCATGTTCTGCTTTAACTATTTATGTTATGGGAAATTTTGACGCACACACACATATACAGAGCCGAAGTGGTCTAGTTGGTAGGGAGTGTGGCTGACACGCAGGTGACCAGGGTTCGATTCCCGTCATGGAATGATCTCAGGTTTGAATAATTCCGACCATGTTCTGCATCAAGCAGATCTGTGGTTTACCCAGCCTCTATAACTAATGGAGGCAGCCATAGGGAGGGTAACGGAGGTCGAAATATGGTGCTCATCACATCACTCCCAATACAGACGAGATCGAGAAAGTATGGCGCCCTACCATCTTACCCCTGTGTGCCTTTCTACCCCGATGCAATGCACACAGCATATACATGCACAGGTACAGTCACGGACACTTCTGGGTTTTAACGATCTTATTCAAAGCAAATAGAGGCACTTAGTGGTTCGGATCCCACTTTAAACTGTAGGTCCAGTCCTAATTAGCCTTACTGTGCATAAAGTGGACATCAAACATCAACTCAATCAATCAATCAAAGGAAATAGTCTATACAAGCTAGAAACAGTATACGTGACTGTACCGTCACCGGCAATAAAAAATGGGATATAGTCCAGGCGTTTACTTCGTTAACGTCGAAGAACTGAAGAATGCTCCCGCCATGAACGTGGGTGGGGATAAATAGCGGGCGAGTTGTTTTCGTCCAATCACACTTAACCTTCAGCCAAAGAGCGCAGCTGTCATTCTGCTCGTCTACTCCACGTGGAGTCTCAGTCACATGAATGCGGATACGCTGTTGCCGTACTTTGCAACTTCAATGTGGAGACCGTGGGAAGGTGCTTGTGTGCGGAGGGACAAGGTGGCGTAGAGTAGATGTGTGGCAACACTGTGCGTTGAATGTGATTGTTGCAGCTGGTGGGTGCGCTCCGTGGACTTCAAAGCCAGCCGGTCGTTAACGTAGCTGGCGCGTCGACTATACCTAAATCCTGAAATACCGCTTCCCTGTATGGAGTTGTGTGTGCTGCCTAAGTCCGAGGCGACAGCCGAACTTACTATTCAAAAGTTGCTACTGAAGTTGGCTTATCGCCATAGAGTTAGGCAACACACACAAAGAATTGCAGGGAAGTGGATATTTCAGGATTTAGGTGTCCTATTTCTATTTCCGGGGACTGTATCTTACAAGATATTTTTTATCTAAGCCCACCTGCCACAATGCTCCCTCTTGCCCTGCCCTATGAGAATAATCAAAAGTCGCAACTCCTGGCACCACTGCTTGAGTATGTGCTCGGGGAATACCTTGAACGTTTGAATGAAGAAAATGGAGACCACTAAACCAGAGTAGCTGAGCTGCATGATCACTTCTGATATTACACACCCGTAACATATTTATACGAAGCCAGCAACATTAGAAAACGTTCCCCTCACGGCCAACCAGAGATTGATAGCAGAGATCCATAGCTTATCTCCACTGTGGATTACGATATCAGCTACCTCGGTAACACGTAACGCCCACTGCTGGCCGCCTTCTTAGCGTCGTATTGATCTGCGAAAAGACCTTCGTGCTGTTGCAATCGAGCCATTTCTCAGAATTTGGCAGAAAACGATCTTGCGATTGTAAATCTAAATCTACAGCGCTGTAAAACACGGCTGTCACGAACGCTGTACATTTAAGGCCATTTCCTTCTGCCACTCCTGATTTCGCTAGGTTAGCAGGAATTCTCGATAACCATTTATATTCATGAATTACGGGCGAAGAAGTGTTGTATTGGCATGATCGTAAGGGTATTGTTTGTTATACAGAATTCATGCACTCATTAATTTCAGATTAATTTCATTAATAGTAAATGTGCAAGAATATGTTTTGGAAACAACAGGACAAGAAATAAAATGAGATAATATTTGAAAGTTCCGTGAACATGTCCTAAAGATCAGCCTTGGTCAGCACGTTCACCTGATTAAACATCTCTTAGATTTCTCGTCGAGGAGTCGGGGTATACAGTATAGAAGGATGAAATATTTACCTGAACTTTTAAATAGTAATATTGAACATGTATTTTGAGAAAGAGTCGATCGCAAAAGAATCTGTGGTTCATATTCTCTTGTACGTTTATTTCCAAGAGGAAGATCTAACCACAATAGGTAATCTAAAGTTGTGTGACATCTTCCCCTCTTGATCTCTGAAAAGGATCGCCCTATGCGGTGAAGACGAGACGAAATTTCACATTCTCCTCCATTGCAAAGAAACAGGGGAAGCAAGACAAAAATAAATCAGGGAAATAAATGAAGCTAACATTGAAAATATAATGACAACCGTTATTAGGAAGGAGAGACCGAGAGGAGGGGGCGGGAGTTGCAAATAATGAATCTGGGAACTTTCCTACACTATGTCTGGGCAAGGAGAGCATAGAAGCTCAGTGGGGATAGCAAAAATGTGTGAAGGGGGGGGGGGGTACTAAATAAATAAATAAATCTGAGAAAATGTAGGAATCACTCAGGTCATGGGAATGCGGAAGTAGACTGAGAGGAGGAAGAGTGTAGGAAAACTGCACAAAAAATTTACATACTTGTATGGTATGCACAGCTGTAAAGGCTCATACTTGAAAAAATAAACTATGTGCCTTCACTAGGTATCGAACCCTGGCCGACCCCCGTGGCGGAGTGATTCAGATTTTAAAATCTGAAATCTGTTGTGTAACACGTTGTCAATACCTTGCATTGAGTTATTTGCAAGGCGTTTGCTATCTTACAGAAACCACATCGAGCTACGACGCCAGGGGTTCCTGGTTCGAATTCCGGCATGGGGATGGATGTTTGTGAATGTTCATTCATCAATTTCATCACACCATCTCTCATCCCCATCTTCGAAAATTAGCCAAAAAAGGCACAACAAGCGATGTAAAAATAAAGCAAATCAATCAATCAATCGAACATCGGATCCCTTGATTACAAGGCGACGACGCTACCACTATGCCAGCGGTGAGGCCCTTATAGGGCAAGCGGCAAACGTCGCCTTGGCGTAGTGGTAACGCCGTCACCTTTTAATCAAGAGTCCCCGGTTCGATACTCAGTGAAGGCACTCACTTTAATATGCAGGTCCAGCTCGATTAGCCTCTCTGTGCATAAAGTGTACTTAGAAAAACTGTTTAAAATAATTCAAAACGTAACTAGTGGCAGCTATAAAAAAAGGTCACACTCCTCTACAGAGAAATTAATTAAATCAGCCACTGTTTACAAATTTGTTTACAAATAATTGTTTATTGTTTTAACGTGTTTTGTAAAATAGATTGTTTCTGTAAGATAGCAAACACTGTACAAATTACTCAATGCAAAGTATTGACAACGTGCTACACAACAGATTTCAGATTTAAAAATATTACTTTTACAATTCATAAAAGTGCCTTGTATAGATTCAACATCTATCGGGGAAGAACGTTGGCGCTATAAACCCGATGCCTCTTGATTATAAAGAGACATATTTGACACAAGAAAGCTGTGCACAGGCAGGAACCAGAAGGTACCTTCGCCGATGTCAGCAACAATTCACATTTTAAAGCCCTTCCCGACGTATCTCCACAAACAAGAGTCCTCCTTGAGGTCCTCTTGGGTACTAAAAATCCCCAGGTAGCATTACCCTGAGGGGGGGGGGGAATCGTGAGAGATAACCGAAAATGCTTATAAAACTGTCGGAACGCACTTCACGAACTTTTTCGGGAAATTTTCTTTTGCACCATTAAAAAGAAGGGAAAAAAGAGGAGAATAAACAATGTTATCAGACGAAAGTAAATTAACTTCGGGTACAGCATTTCCACCATATCTTTGACTTCATCTCCTGCTGCATCCCCCAAAAGCATCTCAATTTTTACATCGCTGGGTTCCAATGCTCAGTAATTGCTGCTCATCCCTCGGAAAGGTACCTAATGGTTGCTCCAAGGGTGTTCATCAAGGCACAAAGGGGGTGGGAGCGAGATTCCAACCACTTAAGTGGCGGCGAGGGGTAAACACAACCTGTCAGAAGGCCTTTTGGGGGCACAAAAAACACCGTTTACTTTGTATTCAAGAACATCCGTGCAAATGATCACCGATGGCTTGGTGGGTTGAATACTAACAAGGGAAATTGAGTGACGGGTGTTAAAATTCAGGTGGGGCCGTTTTGTTTATATGTAACTTCTTTCCATAACATAAATTGGATCATCACTCAAATACAGAGTCGGATAAACTGGTCTAACGAAGCTCTGGCGACTGGAATCACTCTGTGGTAAGGTGTCAGCGCAACGAGCTATGACAAAACACGAATTTTCAACTTTTTAAAACATAAATTTGAATACATACGAATGCGAATTATGAATGAGATCATAAAAAGAAATCACAGGCAAAGAAAAAAAACGCAAGGAAAATACAGTATAGCTATAGACAAAAGTCGCGGGCCACCCAGTGCTGTTCATTCCAAAGACACCAGCCAGGTAACTAATAAGATGTCGCACCTCCTTTCGCTATTATTACAGCATTTACTCTTCGTCCTGTAGCCTCGTGAATATTTCATGGGTGGTTTTCGGTCCAGTGGGTATGGCACTCCAGTTCATGCCAAAGATGTTCTATGGGGTTCCAGTCGGGGCTTTGAGCGGGCCAGCTAAGCACATCAACCTGATTGTTCTCAAACCACGATGCAATGGACCCTGCTTTATGGACACGGGAATTATCGTGCTGATAGAGAAATGGACCCATTCCAAACTTTTGCCACAGTGTGGGCAACATGCTATTGTCTAAAAAGTCCTCATAAACACCACTGTTCATGTTGCCATTGATCCAAACTAATGGCTGGAGCCCAAAACCCGGAAAAACAGCCTCAGAACATGACACTATACAGAGACCACAAGGAAAAAAAAACCTTGGACGAAAAGTCCCCGCGCAGCTTTCCCTTCTTCCGTTCAGCTCGGGCCATAAGGAAGCATGGTCCACTCTCCCTCTCCCCCTCCTCGCGGGAGTACGGTGCACAGGAGTCGTGGGTCTGCGGAGGTTGTTTTGCTTGTGGTTCCCCTTTTTTTATACCGCCGAGTTCACTTGGGTGTCCGGTGACTTTTGGCTATAAGGAAGAGATTCCTAAATTTGTCCGGAGCACTGAACTATATGGATGAAAGACATGGATATGGCTGAAGCTGAAAGAAAAATGTTGAAGCCTTCAAAATGTGATGCAACAGGAGAATGTTGAATATCGAACGGACCATGAGAGTAATAAATAAAGATGTCCTATCCTCAGATTAGCAGGAGCAAACTGGGAAATCGACAGTCGAAAGGCTGCTTTAGACGAAAGCATTTCCTCTGACATTTTTGCTAGCATAAATGTTCCAAAAATCTTATAGCACTTTTTATAACAGACAACTTTACACGGAAACATTTGATGTAGCAGCCCGGTTAGCGACGCGAAGCGTGCAGAAAACATTAGAAAATATATAGCGCATTAAAGGCACATCGAATTACACGGTTTCCATTTAATAACGCATAAATTTAAAAAGGATTTATGCATTATAAAGTAAGTACGTATTTAAGCAGATTCAATGATTTGTAATTAAAGGTCGAACAGACCATCAAATTTGAAATTCTACACCCAAATGACATCTTAATCCAACAGTTTTGTAAGAAATGTTTTCCATCTCGGTTCAATAGTTACTGGCTTTTAAAACTAGAGAAGTGATACATTATTTACATTGCACTCAGCCGCCATTATATCTGCAAATGTGATATAGCTTGTTTCTGATTGGTCATGCTATAAGAAAAGCTAAGCAAATTAGAGCCGATTCTATACGTGAAATATGCCATGAGAACAAAATGTTATAAGATTTCCTTACTTTACATGGTAGAATTCGATTGTAGCAGAAATGTTAAGGATAATGCCAAGAAAAATGCTTTCGTCTACAGTGGGCCTAAAGAAGGTCCTGTATGGTAGATCATGTTCTGAGCTGCAGCTACAGAGAAGCTAAGACAGCTGAAGACAAAAACAAATGAAGAAAAACAACAAAGTAAGAATATCATATAATAGTCCCTTCTGAAAATACGAATGCACGGGAAACAGAAAAAAGGAGAAAAATATGAAGTGCACAGGGAAATAAAGGAGGAGTAACAAAACCACTTCAAGGTTCCCCTACACTAGAAACGGGCTTGGCAGCCACTGACCCCCCTGGAAATTGACATCGTTCATTTCAGAAGTAGGAAGCTTATTTTTATAGTTAATAACAGCAATAGGTGGTTAGTATTCGAGCAGAACAACCAAATTAAAAACTGCGTTACATCGAAAAGTTAGTATCCGAATAGAATAACGATAGCTGTATGAAATGTAAAAAAAAAAATAGAAAAAATTTGCTAGACATTCATTCATATGGTGGAACGACTAGAAGAGTTTCCCCATGAGTATAATAAATGTGGAATACAATTGGTTTATTTTATTGCACACTAATAATTATGACTCGGAAGTTGATGACCTAAAAAAATCTGAAAAAATGATCTAAAAATAATTTCCGCCTTTAAAATAAAAGTTTTTTTCATAAAATACAAGAGACTAGTTGAATAGTTTTGTTTCGTGTGCATCTTATTATATTTTTTTATGTTGTGACTAATTTTAATTTAAAATCACAGATTAAAGCGATAACAGTCGCCAAGGGAAACTCAAAGTAGGCTTCACCCAAAAGTATTTTAATCTTATACTGGAAGAAAAGTAAATTTACCACAATTAATTCCATAAAATCCATTACCAAAGATTTCGGTTAAAATAATATTGTGCTTTTGCATTGGCCTCATTTACGATTAATGGCGTACTTGCTAAAAATATCATGTTAGGGAATGTAAATAAGTAAGATGTGCTAGCAAATGCATTTACGTAAAATTCATGAAACAACTGAGAAGAAATGATAAAAAATGCAATAAAAACGGCAAAAAATACTGAAAATGACATAGAATCCAAAAAAGGCTGTAAAATGCGAAAACATGCAAAACATAAACAACGTTTTCTGAAAAACCTAATATGCTGACCAAGGCAGAAATTTATTTTATTATAAAACATAAACTAAACGTAACGTTTCAATGAATAAATAATAAATAATTATAGATGTTTTCTGTGTACACTGGTATGCTTGTAAATACAATTATGCCTGTATGTGTCTATATTTGTTTATATATGAGTATTTCCATGTGTATAGTTATAAATGCCTCAGTCTGTATATAGATATGTATCTTGTTCTACGTCAGTGAATATCATTTTTGGATTTATGTTCTCTAGAATACTTGTGCTGGTGTTCTTTATTATTGTAGTTTTGCTCTCATTCTTCTTCTTTTGTTTTGTATTGATGGAATTATAATTTTTAATTGTTTGAAATATATATATGTAAGCCTATTGTAATTGGAGCGAAAGCTCTGTTATTGGTGAAATAAATAAATAAATAAATAAATAAACCTTCTAGCAAGGTCTTCTTCAGATTCTGCACCAAGTACAAAACATTTGTACTTTGTGCAGAGTCTGAAGAAGACCTTGCTAGAAGGTTGAATCGTTACGTTTAGTTTATGTTTTATAATAAAATAAATTTCTGCCTTGGTCAGCATATTGAGTTTTTCATACATGGAAACAAGGCTTAATGGTGTTATAATGTTTTCTGGATATTAGGTTTTTCATACCATGGAAACAAGGCTTAATGGTGTTATAATGTTTTCTGGTTCTAACTGAAGGGAAACAGTCTACAATCAGGTTTAGAATTGTCTTCAAAGCCCAGAAAAAATATGATTTTTCATCAATTTCCGAGCCCTAATAATAATCATAAGCATAACCCTTAAATATTATTATTGTTGTTATTTATGCTGTTCAAGTTTCATCAATGGGCTGCCCCTCCCCTTACAGAAATTTCTGGCGACGTCCATGGCAACGAATACTCCCGTTTATCTTTTCCCTGAGACGAAGAAAGTACAGATAGTAAATAACTGAAGGTGTCCAGTACTCAAAGACATCCGATACATTCCAGTACGAAAGCAATCACAGACGGCATGCATTTTACAAGCAGCGCTTTGCTGCCTGTCTTCACCCGGTCTCCCAGTTCCTCACGGCAGACAAAGAACCTCGCCCCGTACTCCTCCATCTCATCCCCCGCTCTTAAATCTTCATTCATTCGAGAAATGGCCTCCTCCGATGCTTCCCGTGGGACCGCAGGGGGGGAGAAGGACAGACAAAGAACAAAAGTGATTCGGATAGTTTTCAATCCTTACTTAAACCGAAAATTCTCCGCTCGGCGCTCATATCAATCTCCACTCTCGAGAACCGATGTAGAATTTCATCAGACATTTTTCCAAGCAAGCTCGAGCCACCCTTCCCCTGGTAAAAGAATACAGAAGAAAATGGATTAGGGAGAGAATTCGCTGAAGGAAGGATTCCTTTATGTTCTTTGTCTTCAACAAAACTCGTTAAAGAAAACCACACACATTTCTCTAGTTGGCTATATCAACAGTACACTTAGAATTTATCCCACTTAAAGTTGCCTCAGAACAGAACGTAAGGATTTCTTCTTTACTATATCTGCTTACTCTGTATTATTGAGGTACTTTCAATACAAGAACACGGGAACTGAAGAACTGTGAACAATTTGAAGATACTTTCAATACAAGAGCACGGGAAATGAAGAATTGTGAACAATTTGAAGATACTTTCAATACAAGAGCGCGGAAACTGAAGAATTGTGGACAATTCATAACTGCAAGCACTTAGAAACACAAGACACAACTTGTGGAAACTCGAAAGATTTATGAAGTTACAAAACAAGATAGAAACCCAAGCGTTATGGACAACTTCAATGTAGAATCGTAAGAACCATATGAACTATAACATAATTTAAAGGCAAGATCGTGCAACAAATAGTACAAGGAAATTCGTTGAGTTAGGAGCACAAGAAATCTACAAATTACATATAAACAATATCCGGAAAGAGTATAAGAACTCGACGAATTATGCACAATTTTCAGATAATACTAAGAAAGAAATTTACGTGAAAAAGAGGTTCCTGCACTGGTTTCACCAGATTTTTCGGTTCCACTGTTTTACCTGTGTGGAATTGTCTGTCAGTGCTACCAAACTTTCTGTGTGTGGAAAATTATAAGGTAAGAGTAGGAAACTACAATTTCAATATAAAAGCGAATCTACGATTTATGAGCAATTTTAGGACTTTCAATACAAGAGCACAGGAATTGAATGCATACGTTACACTCCCCCCTTCCCACACACACACTGCAGCACTGAAGACTTATTAGTTATATTTACTCCACAGTATACATACTAAACAATTCAATGTATTATTTTATCATGTATTATCTTTATTGTATTATCATGATCATTGCGTTTTTTTCTCTCTTTGCTTTTATTCATTTATTGTATCTCTGACAAAGGTTGGTTGTAAGAACGGCCGATTAGGTCGAAACAGGCCTGCTTAAATAAATACCATTCTATTCTATTCTATTCTATTCTATACTTTCAATGCAAGAGCACGGAAACTGAAGAATTGTGAACAATTTGAAGATACTTTCAATACAAGAGCTCTGGAACTGAAGAATTGTGAACAATTTGAAGATACTTTCAATACAAGAGCACGGGAACTGAAGAATTGTGAACAATTTGAAGATACTTTCATTACAAGAGCACGGGAACTGAAGAATTGTGAACAATTTGAAATTACTTTCATTACAAGAGCACGGGAACTGAAGAATTGTGAACAATTTGAAGATACTTTCAATACAAGAGCACGGGAACTGAAGAATTGTGAACAATTCCTAGAAAGATTACAAGAACCTGAAGACTAATGCACAATTTCAAGTCGAGAGTATACGAATCTATCCACTCTTTTCAGTTGATGTTTCTAGTGAATCAATCTCTCTTCACACGAGTTAGTGCAGTGATGTTCCATAAACCATCACCTCTTTAGCCACGAGGGAAAGTTCCAGTGGATATCTTAGAAGCAAAGTAAACTCGCATCCAAGGCTGCAGACGTCATGTGGACACAGAATAACCAACTGCACATCCTGCCCACTCCGTCAAAAACCACCCACTCGAGATCTTGGGATAGGGAGGTCCACTCTTTTCTCTCTCGGATTCTTCTCGCGATGCAAATCACAAAATCAATACCCCCAAGAAGATGCAACTGCGGTGGATTCCTCCAGAACAAACACATTTCCAAGCGAAGGAGTCGCTGAGCTTTTCATCCAGAATTCCCAAGGAAAATAATTCGCTCCAGACATAAGGCTATTTCTCGCACATCACAACGGCCACTTCACGTCAAGCTTTTTCACGCAGCACAAATCCTGTCAGCAACTTAAGAAAGGAGATAAAGGAGGATGGGCCTCTCCAAGTCGGCTTCCTCTTTCACCTCATCCATGAAAAGCGGTGTGTGGCACACTGTTGCCAACTCCTTACGAAAAACCTCATTTGTGGTATCAGCAGACATTAACCGAAAGGGACTATTTGTAGCTATCAAGTAAGTTAACGCAGTTTATTAATATATATAAATTAAGAGCATTACACATTTACAAACTAGATGTGGGCCTTCGAAATCATGAACCCTTCATGAAACATTCAAATTAGTTGAACAGTGTGTTCAAATGTCCTGCAGCTATTCAGTTGAAGTAGACCATTCAACTCGTACATAATCGGATCATTTCAATGAAGGGGCGTAAGTTAGAAATTTATTCCTAAAAGATGGAAATGAACTTGCTCATCCATAGTTGTCCATAACTAACAAGACGATTTAATGCTTTCCAAGATCTAACCGTGACAAGTCTATCATATCAAATCACTACCATGGTGAATTTCTACGTCGTGCTTTAACATGTGAATGGACAAAGTGCATGCCTATATCTAAGATAGAAAGAAAGGACTTAGTAAAACTTGAAATGGTCATTACAGTGTTATGCTATAAACATAAATAGAAACACAGATGTGTTATAATTTATAAAAGACAAGACACTGTGAAGAAAGGGAAGCGGAGACTTCAAGGATTTGCTGCTGAAACCCTTCGGTGTTTATACGAAGACTGTCTAGACCCTTGGGGAGCGTTTCCTGGTGACAGCTCTAGCACTAGCACCCCCTCATTTATCAAAATGGAAATATTTATCTACAAACGTTCCAAACAGTTAAGAGGCAACGAAAAATAAAAACCTCATGCTTTGAAGGGGGGAATGAGAGGAGTCAGTGGAGAATTTCAGTAGCTGGAGGAGGTTCCTCTGGTGCTCTACGTTCGCTCTGTACGAAAGGTTCCAAACGATAAAGATCCAAAACATCAATAATATATTGTTTCAGGGAGCATTAGCGATCTCGCAAATCTTCTTTTCTTTCCTTTTGAATTGAGGAATAGTTTGATATCCTTTAAGGAAAGGGTTATCTTAGTAAAAACTCTGTGGCACAACAGATCTTTCAGGTTCAAAGTCTGTCAAGAGGCTTTTCTTTCGGCGACGAGTGGGCAGCGCATCGAATCCTATCGCCGCTGTTTCACATCATGTCCCATCATTACCGACGTTTCGGAGCTCTCACCAGGGATCGGACCCAGGACCTCTCACTTAACTATTCGGGTTGTTAAGTGAAAGGTCACACACACATATACAGGGTCATCGAGAATGATTGCCGGGATTTTAAACTGTTATTATAAAGTAAGTATTTAATGGATATGCACGTGAGGCATCTTAAAATGTTCAGAAAAGTTTAAAGTTTCGTGTGACCATGTGTGATCGTGGGGCTTAAAACGGCGCATGCGCGGGAGCACCTTAAAGAGCTGCAGCAATTGCAACTGTAACTCTGGACACGATTCAGAAGACGTGGCACGAGATTGAATACCGTCTAGACCACCAGAGCCACAAATGGTGCCCATATCGAAGTATACTAAGGTACTTTAAACTTTTCTGAACATTTTGAGACGACCCACGTGTTATATCCATTAAATACTTCTTTTATAATAACAGTTTAAAATCCCGGCAATCATTCTCGATGACCTTGTACATGTACATTAGGGGTGCTGTCTGTATCGGCCGATGCTAGTGGTATCGGTATGGCCCGATGCTACTTTCCTGGAGTTTGGGTGTTTGGCGTTGTCCGCAAAAATGTCTGAATATTCTGCAAATTATGCAAAATTAATACTTTTCATTGTCTTGCAACAGCATTATGGAGGGAAATGAACTAGGTGATTAAATTATCATTTCATATGAAATTATTAATATTTTAAAACAGTACTACAGTTCCCTTGCAATGCTTACAGATTAAAATTAATAAATATCCTGTACTGTTTTGTTGATTACAAGGCGACGACGTTACTGGAAATACATCCATTATACCTACGCACACAAATAGATTTTTACTGAAGGGGTTCCGGGTTCGATACCCGGTGGAGGTATATTGCACAGTGGTTCAGATTCCACTTTAAACTGTAGGTCCAGTCGCGAATAGCCTATCTATGCCTAAAGTGGACTTGAAACAATTCAAAGAAACAACAAATAGTTTCGAAAATGAACCTTTGTTTTACGAATTTTAGCTTGTGAAATTACGCTTTTTTTCGCTTCTGTTACTGTAATGAAACACTTTGTATTGGCTTGTGAAATGGTATTACGTGAGGTTACCACTAAGAGAAATACAGAAAAGGAATTATTATTTTTTTCCCAATGGAGCCATTTTCCTTGGTTAGCAACATTGTCGTGGCGGTCGACTACCTTCCCTTGTAGAACACGCTGTTGCCTCCAACAAGAGGTAATAAGAGCCAGGTAGGCGAGGGGGGTGAAATGATACGGCTTTGGGTGGTCGTCGGGGAATGAAGTGAGATAATGGAGAAAGAGAGAGAACAATAAATACACAGAACACCCCAAGACGTCGGAGGGGGAGATTACAGCACATTTTCATCACCTTGGGCCCTTTTCGTCTTTAGCTCCATGGCAATAATCCTGCGCCCTGCTCCTTACCCTGAAGAAATGCACGCAACCTGGAATTTACCATTTCATTTGGTTGAGGAAAGGTATCTTTTCATGCTGGGGGAAACTTCAGATCGACTGAGATGGTAGGAACGTAAAGTAGTGCTTTCTTTCTCTCATTCTATTCAGAAAATTCTGAGAACACTTCTAACGGTCTTTCAGCTACATCTCTTTAAACCCACTTATAAGTTAAATATATTTAAATATTGGACCAACACACAGAAATATCAAAAATATATACCCTTATATGTGCAAATTGCAAGACAAACACAGAACTGCATTAGAGGGCAGAGGTATTCATTTAAAATCAACCAACCTCACCATCACGACTTGCCTAGCCTCACTAACACGCCCTCACGATTTGTCCAAACCTTCGCCCTCTCTTCAGGCACGTAGCCGGTGGAAGGGGGGCTGAAGCCCTCCGAAATCCTACCAGTATCTACTTTAAATAGTGTATAGTGGTAACTAATTTTACTTCCTTAGCATCAATTGAGATCAGTCAAGATGATTTCAGCAGGGGAAAAGGTGGCACAAAAGCGAAGTAAAATAAACAAAATCAAACAGTCAATCAATCAAGACCATTTTTTGAGAGACCAAAGCTACATGTTCAACTGTGTCAATTGTTTATTATTTTATTATCATTTTAGTAGTTAATTTTATATCACAGGCATTCATATTTTTATGTAAAGAAGAAACAACTACTTTTGGCAACAGAGTATGCTAACTTTAAAAAAAAAACTTTTTTTCGTGAATTGAGATGAATCCAAGTTTTTAGCAAAATATGAGAATTATGTATTATCGACAAAAAATTCAAAAACCTGAAGATACAATAAAAAAAAGTTGAACGAGTCTTCGTATATCTGGATCACATCTGTGACCACATGTAATGTGATCCGCACCATGCTCCGGCTGCTTCGATCACCACGCGTCGTCCTCAGGTAACCCGACGGATGAGTCAATGAGTGAACGCTATTTTGCAGGGTCATCAATGGGGAAAAAAACACTACTCCAGATCATCCACGCCGGGAATCGAACCACGGTCTCCCGCTTGGTAATCATACGTCTACTTCCATTCAATTTTTAAACCAAGGAGCTGTGCAAAAGTTCATGGCTCTTACACTTGTCATTAGAACAAGTGGAATTAAGGTCGTACCGGAACTTTGGATTGCGTCAGGGAAATAGTTTCGAAAACACCTATGACATTCCATATTCAGTAGAAGTACACCTATTTAGAATTCCCTCTGGAGAATTCAAGTGAATCTATGTGCGGTTGATTTCACTGTTATTATACCGGGTGGCCAGAATTAAAGTTACCCAACTCAGAGACCTCTGTAGCCTGCTTGAGGCATCGTAGAACTCTGAAATTTGGTGAATCCACTATCCAGACCATGGGGAAGAGGCTGGCGATAAAAATAGTTCAATTTTCCGCCACCAGGTTGAAATGTGGCGCTGTACTTCCATGATGGGTTGAACAAATAATCACGTTAAGTGATTTAGCTGAGTTGTATTAGAAAGACAATTGTTAATGGCTGGAAGTTGCGAGAAAATAATCTCTCGTTTATTGCAACATTGCAAGGTAATGGCAAATCCATAATCAATTGGAGCAGATTACGTCATTATTACAACACATCATGGAAGTACAGCGCTACATTTCAACCTGGTGGCGGAAAATTTAACTATTTTTATCGCCATCCTCTTCCCCATGGTCTGGATAGTGGATTCACCAAATTTCAGAGTTCTACGATGCCTCAAACAGGCTACAGAGGGCTCTGAGTTGGATAACTTTAATTCTGGCCACGCGGTATGTTATAGTAAAAAGGCTCACGGTGCCAGAAAACTATCACAAATATCTAGACGAAAGCAAACCACACGAAGATTCACTCGAATGCCCCAGAAGAAACTTTTAACAAATGTAGTTTTTCAGATTTTAGATGATCTTAGAGATTTTCAAAAGGAGAGGAATATTCGACAAAGGCGCAGCACGGGGAAAAAAACAATGAGAGAGATAAGAGACGCGAGAAATGAGAAAACGAAACGAGAGGAAAACAAGCAAGAAATTACGGCAACGAGCAGTAGAAGGAAGGGGAAAGCTGTGTAATATGAAGCGACGGTAAACCTAATATCCCATAGGAACGTTGGTATTCCTCATTTAGCATTCCCCCTTTCCTCTCATTCTCTCTCCCCCAAACACACAGCTTAGAGGAAAACATCCAAAGAAGGAATCCAATTTCTACAAGTCTGCGAATTGTGGGGGCCTAATTTGCACAAGGACGGGAAACAATCAAATTTGAGGAAAGGGTCACACGACCATCTAACTTGACTTAAGATGACGTGAATGTCTAAGTCTGTATGGGTATATGTATATGAGGCGGGGACATGGGGGTCTACGAGAGCCAGAATCATGTCTGGAACTCCACAATGTAGACCGCAAACTGAGCCCGGGAACACATATCTTATTGTCAACAGCTTCACATGTCGAGAAGGCTATATGCTTAATTGGTATGTTTATGAAATGATTATGTTTAATTTACATTAAAAGAGGAAGGGCTGAGGGGACATGTGAGTGGAGAAAGTTGCATAATTTGTATTAGTGTCAGGATATTATTAGAATAATTAAATCGAGAAGACTTAGATAGGCAGGCCATGTAGCACGAATGGCAGAGGAAAGAAGAGTTTACAGGATTCTTGTTGGGAAACCTGATGGTAAGAGACCTGTAGGAAGGCCAAGACGAAGATGGGAGGGATAACATTCAGATGTACCTAAAGGAAATCGGCAAGGATGGAAAAGATTGGATTGATCTTGCCCAGGATATGAACAGATGGAAAGCTTGTGTTGTTCGAGAGTAGTTATGAAAATGAAATGACTGGTGTATATTGCAATTTCTAATATAGGCAAACATTGAAGAAAGAACTGAATTTACAAGCCTTGTAGTCTGTGTTATCACAGTTATTACTGTTTAAAAAAAAAACTTTTTACGTATAGATTATGAATAGGAAAGTAACGTAACGCCAGCAGCGCGATTTTTTCAACAGTGACGATCGGTTCTTTACGTCACTCTACTATATCAAGAAGCAAAGTTTAATTCTTGGAAATGGGGAAGTCGAAGTATATTATTTTGATTTCCTCAGAAGCCACTATCCGCAGGGTTTTTTCCAGGGAGGGGCAAAAAAAACAGGAAAAGCAAAGGAGGCATATTTTCCACCATAATAGTGTTACCATCTCAAAATAAATCTCTTTCAGTTTGAAGTTACCATGTTCCTGCAACGCCCTATTAACAAGTCAGGTAAAGGTAAAGTTTTCCGTGCACATTGGAGCATGACATGAAGGCACACATGTGAGGGGGTGTGTGAATGGAAGCATGGTATCCACTTAACGATTCACGCAACTTAGCGTATACCCTGTGAAAATTATGGGACTACAGTATTAGCCAAATTATTGGACTCATTCTAAAAAAAATGCACATTTCCTTGTTTTGAAAAGTTCTCTAAGTAAATATATTTGACGATTGTTATAACTGTTTGTCTGCTTCGATATGATCTTGTTTCCCACAATCCTTTCTTTTACTGTGACCCAAGAATAGGTGGCAACACGATTCTTTGCACACTCGCAAAATGGCTGGAACAATACGTACATTGTTTACAGTCTTATTTATGCTATTAATATTTGTTTGGTTATAACAAAGGAAATAATATTAATTCTGATTGTTGTAAGGGTGTTATTTATTTTTACTTGAATCTCCGGAGCAATATGTATTCATAAACCACGTGGTTTGAAGTTTAGAAATAAAGAATGATAGAGGAATTGTACACAAGCAGTGATTAAAATGGGCCCAAAAAAGACCCAAAGGTGGTCGGTCATACGAAGTACTGACAGTACTTGCAGTGTGTATAACAATGCAATGTGTATCACAAAACATTAAATCTGTCAAATTTCTCTACATACAGAGTTTATATGCGTTTCATTTTTTCTCAACTAATGACTCCAATAATTTGGCCAATACTCGTACTGTACATCACTGAGTATAACCCGTACTATACCCTGTCCCAGCTAACTGTGGATCAGGGCCGCGCATAACGGCAGAGGAGGAGGAGGGAAATCGAGTGGGCAAGAACGAAGCAGGGAAAGCGAGTATAACTCCAGTCGCTTCTCTCTCCCCTCCCCACTACGCAATCCCGTTCCTCTCACTGTTCATTGGTGGAGCCGTCTCTCGTCACTACTTTATCAGAGACTTGTTCTCGTCCGCCTGCTCCACAGATAGATGGGACAGGGTATAGCCTCAATATGCTTGTCGAACACAAGCATCACACAAATTTTCCACACGTTAAAGCAATAGAAGCTGAAGCTTCGTCCATACATCTGTCACGATATTTTTTCACCGATGATGTAAGGTCACTTGACCTTGGATATTACCATGGGAATTATGCACACACGTCACGTGATATTGAAAAAAGAGGGGGGAGACAGCTGCAAGTTGATGACTATCGTCACGACTGGCTTTCCGGGGGGAGGGGGATAATATATTAATTTTGGATCCCAGACCGAATTCTACACGCCTCCACACTCTCATACGCGTGCGCAAACAATCAGAAATCCTGGGTTCACATCTGTGTCAATATTAGCCCTGTGTTCTTGGGTCTCTTTTTCACTTCATATCCCCCCCCCCCCCCACAAGACGAGAGATCGGCGTCGGTCTTGAAAGTCAAATATTTTGGAAGATATGAGTCTGGCTGAGGCTCCTCTCCCACTCCCTCCCTTCGAATCCACCTCAAATGAGCCCAGCTACCTTTTCAGCAATGTTGGTGAATGAATCAAATAAGTTGCCCCAAGTTTTAAACAGTCATCATTCGGCCGCCTCGGTGGCTGAGCGCGTAAACGGTCGCTTGGGTTCCATGGGTACACTTCAAGCCTGGGCAGGTGTGTTCCTCCATATCTATAAAAGGGGGTTTAGGGTTCAACTTCACCGAAAGTTCTGGCGTGTTAAATTAACGCAAGTTCTAACTAACTCTCTAACAATCTTAAACACGAAGGTTTATCGCTGAAGCAACACAAGCCTTCCTTCCACCTGTCCCTATCCTGGGCAAGATCAATCCAATCTTTTCCATCGTTTACGTCATCTCAACGTTATCCCTCCATCTTCGTCTTGGCCTTCTTACAGGTATCTTACCGTCAGGTTTCCCAACGAGGATCCTGTAAACTCTTCTTTCCTCTCCCATTCATGCCACATGGCCTGCCCACCTAAGTCTTCTTGCTTTAATCATTCTAATATTATCTGGACATGAATACAACTTATGTAGTTCTAAATTATGTAACCTTCTCCACTCACCTGTCTCCTCATCTCTATTAATACAAGTTCAGAAACCAAAATTGACAAGACATTTTCAAATACTTATGCAAAGCTTTACAATCATACAATAGATCCAGAGTTTTCAAACGTTTCGAATTCCTGAAACTTGTGCGAAATACTGCTTATTTTTCCCCTAAATTATTAGTTTTTACTTTATTGCATCTACGTTGTAATCGATAGACACTATTGTCTTGTAATCACTCTTTTGTTTAAACCTCGGTGAAGGTACATTGTACAGTGAGTGAATCGTATCGCACCTTAAACTGTAGGTCTAGCCTCCTCTTCCAAGGACGTAATCAAAATTTGGAAACCATGGCTTGTTTGCTAAATGCTCGTATGGGCCTCCCAGATGGCGCAGTGGCAATGTCATCGCCTTGTAATGAAGGGGTCCCGAACCCGGCAGAGTCCAATAGAATAATAGTGGTTCGTCTCCCACTTTAAAGTCCACTCCCGAATAGTCTCTGGACTTAAAACAAAACTCAAATGGTTGTATGAAAATAAGATTTTACATCCACTGATTATCGAGAATATCACGAACAAACATGTGTTCCTAAGATAACAAAGGCATCGATAAAGCAAAACCACTCAAGGCTTGAAAATTGTATAAGACAGCATTAAAAAATCTCGTCTTTGCTATCGGTATTCCAAATACAAAAACCGGATATCGACAAGAAACTGTGAAGGAGACAGGATATTTCAATCATGAGACAAGACTGCGCATGTGTCTTCTCACAGATATCGTCCCCAACCCGAGTCCGAAGTATCCGAATCCAAAAATTAGCCGATCCTGAATCTTACGAAATTCGAATTTTTGATCCGACATCCTACATCCTCGACCAGATATACAAATCCAATCCGATGTAATATCCGAATTTTCAAAGATTCGAATGCGCTCATCCCTAGTTCACTCAAAGTAAATTCAGTTCCTGATTACATGATCCGCAAATGAGGATTGCGGCGTTTTCGAAAATGCTATCGAGACGGTAAAAAAAAAGGCACCACAATTTTTTCCCAGGCGAAAGTGAAGCCTTCGTCGAAGAACCATTGTCCGCAAATGGCCTCCTGGGAATCGCAGGTCATTAAATCATTCTCGCTCATTTGGGCCACCTCATTTTCCTTTGTCGGTTGGGTCTGTCGTTAGCAAAAGACACGAAATGCCAGGCACTCAGCACGCGCACGTTCATACTGCTCCCTCCTCCCTGGGGAATTGTTTCCGCAAACTGAGAGGTGTCGTAATTAGGCTGACAAAGAGGACTGGCAAGGAGGTCGTAAGCAGCGGTGCCACAAATCAAGAGGTACTGGAGGGGTCAACTGCAAAAAGTAACTCTCTACTTACTCCCTGCCATGTGGATATTCGTGAATGAATTAATTATTTAATTAATTTATTTTAAGGTACCTGAACCCAAAATGGCCTACCTAATGTTTACGATTGTTTCTAATGGTGTACAAAGTCAGAAAGGTAAAACTAGTGGCAAGATTCAACAGAGAGAACATTTCTGGACGTACTGAAAACTGGAGCCAACTAACTCCAAATGATAACATGGATGCAGGGAAGATTTTATTAAAAAGTTACTTTTAGGCCATATTGGGTACATATGTACCCAATATGGCCTAGTTATATATTTTGTTCTTTCACATCAAAATATGTAACAGAAATTGTAAAGAAAGTACCACAATGCCGTTCTTATAGGGATAAGTATATTGATACCCTCACATTTTATTTACATAATGAGATTTGCACAAAGAAATAACTTCGTTTACAAACCAATAAACAAGGGAGTGACATACCACAATTTGTTACCAGAAGACCATGATCACAGTCTGGGCAAATGAAAAGTTCTTTATCATCCGTAGCGAGTTCCACACACACTACGTGAACACAAGAGTAACAAATGCCACATTTGCGCATTTCCTTAATGATATTTTCCTATGTAGGCCATATTGAGTCTACTTTACACAGTGCTCTTTTTTCCTTCGTTATAAACAGTACTTTGGATTAAAGTCTAAACAAAGAACATTGTTGTAAAGTACAAATTGTGATCTATCATAATATGGATTTGAAACATAAACACCTATCACTTGGAATACATAGTAAGTAACAACTTGAATATGCAATATTAG
The DNA here is from genome assembly GCF_977018435.1 of Lepisma saccharinum. Taxonomy (NCBI): domain Eukaryota; kingdom Metazoa; phylum Arthropoda; class Insecta; order Zygentoma; family Lepismatidae; genus Lepisma; species Lepisma saccharinum. Next base: position 35,271,441 of record NC_139246.1, on the reverse strand, counting down.
AACACAATCACGAGGTTCAGCTATTTCGCTTCTTTTGTCTTCAAACTGTCCTACTATAGGCAATCACGTCATTCGGACAGTCTAAATGACATACTAATGTCATTTGTTGAATTAACCTTGTTACATAACCTTAGACTAAATCCCTTCATTAAAAAAAATCGGGCTTAAAAATCAAATTTTTTAACTATTGTTACCCAAATTTCCACCATAATTTTCGTACTTAGGATGCAATTTTAAGCAAAACATACTTGAATATCATAGAAAGTATACTTTATTAGCTACAAAATGAATTTTGTTTCAGGTCTCCAGCTCAAATAGTTTTCGAGATATTAAGGTTTTTGGAAAGTGCTACATGAGCAAAATAAGCCATGCGCCTTGTTGGAAAAACGGGAGTGAGAATTAAAGAAAATAAATGTTTTTGAACATTGGCTTTGATATCTACAAACATCTACAAACATGTACAAACCTATGTCGTGAAGATGAAAATTTTCTTAAATGGTCATGCACCACGATTGGATGGTTTGCATGGAATGACCCTGTAACTACAAGGAAACAACAAATAGGCCATATTGGGTACTAGGCCATATTGGGTTCAGGTACCTTACTTCGCGTTTCTGCCACTATTGTGTAATTGCGAAGATGAGAATGAATAATAAGATAAAATAGATGAATGGACAATCACAAACAAACATGGACAGCTAGATGTAGATTTTGTTGTTGTTCTTGTTTTTTACTACATAGGGCATCAAGCTATTAATTGCAGCAATACTGTTCTCTAAATTAAATATGTATGGCTTAATTTAATTGTAACCCTATTAATAAATGATAATAATAATTGTGTCATCTTTGCACTCAGAATCCAAAATGTGTGAAGAAACAAAAGCATATGGACGGCACACAACTCTAGTGTCCTCTATGGAGGCTGGAGAGATCGAGAGAACCCTTTAAAAATCTAGACGCGAATAAGAGTTAAGTCCCGCCGACCTCAGTGGCGGAGTGGTTAGCACAGCACGCCTGGAGTCCCTGGGCATGGATTATCCTTGTAAATGCCCCTTAATCAGTTTCATATCACTCATCCTCATCGTTGCGATTAGCCAAAAGTGGCAGAAAAGCCACGTAAAGCAACCAACAAACAAGATTGCTTCCCCCATAACAGTGATGCCTCCTCAAAAAACAATGCTTCAGGCTGAAATTATCATGTTCCTTCAACGCCCTTATAATAATTAACACAAATTACTGTGTCTGAAATGAAATTATATGTGAAATATCTACTTTTTAGCTGATCCTTCATTTTCCAGGGATTGGGGCCGCAGCCCACCTTTCCGACGTCCATGGACAGGGGCTACAGTTTAAAATGAGATCTGAACCACTGTGTAATGTTCCTCAACCATGGATCGAACCCGGAATACCTTAATTTCAAGAAGACTCGAATGACTATTATATTTTGAAACCTGTGTTTCTTCCGGCCGCCCATCGACAATGCCTTGTTTTTTTCTTTTCTTTTGTAAGCTGACTCATTTTTCAACTTTTCGAGTTCTTACTAATTACTCAATTAAAAATTGGCCCGTATACAAAAAATATTTATATTTTTCTATTATGGACTCCGCACGAAACGACAATGACAAATCTGGATCATAAGGTGGATGGATATATGAGTACGATGGCGGTTAGACTTTTTACGGAAACTGGGCATGACGTAGTATGGAACCAATATGTTCTGGCATTATACAAGAAAATAACATTACAGATCAACAGGCATTACTTTTTGAGAGCTCTGGTTCTTGCCTTAGGATGAGTAAAATACTTCGTTGCGATATACTTTATGACCTTGAAGATACGAGCTCTTGGGCTGTGCGAATCTTACTGTACGTAAATGTATCTAGCTGTGTACATAAATCTACAATAATGCTCAGAAAATGCAAATATATACGCCTGCAGTTGGAACAGCATATGGAGTTACTATCAGTGTGTTATGGAAACGGCTATAAAATCTATCCTCAGGGTCTCTAAGGCGATACTGCGCAGGTGCAAGACGCGAAAACTTCCGTTTTTTTTTTAGTTTCGAGAAGGTATGGAGCAGAAAATAATGATTGATGCGACATTCTGATGAGGCATTGTTCTCTCATGGTATTCGGGACCACCTCGCGTTACGTAAGCGATATTTTACTCGGATGTTCGACTTCCAAAACTCGTAAAAGCCAACACGCCCACGCGCCATTAACCGCTTGCCTTTGTGACAGAGTTGGTCTCAAGGGCACCTGGCGTGGAGGGAGAGATGGAGTCAGAAAATGATGGAGAAAGTAAAAAAAAAAGGCAGAGAGAGGAAAGAGAACCAGAAATACATAAATAAAAGGAGAAAGAAGAAGAGATGGAAATGAGTTGGCGTTTTTGACTTTACGCATAGATAGGCTATTCGGGACTGGGCCTACAGTTTAAAGTGGTATCCGAACCATAGTGCAAGTTGCCTCCACCGAGTATCGAACTCAGGACTCCTGGGTTACAAGTCGACGGTGTTAATACTACGCCATTGGGGAAGCACAATATAACGAAAAAGAAATGAAAAACAAAGAAGAGGCACAAAAAGACAACTAAGTATGTATGTGTGATTGTGTGTGTGTGTATATATGTGTGTATATAGTACGTATACAGCGTGACCTGTAATTACATGTATTCCCTGAAAGGGGTTAAAGTAGAGGCAATTTGCAATAAATTTGACCAAATGATACCCCGTCCGAAAATTAGTAATTTTCGAGATAATCGAATTTCTATTGTTTTTTTTAAATGACAATTTTCCACATAAAAATATGAATTGAGAAAAAACAGCTCATTGCATGCCACATATTTCAGCGTTTTCTGATAGCTAACAAATAAGTGGTTCGTTGAAAAAAAAAGTCCCAAATAACAATCATATGTAAGTAACGGGTGGGTCTAAACTTACAAGTGAAGATAAAAAAATACACTCTTAGTTTACTTGGCAACGTATTAATAACAAAAATGGTATGACACGAAGCGTACAAATTACTTAAATTACTTCCATGTGTCATCTGCTATCCAACAAGGTACAAATGTTGCTAACATTCGCATTTGTGTACAAGATATAATACTTCATTCATCTTCATGTGAATGGAATCAATGAACAATACAATTAAAGAAAGAACATTACACGTCTTGCTCAAAGTGGGCACCTCCCTTACGAATGCAGGCACGCAGGTTTTTACGGACATTTGTTCTCTTAACTCGTGATGTGATGGTGTCCTTGATGTGTTGACCAGTTGTTAAGATCCTCTCCCTGAGCTCATCTTTCGAGTTTACCGGTGAGAATGGAGAGAACCACACAAAAAAGCGCAGAAACAGAAAAAATAAAATCATACACGGACAGAAAACAGAAATGACAAAAGATTGAAAGAGAGCAGTTCGTTTGTTTTCATTAGTTTATTCAGAGAGGCTAATCCGTACTGAATCTACAATTCAAAGTGGAAGCCGAACCACAATGTGCCTCCACCGGGGTTACCAAAGGTCCCTTGTTCGAATTCCGGTCTGGGCTTTGGTATTCTTTGTGAGTGTTCATCAATTTCATCATATCATCACCCATCCTCATGTTCGCGATTAGTGAAAAGTGGAAGAAAAGCGAAGTAAAGTGAACCAAATGATTTAATCAATCCACCGAGGATAGTACCCAGGATCCCCTGATTGTAATGCACGAGCAACAGTGTTACCCCTATGCCATCATAGAGGCCCGAGAGAGAGGGGGGTGGAGAAATGGAACGGAACGAAACAAATAGAGAGGCATAGCCTCGAACAGAGATATAGCTGTACAGACAGTGTAGTTATCACTAGACTTCGGATTTTCAGGTTCTAAAAATCCCAAAATAACGTTAGGTTCTAAAAATCCCAAAATAGGATCTAAAAATCCCAAAATAGGTTCAGAAATCCCAAAATAGGTTCAGAAATCCCAAAATAGGCGCTACAAATCCCAAAATAGGTTCTAAAAATCCTAAAATAGGTTCTAAAAAAATTAAATTAGGCGCGAAAAATCCTGAAGTAGGTTCCAAAAGAAACTTCAAATGCTTCAAAATTCCTGAAAAATACTGATTTGGTAGGTACATCTTCAAAAACAAAATTCCCAATGAACCGTAAGAAATTTTAATAGCTATATGTAACAACCAAATATTAATTTTCTAACCAATTTTTCATTTGCCGTTTTCAAAATTACCTACCCACAAATTATTGTAATCCTATATTTGTGTTGTTAGCAAAAGTTACTTGTTAATCTGAAGAATGAATTACGTATCTATGATTCTCTGCACAATACCAGGGTGGGGCTAGTCACTGGGAATTCCTCGAATTCCGGGAAATGTACGTGAATTACTGGCTCCGGGAACTCTGCGTGAATTTTTCTGCATAGACGTGAAAAATTGAAACTTTTATTAATCCAAATCTCATTGAATGTATACATATTTATAAAAGCCTTCACAGTTTAGCTTTTATTTTTATCGAAGAAGAAAAGGAGAAGAAAGCTGCGTGGAAAATAAAGGGAGGGAAATCGACAGAAAATGTGTTTCAAACGCGTTAGTCATTAATTTTTTTTGTATCAAACCGAGCAAATACCTCTGTGCGACATAAAAATCCTGAACAACCTTAAAATATACAGGTAATGGACAAAATAATATGAACACCTTGGGTTGCAAAGGCCTATATACGCCGTCGTGGAAAAGGAACAACACTCAGCAGAGATTTCAACCATCTAGTGGCGATGAAAGCAAACATATCAGTCTATCAGAAGCTGGTGTGAGAGTTGCATGCGAGCAGTCAGGTATTCGTCAAATGCAGGTATGTCCGACCTTTCAGACTTCAAAAGAGGCATGATCATAGGAGCCCGCCTGGCTGGAGCATCTGTGACAAAAACAGCTACACTTGTTGGTGTAGCACGGAGCACAGTGTCAACTGTTCTGACAGCCTACAGACAACATGGAAAGACAACGTCTGCAAAGGAGAATAGTGGGCGAAAAACAAAGTTATCCAACAGGGATCGACGTGTGTTGAAGCGAATAGTGACTCGAAAGCACAAGACAACACTGTCTCAGATAACCGCAGAGATGAACAATCACCTCCAGGACCCTGTATCAACGAAAACCATTCAAAGGGAGCTGCATTCTGTGAACATTCATGGCAGAGTTGCCATCCCCAAACCGTTGGTGACTCCACGTAATGCAGTGACACGAAGAAGGTGGTGCCCAAGAGCACAAGAATTGGACACAGCAGCAATGGGAACATGTGATATGGTCAGACGAATCGTCTTTCACATTATTCCAGACCACAGGACGTGTTTAAGTGTGGAGAACTCCTGCTGAAGCATTTGCTATTGACTGCTTAGTGCATACCGTGAAACATGGTGGGGGTCTGTGATGGTTTGGGGGGCTATATCTTGGAATGGTGTTGGCCCACTTGTCGTCCTGCGTGGGAGAATCAACGCAGAGAAGTACTGCACCATCCTGGGTGACCACCTCCATCCCATGGTTCAGACTTTGTTTCCCGATGCATGCCCCATCTTCCAAGATGATAACGCCCCTATTCACACTGCTAGGTGCGTTGATGCATGGTTTGATGCGCACAGTGATGAGGTAGAACATCTCATCTGGTGTCCACAGTCCCCCGATCTTAACATCATTGAGCCTTTGTGGGGTATTTTGGAGGCCAAAGTGCGTAATCGGTTTCCACCTTCAATGACACTTTCGGAACTTGAGACTGTTTTGTGCGAGGAGTGGCTACGTATTCCAGTTCACACTGTACAGGACCTTTATTTGTCTATCCCACGTAGGATACAAGCTGTCATTCAGGCAAGGGGGGCCCAAACCCCTACTAATACAAGTTTTCTGCAATTGCATTGGTGTTCATATTATTTTGTCCATTACCTGTATATAAAAACCTAAAAAATGGTTTGATTTAGGCGCATAAACCTAAAATAGGTTCCAACAAGCAAAATAGGTTATTTTAGGCACTATAAAACTTCATCAGTTGTTTCATTTATTAATGAAACGGTGACGTAACTTATTTCTTATTTACCTGCAAAGGAAAAAATAGGTTAAAAACCTAACTAGTTATCACACAGGCAATAAAACTCCGTCAGCTCACTGACAAGGAAACTGCGACACGTTGTAATGTAACTCTCTCAGCATTGTTCAAGACCTTGGACTTTCACTGTGGCAGACACATTGTGTCGTGATTCAGTGCAGTTCACACCTTCTGCCAATTACATCACGCATTACGACAAGGCGGTCTCTTCCTTCATCACCAGGCCACAAGAAAAACACTGTCGCTTTCAGTCCAAGTAGTTTTCAGTCTCTACACATGTCATCCAGCCTAATGTGCCAATGGCTTTCCTCTTCTTATCGTCTTGTCCCACCAGTCAGCATTGTCTTCAATGGCAAAAGTAGCTTGGGCAACTCGCTTGCACTTGTGGAGGGCAGAGAGCGCTCCGTGCGGGGCGAACTTCTCACCTTCACCTCTAGCAGAGGAGTGGAGGAACCACTTGCGTCGCGAGGTAAAAAAAAAAAAAACTGTGAGGGAAGGTGCCCTCCTTTTCACGGAAGCATCCTCTGCCATGATTACAATGAAGAATTTAAAGTGCTGTTAAATGCCAGTAACAGAGTGAGACAGAGAGCTACCCTCCCTCAAGGCTCAGAAATTTGAAAACATACGGGGGGATGCGGTATGCAGACGGGAGAATTTTATTCTCAACACCTATACAAAGACCACCGTACATAATGCTCAAGCATAACCGAATGGTTAACGTTCTCGCTTTTGGTACGAGTGTTCGGTGTTCGATCACCGGTGGAACACCACAATCTCCGTGCTGATAGGATACTGTGAAGAGATTAGGGAATTACTTAAAAGGTAGAAGTAGCGGACTCTGGCCTAGGAAGCCAGATAACGCAGTAGTAGACTCGATGCACTAATCACGGTTTCTTTTAAAAGTCCACTTTATGCACAGGAAGGCTAACTGGGACTAACTGGGACTACAGTTTAAAGTGGAATCCGAACCACTACGTGCCTCCACCGGGTATCGCACCCGGGACTCTTTGATTACAAGGCGACGACATTACCACTACGCCATCGGGGAGGCCCTGCACTAACCATGTGTTGTCCAATGAAAAACCATTTGGCACGCATAAACTTTCTTTCAACTTCGGTTATTTTAGTCTATCAAACCATTTGGCACGCATACACTTTCTTTCAACTTCGGTTATTTTAGTCTATTTCTTTGGTTAGTCGCGACGACTTAGATGAGTGATGAATGGAAGGCGGAACAAACACATACCTCCACCTAGGATTCGAACTTGTGACCTCTGGTTTCGTAGCTCGTTAACGCCACGAAAGCTGGAGGCACCCTTGTGCCACAAGAATTTATGTACAATTTTAAATACCACGGTACCATACAAAATAGGGTGTTTCTAAAAGAACATGTAGCTTTACTTGTCCGCTGGTGCAGACTGACCCGCTGGGGGTGTCCTCCCTCTGGTGTCTGTCTTGTTCCCCTAAAGAATTTGCCACAGCCTTAGGCGCATCACGACTTATCAGGGCAGCAATTGACAGTAACGTAGTCTTCATCACCTGAATGCCTGTTAGCGTGATTTTATCCAATCCTACACACATCAATATCACATGAGTTCCAGCACAATACACCTGAGGGGTGGCGGCCAACACCCTGCGGAAGGGCCTGGGGCCCTTCATTCAGGGCCTGACAATGGGGAAGGCGTGAAATTCGTTGCGCTCTGCTCTGCATGCAAGAAATAACATATTAGGGAGCTTTCGCTTCCGCCAGTTGAGGCATGCAAATAATGAGAGTCTCTGTAGGACTGGGCTTTGATGTCTGCACCAGTCGTGGGAGCTGGCGCCAGCGAGCAAGAGTATTGAACCGTTTTGCAAAATGTCCAGCAGGCGCACATCACCCCACAACACTGGTTGGATGGCCAGGAAAGTGCTGAATGTGGAATTCCTGTGTTTATTCTTATTTTCCCCCTTATTTTCAATGCTGAAGTTTTCTTCGCCTCAACCCTTTACTGTAATTTACCCTTTAAATTTACTTCGTTATGTTATCTTTGCATTTTACTTATTGTGCATCGGCTTTCTGCGTCTTGAAATCCTAAGGATGATGATGATTAGATGAAGTTAATGAAGGAACAATAGGCCACCGAGGCGGCTGAAACATTACCGACAATTATTTCGATAGCACTTTAATTTTTTTTAAAAAAATAATTCAAGTACAGTTACCGACAATAAAATGGGACAACTAGAGTCTGAAGTACTCTATTTTGTGCATGGCGTTATGCGTATTGCCTAACTCAACGACGATAAATGAATTTCAATAGAAAATCTTTAATGGGATGTTCGGCCAAAGGGCAAGTTTCGCACGGAATACAAGAAGTGCTTAAAAACTAATCCCTTGGTGCAACAGGCATTTTATCTTACTAGAACAAGATCCATACAGACCTTATTGTAAGTAAGTGACAAATTAGGAAGGGGAATTTCAAAAGTGGTTTATACCATCTCTCTCATAAACGAGGGTTCCTAAAAAGTTGTCTCTTTGGACACAAAAATGTATGTTGTTTGATTCCAGTAACAGTAGTGTATAAATTGATAATGATGCACTTTTGGTGTTTAAAATACATCAATAGATGCGATCATTTCAAATGAACCAATATTACACATTTAACTATGTCTCTTGCAAAATTGGATCGACTTTGACTTGAATAATTTCAAGATCTGTATGTGGGTACCCTTTGTCTGCAGCCAACTTATACCTGAAAATGGTACTGCGAAATCAAACATCAAAATAGCGGTTAACAGTCCCGCGTAACAGTACAAGATACCTGGGAAAAAGGAGCTGCCTTTTTTTTTTACAACTTTCGCAAACGTATTGCAATTGTTTAGTTTCTCATTTGCATGCTTGACGCCACCCACCATCCCCCACCAGCTTATGTCAACATCGTTATGCACCCTTCCAACCCCTACGTGAACTTTTAAGAGCGCAAAAATTATGTTATTACCAGTCTCTCCCCTCGCTGGTAACCCCATAGATAAACAGATACAGTCAGTTCGCCTCATAAAACACCCTGTATCTACCGCCGCCATCTTGCGTGCTCACGGAAACGTCATGACTGCGAAACGAAGCACTCTCTCCACGAGATTGCGATGCAAATCGTCCACGACCAAAAATGGGGAAGGAAATACTGAATGAAATTCTTCATAAGCAACTGTACAGGATCGACGAAGTTAGTAATAAGATGTGTTTTATGAAGCATATATTAATACACCTGTAGATTAAATTGTATCTTCTACAAATATGCTGTATGTAAAAAAAAACTGCCGAGGTGAGTGTACAGGCAAGTGTAAAAGGTTACACTACGACTCTAAGGAAATAAAGACATTTGTTGATTCCTGCTCAGGCCCGTAGCTAGAATTGATCTTCAGAGAGGGAGGGGGGGCTCAAGGGTTATCAGGGGGCTTTGTAAACCAAGTCAATTTTTCAAAATTTAACAGTATTAAATGAAGGTAAATTATGTGTGCGGGGGGCATTAGGTTATATGAAATTTTGAAGTATCATATAAATACTACCTTTTTTCTATATCTTTTAAAATATCGCTTCAAGTGTTAATTGACTGCTACTGAAATCATCCCTTACTGCACACTCCATACTACTTTTGATGATACAATTATTTCATACAAGAAAAATGCACAATATTCAATCATAGTGTCTACAGTACATTTCACCCCTCGCCGAAGCAATAAACTCCCCTTCGTTCCCAAACTTGAGAGCTCTTGACCTTTGATGCACATGTTCAAGTAATGTGGATACTCATGTTAAAGTCGCAGGTTTCTGTCTAAACGGGACTGGGAGGTCGCAACGGGCAGTAAGGCGCAGACAGAGAAGCTCCTCTATGAAATAACTTACAAAGTCCAGATAATCTTCTAAATACTTGCAGATACTTATACTTCAGCTTATAAACAAGATGAGCGAATGTAATAACTGCTCATGTTCTGTGGATTTATCCTTAAAGTTGTGAACTGTCTACATTTTCACTCTTCACTGCAAACAAATCATACAAAATAGTTTTACCTAATGTGAAGAGGGGCTGGTGGCAGTGCCAGGGGGCTGAGCCTGTTCCTGCTTATTAAATTTATGAAATCATATTAGGATAATGGATACAGCTGGTACTGAAGTTAAAATTCTACTGCATCTTGCTCTAATTTTATTTCGAAGAAGCATTATAAACTTTTTAAAATCTGATCTGTGCCGGTGGCAAAGGTAGACAACTTCGCGCTATTATTTTACATATTTTTTAAAATCTTTCCCTTTACTCTTTCTATTCTCTTCTCCATTTGTATCTCTCTCCCTCTCTCTTTTTCTTTCTCTTCAATTTATTTATTCCCTTTAATTCTCTCTCCTTTCCACTTCTTCTATCTCTAATCCCTTCTCTGTTTCTCTCTTTCTGATCTAAAAAAATCTCTTGTAAAACACAGAACCCAAAATGTGTCAGGTGACACAAATATGTTGACTCCTTAAAACAATTAAGTGCATAAATTGATAATGATGCACTTTTTGTGCATCATAGGATACATTCGTCAGCTGCAGTTCCGTGCGATGTACTAAAAAATGCATCACTGGAGATGATCAAACACTAACATTTGAACGAGACCGAAATTCAATCAGCCTTGATTTGATGTACAGTAAAACCTCGTTAATCCACTAATGGGGGGGATAAGTTAACCGGTTTAACGAAAGTCCGGATTAACTGAAATAACCTAAACGGACAGTAGAAAGTGCATTAAAACTCCATTTATGGCAACAAAACACGTTTATTATGGTGTATTTAAAGGGCATAGGCCTAAATACACTATACAGTACAGAACAAAGTCTGCGGGAAACTGAATTTCATCAGTGGTTGACTGCCTTTTCTTTGGGAAGTTCTCTTGTTGACTTCTAGCCACATTTTGAACCTTGCATGCTGCTTTATTTTTGCCTGTCCGGATTAAGCGAAGTCCGGCTTATCGGGGTCGTGATTAACGAGGTTTTACTGTATTCCTAGTTCTGTGTGTTGTTTTTAGTTGAATGACTATTCTACGAAGGCTCGATCCCACCCTCGACCATCTGCTACCGAAGTTCCCGATTCGCCTAGAACAGTGGTTCTCAAACTGTGGTACGCGTACCCCCAGGGGTACATGTACGACTTCAAGGCGGTACGTGATCAGTTCGGAAGAGAAATGTCGAGAATACCCACAATACAACATTTTTTGCTGCAGGTGTGTAGAGCAGACTTCATAGCTTTAACGCTCAACAGGAAAATAAGGTTGTTTTTGTCTCTTCGTTTCAGGTCTCTTCAAAAAACCCACAAACATTTCTTAAAGTATAAAAACGTCACGAGTACAACTGGGATCAGTACCGAAATAGACTAAATTTGGAGCCGAATCTCAGCTTGAAAGTTTCGTGCACAATTAGACATCAAGAAACTGTGACAGGCTGTGCAGGCACATCCTTCTCACCAGAAACTCTGGAGAGTTTACAACAAAACTCCAAAATTGTGCTTAACAGTTTGTTTACAAACTTATTTTTGTTCTTAATTTTTTCAATAACTCTGGGAAAATATATGAAAATTAATGTTTTTATTATATATATATATATTTATTAGCATACATGTTTCACATCTTAATTTTTGTAACTAAGCATAAAGATTGTAAACGTAGGAACACCATATAAAATAATATACGTAGGGTTCTAATGTTTCTTGTTTACCATCTCCCTACATACGGCCCAAATGCCATTTTGCTCTATTTCAGATACACGCCTCCCAACATATCAAAAACGCCCCACCAATCAGGCAGCCAAAAAATATCCACAAAACCCAGTATTCAGAGAAAAGCTAAGGGGGGAGAGGGGGTACATTAGACGTTTAATTACGACGAAAGGGTACAATGAGAAAAAGTTTCATAACCAGGTTTAGAATCTATTTTAGGGCAACACATCTTGAAACTTTTCTGGCGACTAGCAATGAAGAGATTTAAACTGAACACTGATCCGGCCAGTTCTGGATAGTTTTCCATATTTTCGAAAGCAAACTCCACATCTCCAGGGAGAAAATTGCAATGAGGAATCTTTTCCTAGAACATAATATCTGTGTCCCTTCCTGCCTTTCGCTCTTCTTGGAAGCAAAAGTGAAGAGGCAGGGGGAGAAACTGGTAAAGAAATAAAAAGAATTGAGAAAACGAAGAAGAGAGAGGAAGAAGCAGACAGATGGGGAGGAGAGAGAAAATTCAGAGAGGGGAGAGAGACAGGAGAGCGAGATGCGGAGAGACGGAAGAAGAAAGAAGATAGAAAGAGATGGCAAAAAAATAAGGCAGGGGAGGGAATACGAACAGGAGCAGAGAAATAGAATGAGGTATAAAGATCTGAAGAGAGAAAACAGACGAAGAAAGGGACGGAGGAAGAGAGATTGATAAAAGACAAGAAGGGAGAGGTGGAGGAAGAGACGCAGAGATAGGGAAAAGGAGAGAAAATGCATGAGAGGAGGAGAATGAGAAAGAAAGACGAGAGCGAGATGGAGAGAGGGAGAGCTTTTAAAACTGAGAGAAACGGAAACGAGGAAAATGGAGAAACAGTAACGGGATGAAAGAGACAGAGGAAGAAAGACGGGGAAAAGAGGGATAAAAGAGAGACGAGACGGAGAGAAAGTGACAAGAAAAAACACAGATTGGTTAAGTACCATTATTGCATTTCTAAGAAGTTGCTCCGTCAAAAAGCACACGGAATCAACAACATATGCATTATCAGTGCAACTCGAGTACAGAACGTAGAGTGAAATCCTTGGCACGTATTACACAAAGTGATATCATGCCCCAATTATCAAAAGGACGAGGTGCCCTACTATAATAATTTAGCACGAGTTTCCTTATCGCCGACAACTGACGTAAGGTGACAGCTTATAAGGCTAATCGGCTATTGTGCAGCATGGGCCAGTCATCAGCTTGCTTATTCAGATGGATTAGGACATGCAAAAGTCTAAATATGAAAGGAATTCCTAATAGATTACAAGCAAGAAGTTCTTAAAAAGTAATCCCTTGGTGGAAGAGGCACTTTATCTTACTTGAAAAAGATCTAAACAGACCTTATTCCAAGCAAGTGACAAATTAGGCAGGGGAATTTCAAAAGGGGTTTATACCCCCTCTCTCATAAACGAGGTAAGGTAAAGGTAAAGTAAAGTGTTCCCCTGTGCTTAGCACCACGCCATGAAGGCGTATAGGGGGTGGGGGGTAACGCCATAAACGAGGGGTGTCTAAAAAGTTGCCCCCCTTGCACATCCACTCATGAACTCCAGAAATTGTGAAAATGGGAGGACGCATGACCTCCATCTAATGAAAGCGCCGTTTAAAATATCGAGGCCAGAAAGAGGCAGGGATTTATCATATCAGCATGCGAGCTGATACTGTAAACCTTTGGTATTTCATCCCCAGCTGAAAGCATCGAATTTGTCCGAAGCGACAGATGTTTCTTGGAAACCAACCCTCCGAAATAAATGCAACCTCTCGAACTGAGGTGACACGACAAACTGTTTTGTTTCATAACTGCTGTTACAATTCTTAAATAAAATGAAATTTCGATTGAAAATTCGATGTTTTTGAATAAGCTAAAACCACGTGACTTGCTGTTTGGACAAACTCAGTCCTCCAGGGTGACGTCACACTAATATGGTCCATGCACAGTGTTATGCGTTCCAGCTGTCCCGCGCTTGCTCTCGTTGGTCCTCAGCAATATGAATGTTACAGCATTACCCAATATGTACGTGGGTAGAAGATTTAATAGTGGCAACTATTTAGTTACAAATGATACAAAAGAGATACCTCTGTGAAACTTTTACAACCCTTTAATGTAGTCACTAGCATTGTGTACAGCCCATTTCCAGCGATATAGAAGTCGTAGTATTTCTGTAGCAGCACCTGTTCTGTTGATGGTTCGAATAGAGCTGTCTTGCATGAAGAATCTTTGGAACAGTTCCGAAGCTTCATCTTAAGGATCAAATCAAAGTTACAGGGGCTGGTAGACCATCTGACTAACAAATCAGCCACATGCGCGCGAGCATTGTCCTGCAAAATGATGGGGGGGATTCGGCTGAAAGTGTCGCCTCTTTCGCAATGCAGGTTGCAAGTTATGTTACAAAAATGAACAGTAATACTGCTCATTGACGGTCTGTTCTTGAGGTACGGCGAGAATCACCAAAACTTTCACATTAATGAGGGTCTGACTACACAACTGTAGACCGCCAACTCCAACGATACTCTATTCCTCTCGTCACCGCTCATGTGCAGTGTTGGAAGGCAGAGTCCATTTACTGGGAGGTAGATTACGTATCAAACTAACGTGTGGCTTTAGACGAAAGCATTTCCTTTAACATTTTTGCTAGCATAAATGCTATGTAAATGCTTCCAAAAATCTTAATAACAAATAGTACTTTACACGAAAGCATTTCGTGTAACATTTCGGCCAGCTTTTGCAAATATATACAGCATGAAAGGCACATCGAGTTACACCATGAGTGCACGGTGTTTACATTTGAAACAACTAAAATATTCTTCCATACGTGTACAGTAAACTATATAAAAGCATGTATTTAAGCAGTGCCATTGTTTTGTATCTAATAACGTTTTATACGACACGTTATTCCTCTCGGTTGAATAGTTATCCGCTTTCAAAAATGTGAAGTGATGCGTTGTTTACATTTCACGTGGCCGCCATTACACCTGCACTCGTGACCTAGAGGTCGCTTCTGATTGGTTACGCTACGAAAAATGCTACGGAAATAGGACGGGTTCTATCCTCGAGAAATGCCATGGCATCTGAAATGCCATGATTTTTCACTTTACACGGTAGTATTTTGGTCATGGCCCAAATGTTAAGAAAAATGCTTTCGTCTAAAGCGGACTTAAGCGAGAAGCACCGGTTCCGTTCCACGGCGTACATACAGCAGTGTTGCCACTATTAAATCTCCAACCCACGTATATTAGACAAGTCCAGAAATACACTCAATTCAAATATAAACACACGCATGGAAGAAAGCGAAGTACTCACCATTTCGTCCAGGCTCTTCAAGTCATTGGTGATGATCTGCGGCATTGGTCCGTACTCCACAAGGTATTCCTCTTCCTCCTCTTCGTCGTCGTCATCCTCCACGTCGGCATCCTCGCTGCCAGGGATGCTGTTCGCTCGGCCCAGCGCCCTCTGCTCCTTCTTCTGCTCCTTCGCGATCTCGCGGTCGATCTCTCGTTCGAACTGCACCAGCATGGGGGCCAGCATCCCGTACCTGGCCCCCCTCCTCGCCACCTCCAGGAGACACAGGATCACGTGCTTCTCGTTCTTCCGAAGGATCAGGTCGTCCGTCTCGAACAGGAGGCACTCGTAGATGCCGAGCAGCCGGCACCAGGAGATGAAATTCGACACGTTGTCTCGTGCGAAGAACGTCTTCTGCTTCACGTCCGACCTGTAGTGCACTTCCTTCTCCGGGATGTCCCACTGGGTGCTGAACTTCTTTCCCGGGCGTTTTAGTTTGTATTCCTCCGCCGTTCGTCTGACATTGTTGGCGTGCTGGAAGAAACAGAAGGCGTGAACGTTAGCTAGTTATGAAGCAAAAGTGCAAATGAATAAATATTATCACGGTGTAAATATTGTTAAAAACATTTCAACTTTCCAACATCAAACGTAGTGGTAACGTAGAGGTCCGTATCTAGATTTGTTTTTCGGGGGGAGAGGAGGTTCCGACCAAGTGTCTAAATAATAATAAATTTTAAAAACATATTTAATTAAATTAAAATAATGTTCATTAAAATATATAAATGACTATTGTATTAATATTATTATTACATGAATAGGTAAAACTACTGATTGATTGAGTTAGTGTTTTAGGCTAATCGGGACTGGGCCTACAGTTTTAAAGTGGGATCCGAACTACTATGTGCCTCCACCGGGTATCAAACCCGGAACCTCTCGATTACAAGGCGGCGACGCTACCACTACGCCATCGGGGAGGCGGTAAAAAGGAATAGAACGAAGAACGTATTCATTATCTAGCTTATATGTAGTTAAGATCGCCACAATTTACATAAAAACAACTGCTCTGACAAAGAAATTATACCAAAAAGATAAGGAACTGAATATTTATTGAATACCAAAAAATTGATGCTAGATCCAATTGACGTAAAGTTCCTGATTAATATTTTGTGCATATTTTCGTAATAGTGTGCATGAATCTTTGGTACTGTCTTTCAAAGCCGTACGATCCAAATATAATCCTTGCTTTCCAATAAATTCGGCGGAAAATGCTAAATAAATACTTTTTAATTATTTAATTTCAGTACTTGGTAAGTCTTTCGGGGGTTTGTTAACGTAGCAGCCACCTTAAACGGTGAGATAGATCTCTTATACTTGAAGTGTTTTTTTTAACTCCAAACCTTATATTTGATAACGCCAAGGCGACAGTAACTGAGCACCAAGCCTGGTATATTTATGACGCCAAGCTGGCGTAAAATGAACTCCTCCAAATGGGTCCGCGGACGACAGGTTAAGCACCGCCAATTTACATAATTGAATTGCCGACTAAGAGCAGAACAAATACCGTGAAAGGCGAAAGAAAAAGCAATTACACAACGCTATCGTAATCACAAGTAATCTTCATACCCGAATATTGAATACTAGTATTATTTACACTTCAAAATACGAAATTAATAACTTGGAAAGGGAGAAAAGATGAAAAGATATTTGCAAGTACAATAGCTGTGTATAAAATGATTGAACCAACAGAATAGGCCTCTATAAAGAAATAGCTTTCCTCTCACCAACAACGGATTTTGTAACAATCGAGCAGTTAGTGTTGGGTCAAAAAAAGTGCTGAATAAGGGAAAGGCTTACAATTAAGCATATTAAAACAAAGAACAGAAAACAAGGCAGACAGTAAGTGAGTCACGCAGTCAAACTCAGTGGAGAGAGAAAATTATTTCGTTCGCCTTGTTATCATGGACGTGAGATGTGTATACTCATTTGTCCCTATCGCGGGCAAGATCAATCAATTCATTACCTCCTTATTAATTTCCATCGGATTCAACTCAACACTATTCTTCCTATAGGAATCTTGCAACCTGGTTTTCTCTCCCAACAAGTATCCTATAATCCTTTCTATCCTTCTCTGTGCATAGTAATGGCCTGCCCACCGAAGTTTCCTTGTCTTAGCTTTAATCAAAGTTATACAAGAGTCATCAGATGACTGAAAAGTAATTAATGGTCTCTTAAACAAAAAAAAAAATAGTAATTTAACAAGTACTTCTGGTGAAATAGTTATAGTTAACTTTTATAATATAGGAATGTCAAACCTAAATTATCTATAATAAGGATACTTCTTAATTCCATCCCAGGGAATGTATTTATAATAAATTTTGCCTTGGTCACCATTCGATTTTTTTATTCCTCTTGGAAGTCAATAACCTGGGCAAAGAAAGTTCAAATTCTACGTCACTGTATAGGTCGTACGCGTGTACAAAATATATCCATCCTTTCCTCGGCGTTACAATGCTATCATATGATCATCATTCGCGTATTAATTTCAGCTCACGCACAGTGAGCGCACCGCCGACACTTAAGGATCTGATAGTAATTTATGCGGTTATACTTGATGGTGCGAAGGTGGAATTAACACCCCTACCTCCCAAGTATATTGTTCACACGAGATACGCGGCGTTCCTATGGAAAGTATCAGATAATCAATAAACGAAAGTTTCCTTTCTTTAGTGAATTTCACTTTCACTACATTCTCCTGAGTTCAGGGTGGGCACAAAGTCCCTGGGTAAATAACTTTGAATTATGTGTATGTTGTCTCTCATCATCACGACGGAACTTGATTTTTTACGTTCTTTGAGGCATTTTGTTCCATGTTGATGGCTACATTTCAGAACAGCGATTGGAACTTCTGTTAGCAAGATTGGAAATTTTATTTTACTGTACTCAGACCATATCACACTGTGCGAATTAAGCTTCTTGCTTTGGGGGGGGAGGGGGGATGCCTAGTTAGTGGCGCATTTGTGAATTAATTTCGGGAGGTAGGTTTTTCTGGATATGCAAATTTATACGTTACAAGTCAGCAAACTAAACTATTGGTACCTTGTTGCGCCTTGCTTAATTTGATAAGTTTGTTAAATCATTTATAAAGAAAGAAAGGAAAATTGTATAAGGTGCAAAGTTGAAAATTAAAAATATGTACGACCAAAAGAGTGGCGTTGATTTGTTGCGCTAAACTAAATGTTATGACGTAATCGAATGAACGCCAATTAAAATTTAGAAGATGCTGATGTACTAACCTTTATGTAAGAAACTAATGGCGGAAGTTTTTAATTTTACACTGATCGATGTGCAAGTATTTGTTAACTGAAAAAGATATGTCAGAACCTTTTGGATAGTTTATCAAATCCAACTTATGTATAAACTGCACATTTTATTGTAATTTAAGAAATATTTTGTCTTCATAACTTGCTGCTAGTCAGGGGTTCGAGAGTACAGAAATCGGGTATAAATACGCCGAAATTTCATTGCTAAGGGGAAATTGTTTCTTGGTATCCGCACCTGGGTGGGTCTGTTTACAGGCCTAGTGTTGAGTCGCTCACACTCCGCAGGTTTTCTATACTGAGTAAAGTTCATAAGAACGATCTCGGCCGGATATTTAAGAAGTTATCACGTACAAAAAACCGCAATTACCCGGTTCCTAAGTCTCGCGCTCCTTCTATTCCGATGTACATAAATTGACTTACTCTAATAAAACAATATAAAATCTATATCCGGTGGTTCGAGTCTTTCCTTTGCCCACCTGAAGATGGCTCCAGTGCGGACTCTTGGAGTTCCCATGATGCTGACTACAGGAGCTGAGGGAAATTAACTTTGTTCCTGCGACTGCGTGTGTCTGTTTACAGATACAGTGTCGAGCCACTCACACCCCGCAATTGTGGGAACGTAACAACCTTAGAACATTGGTTCTAATCTACGTCATTAAATAGCTGTTTATATAACTAGGGTCAGGGACTTTATAACGTATTTTTTATTTGGCATCGGATCAAATACTGGGATGAGATCTTTACGTATCTGAAGAAAATCAGCCGAAATAGACGGAATTGATAAGGCATATTTTGACATATTTTACCAATTTCATGTTTTTACAACATATTTCTTCAATGTTCTTGTAACAAGACATGCTTCTGCATAATTTCGTAACTGTTATGCATATAATCGGTTATTTTATAATTTATTCTTCGTACGCAACGGATAGCTTACATTATCGATGGTAAGGAAAATACGGACAAAGAAATTAAAAGCAGATGCCGTATTTTCTTACCAACTAGAGTTAACGAGCTGTATCTTTGCGGGTGAACCCTGTCCACGCTCGGCTGCGCAGTAGCAAGGGGGAGGAGCTATCGGCTGCGCGTCATTATCCTTGCGTTCTGTCCTTGCTTTCGACCACCCAAAGAGCGAGTAGGTGGCAACTACATAAATTTCTCTCTCTCTCACACTGCGCGGAGTAGGCAAGGCCACCCGCAAAGATACAGCTCGTCACCTCTAGTACAGAACAATAATACCAGCCCCCTTTTTTTTTTAACCCGCCGGCAATTGACAGCGGTGCGAACATTATTGAGGAAAAATGTTCTCCATCATTGTCTTGCGGGTACGAGGATCACCGTAAACAAGTTTCAATTGTTCTCATTTCTTCAGCTTCTCCCCATAATATCAAAAGTAAAAATAACATTCGGTACACTACAGCCCCTACTGTATCGGCAATCGAGTACGGGAGTTTCAAGATCACTTGTCGTTTGAGCCACGCACATTTCAGTGAGTGGGTTATCTCTGGAGGAAACAATTCTCTGCGCAAGTAGTGACGCGAGACGGTTCCACCACACAGCTTCCACAAAGATGTAAGTCTGATGTAATTGTAAATGAAACTTAGGACAATTGCAGTGCACCTCACAATATATTCTGTATTTTCCTACTGCATTCTTCGGTTAAAGGGATTCTGACTTCATTTAATACGTGGTACACATTTAACACCCTACTCGATCTTCCCTGAAAGATTCTCGTATAATGAAAAATTCAAAAGTACCGTTGTGCACATTTTTGGCTTTACTGGGAATATTTCTGCATTTTTTTATTTTTATGACATATTCTTAAATTTTTATGACATAATTACATGCATATTTTACAGTTTTATAGGACATAAAGTACCGGGCCCTAATGATAAGAAACATTTTGTATCGCTATTTACATTCTAAGAACACCCAAACTCGTACACAATAAGAGCTATCGGACTAGTTCAATGTAAACATGTATGTTAATGCAATTTATTTGAACAATAGAGCTCTCATCAACCTTAATACGGAAAACATTTCCTTTTTGTAAAACCTATGCACTCAACAACAATGTAAACAAGTTAACAATAAAACTTCAGATGTGAATTAGGATGCAATTGGTTTAAACAGATGCCTGCAGTCTCGTATCACTCCTTGCTTTCGTTTTGAAGACAGTGGGCGGAGCTTATGTTTGTCTCCGTAAGATGGCCGCATCTACTTCAACCAATGACTTCAATAGAGAGAAGAACATCGCATCGGCTGCTTCAAGCGCACCCAGGCTTGAAGTAGGCTCCAACTACAAACGCAAACTCGAGGTTTACTTTACACTTAAATACTACAAAACAAACTACAACTAGCGTTATTTGCATATGGAATATTATTCCTTCAGGTTTCCTGTCGCTTCTGTTAGTACAGCCGTGTGTTGAGCAGGCACCATTGCTTCCTAAGTCTTATTCAAAAGTACACAACATTAACAGTTGGGCTGAAAAGTTCGTAGGCTGACTCATAGATGGCGTTACTAGAATTAAATCCATGTGATTTTTACTTAGTACTAACCTTCAAAAGATACGTGTATAAATTTCACAGCTGCCGGATAATTAGTTCGTGAGATATAGCATTGTGAGTGAAGCAGCTTTTGTTATTGTGAAAAAATGGATAAAAAAAGAATTTCGTGTGTTAATAAAGCATTGCTTTTTGGCGAAAAAAAATACTGTTGAAGCCAAGGCTTGGCTTGATAAACATTATTCGGACTCTGCACCCGGAAAATCAACTGTTGAGAAGTGGTTTGCTAAATTTAAACGAGGCGAAATGAGCATCGAAGACGATGCACGCAGTGGACGCCCCAAAGAGGCTGTTACCGACGAAAACATCAAAAAAGTCCACAAAATAATTTTAAATGATCGTAAAGTGAAGTTGATCGAGATAGCTGAGATTATTACATAGCGTTGTTGGAGCGTTTAAAGGATGAAATCACGAAAAAACGACCCCATTTGAAGAAGAAAAAAGTGCTGTTTCATCAAGACAATGCACCGAGTCACAAATCAATGAAAACGATGGCAAAATTATATGAATTAGACTACGAATTGCTTCCCCATCCACCATATTCTCCAGATCTGGCCCCCAGTGACTTTTTCCTGTTTGCAGACCTTAAAAGAATGCTCGCTGGAAAGAAATTTAGCACTGATGAAGAGGTAATCGCCGAAACTGAGGCCTATTTTGAGGCTAAAGAGAAATCGTACTATAAAAATGGAATCGAAAAATTGTATGACCTCTATAATCGTTGTATCGCCCTCCAAGGCAACTATATTGAATAATAAAATCGAATTTTGTCAAAAAAATATTTTTTACTAACAGTTGGGCTGAAAAGTTCGTAGGCTAACATAGTAAAAAATATTTTTTTGACAAAATTCGATTTTATTATTCAATATAGTTGCCTTCGAGGGCGATACAACGATTATAGCGGTCATACAATTTTTCGATGCCATTTTTATAGTACGATTTCTCTTTAGCCTCAAAATAGGCCTCAGTTTCGGCGATTACCTCTTCATCAGTGCTAAATTTCTTTCCAGCGAGCATTCTTTTAAGGTCTGCAAACAGGAAAAAGTCACTGGGGGGCAGATCTGGAGAATATGGTGGATGGGGAAGCAATTCGTAGTCTAATTCATATAATTTTGCCATCGTTTTCATTGATTTGTGATTTGTTGCTTTTGATCGATTGTGAGCACGCGCGGCACCCATTTTGCACACAGATTTCGCATCTTCAAATATTCATGCACAATATGTCCAACACGTTCCTTTGATATTTTTAAAGTCTCAGCTATCTCGATCAACTTCACTTTACGATCATTTAAAATTATTTTGTGGACTTTTTTGATGTTTTCGTCGGTAACAGCCTCTTTGGGGCGTCCACTGCGTGCATCGTCTTCGATGCTCATTTCGCCTCGTTTAAATTTAGCAAACCACTTCTCAACGGTTGATTTTCCGGGTGCAGAGTCCGAATAATGTTTATCAAGCCAAGCCTTGGCTTCAACAGTATTTTTTTCGCCAAAAAGCAATGCTTTATTAACACACGAAATTCTTTTTTATCCATTTTTTCACAATAACAAAAGCTGCTTCATTCACAATGCTATATCTCACGAACTAATTATCCGGCAGCTGTGAAATTTATACACGTATCTTTTGAAGGTTAGTACTAAGTAAAAATCACATGGATTTAATTCTAATAACGCCATCTATGAGTCAGCCTACGAACTTTTCAGCCCACCCGATATGTTAGCCTACGAACTTTTCAGCCCAACTGTTACATGCTTTCTTCGAATGTTTTGGTCCGACTTCTCCGGTTCTGTCACGTGACCCGGCTTCAGAAAAAGCGCGCAGGGCTTACTCCTCTTCCTTTCTTACCTCCATGGGTTTAAAGGTCAATTGTTTCCTGAATGATTTTACAGTTGTGAGTTCCATAGATATGATTTCAATTCAATTTTATTTGAAGAGAATAAAAAATAAAATAATTTTATTTTGCCGGGGACTTTTGTGTGAGGGTAATCTCCGCCACCCCACCCCCCGCTAATTCGCACACTGCAATATCATGTTGCACACGTTCAAACAATTGTCTACTAAGTTCTCTGTTCAGGAATTCCCCGAACTTGGAGGGCAAAATGTGCTGGTGCTCCATCTTGTTGAAGAATCGCTGATCATCCAAGTCTTGTCATACGCAGCTGTGGAATGAACCATTTCTTGAAGAATGGCTAGGTTAACAATGTGATCCAACACTTTGGGGAGGGGGGGAAGTAGGCCAATAAAATAATTTGCAGAAATCGCTGCCCAGATCATCACGTCCGGTGGATGCAGTTTGATTTCTTCAAAAATATAATGTTGCCCAGGATTGTGTGTTCACAATTCATCCTGTCTGCCTCCGTCAGGAAGTGGTTATCGTAGCGCGCTGCGTTTGAATCCTGGATCAGGTATTGTGTTTCTCCCATCATCAGTTCATAGCGCAAAGAGGTAGAAAATCAAGGTAACATATCAAAAACAGACCGGAAAAGGGTATTCAAGCACACAAGCTGTTTCACACCAGTTATATTGCTTGTAAACCATAATACCACATGGTAGTAACTTAGAAACATTGAATTACGTCACAACTAACTTTTATGCCTTTTTTGTCGCTGGGGGGAAAGAATTACGCTCTCACGTGCAATTAACAGTGGGTTGTCAAGAGAATTTCGTTCAGATGTGCTCAAAGATGGGTTAAATATTTTCGTGTCGGTTCTGCTTCGTGATCATGGTTAACTAACAATCTTTCTCTCTTTTTTCATCTTTTTGTCTGGGTTTGTTTTCTTTATAGTTCCGCTTTCTTTCATTTCTATCGTCTCTACATCTTTCTTTCCGATATTATTCTACTTCATTCTTTCTTTCTTCCTGTGTGTCTGGCCTATGGGTGTCTTTCTTTCGTTCTCTTTTCTCCCTCTCTCTTCCTGTTCTGTGTCTTTCCTCTCCAATTTGTTTCCTTTCCTCCATTGCCTTTTCTCTAATTTTTTCATTTTTTCAATTTCATTATATCTCTCTCTCTTTTCTCTTCCCTTATTCTATCTTTTCTCTCTTTTGTATCTTTTAATCTTCAATTCGTTTCCATTTCCATCATTTCTCTTTCGAACTCTCATTCTGTTTCTTTCAATTTCCTTCTCTCTCTCTCTCTAATCTCTTATTCTCTCCTTATCCTCTTCTGCATCTTTAAATCTACAATTCTTTCCTTTTACGCATTGTCATCGTTTCTCCCGTTCATTCCATTTTCTCATTCTCTCTTTTCCAATTTCCTTTTCTCTCTCGCTCTCTTTCTGCTCTCTTTCTGTCTGTGGAACCAGCTCCTCTGTAAAGGATCTTTACTCTGATGGGATTTTGCGATGGGCTGGACTCAATGACAATTCTAGGGCGTACGGGAAAAAGTACTTAAATCACAAACTGCGATTGATTTTCTGTTGCTCTTATTTAAGTCAAACTGAACCAATTCTGGAAAATATTGTATCAATTTATACTGGACATGTGTAAAGATTCTTAACAGTGATGATCCAACATGTACATCATGCCCGGAATGTTTCCTATCAAGAAAATTAAAATCCATAATTCGCGATTAAAATTATCCGATATGCCATCTGGTGGGATTTTCCGGAACTGCTCTATGTAGGATACGGTGTTCTGTTGATGTCTCAAAGCATGGGAAATGTGTTCGAAAGAGTAACGTCTACTGTTCAGTTTTTCGCTCCAAACCGTTTTGTGGGTCAGGACAAGTGTTTCCACCCCGTGGAATCAACAAAATGAAATTTGTAATTAAATCAGAGAAAACAGAATTGTTTGACAGAAGATTGGCATGGACTGATAACATTGACATGCGGTAAGGAAGAATGCACCAGTCCGTTCACTTTATTTTCCGAAAGCTGATTCTATTCCCATGAAAGTAAAGTTTTAATTGTTCTTTATGAATAAAGCATTTCTTTTCGAAAACAATGTGTTATCCTAGACCTTGTCGGTGGTATTATCTATTATGTATGAAATTTGGAACAGGGGCAAGTCAATTAAGTGCGAGGATGAAAATAGTTTCAGAATTTAATGTCTGTAATCATAAAGGTAACCAAAAAGAAAATCGACATGCTAATGTTGCTGTTTCATTCAGTAAGTCCTTTTCAGTGAAGATAGCCTCGATGAAATTGTGAATTCTATTATTATTATTGTGTTGTTATTATTAAATCAGCCTGCCTCTTTGGGGGAAGAACTGCAACGGTATGTTTAATTTTTTCTCCTGCCCAAGTTTTGCAAATACAGGTGAATTGCTCTATTTTCAAATCATTTCCGAGAGCCCCAGTTACAACCTGAGATGCAGATGAAACAGCACAGCACCAGTGCTTATACATTACTTTTGTCTGAGTTTTCGTGTTATTTTTGCCTATCATAATAAAATGATTCGTTCTCAGCACAGCTTCACCTTCGTTAAAGTTCCTGGAATTCACATCGCATTTAATATTTAAAAATATGGCGTAATTTAAACGTCTCTTCCATACAAGCCATGAAAACACGCTGCTATTACGTACTACTACTGAATGTAAACAAAGATTTATCCTACATAGAGCGGCCATATTGGAAGCGACACTACCGCTCAGGTCGTACTTTTATGCGCGAATTGCCTGCTGTACATTTTTTTTTTGACTTGAATGCCTTTTTTTCGAACACCCTAGAATTAACTTCGAAGGCCTCTCCGTGTGACGTTGCCCGGCCAGCTCCAGCATCGCTTTCGGTTGTGGGTTGCACAACTTTTGGATCACCCTGTACGACTCCACTCCAAATCCAGCTTTCGCCACTGGCACTTCCGCGACAAAATTAGCATTTTTGTGCGAATGATAAAGTAAATAATGCAGACATGCCATTTCTCTCCTCGCCCAAAAATCACGACTCCGTGATGTGCTGGTAACATTATCATCGGGGCATTATGGTAAATAAAGCACGAGTTGGAATTTTTTTCCACCTGCGGAGCTCTTGGCCTTTGCCCCTCCGCCCCTCCTCGGCTGACGCAAGCAGCAAATCCCCATTCTTCACCCGTATCTATTGTTCTGTCAATCGTTAGTTGTCACCGATTATTACAAAACATGAAGTAAAAATGGCCAACCCCGCCCCTATCAGCAAGGTCGTAGGCAACGTGCGCTTCTGACTCCATGAGCGAAACGAATTCAATGTTGCCATCTGCATGACAGAATCGCTAACTAAAGTGGCGAAACTGATTCGACGTTGCCATCTATGGATGAATTGCATACTGTGTATTGGTGACGGTAGGGTGTCTGCTTCTATCACGCTCAACTCAAGGGGCTAATGTCATGTAGGGATACGTCCCGAATAAGCTGCTCTTGCACCCTCAAGAAGCGTTCCTTGTAGGGGTTCATGGGAGCGCACAAACCCTACGTGAAAACTGCTACGTCGCTCTGTAGCAGTGTATACACTTCTTCGAGTCAACACATTTGTGTCAATTGGCACGTGTTCTAAGTAACACTCCGCGTTTTATTACTACAATATTGTTATAATTGTTTCGGTGCGCTTGCGATTGAACTTAGGTACCAGTATCTGATAAGACTACAGACTGGATAATCTGAAATTCTTCCTATGATTTATGAGTTTGAATGTTCATTTAATCTCTATAAGATAATGGATAGCAAGATTAGCTTGAGTTGGCAACGCTTGGTGGCCTTGCTCAAGGTGAAAAGGCTCCTTGATGACTCGCGGAATACTGAAAAAAAAAAAGAAGGGGCAGACTTTGCCCACGATAAAGCTCCGCTAATGGCAAATGTTGATTTTTCTGATCTTTCTCCTGCGTAAAACCGGTCTCGAAGGTAAAAGTTGCAGCAGGTAAAGATGCCGCAATGGCTGCTGGGCGTTTTGGTGCTTCGGGCGGTGCAAATAAGGCTCCTTTATTTCACCCTCCTCTGCCCAAATGAACCTTTATTCCCCCGTAATGTCATCATTCTCTATCGCGTTATATCTTGAAATTACGAAGCTTCGTCCCAACAGCTGGCATAGCTACAAGAAGGATCGTGCACAGGTCTCTGCAATGGTTTTTGCATCGCGCTAAGACACCAGAGGTCCCGGGTTCGAAGCCAAGGCAAAGAATCGAATAGCGGTTCCCCTATCGTCTATTTCATGAGTTCGTCATTCGTCTTCGTGGTCGTGATTGACCTAGAAGAACAGGAAATCGGCAATGGCGTCGATACTGTATGGGCGGGAATGAGCTTTAGCCCAACGTGAAATAATGTTGGCGCGTCCTCCTGCTATATAGAACACATTTCTCTGTGCTTCTGCCGACTAATTCGTATAGAGCAAGAATAACGCACACGGTAGCCGGACAATTGCGATAGCAGACAATTGCGATGACGGACAATTGCGATGAACACAGAAGTGAAAGGGCGGGTGGACAATTGCGATGACATTTTAAATCTTCTATCAAATTGAAGGGTGGCTTAACACCACGTATAATACCTCTTACAAGAGAATTATGGGAAATATTGATATTATCGGCTGGGAATTTGGTTCAATCAAGTTTTTGAACATGGGCTAGAGCCAACAGACACCTTTTGAAGTCACCCGTTTCCTCATATGTACGAATACACTTTCCAGCTCTCTCGTCGAATTTAATGTCACGCTCTGACCTTCTAGATTAAGTTCCATCCGCATGCACTTGATGTTGGTGTCTTCTGCTTGGCCCTTGAGGTAGGGCAGAAAGCCATGAAGTTTTGGATGTGGTCTTCCACGGCACCTATTTATTTTCATTTCCAACCTTCTACAGCATTATTACTTCTGTGGGGCCTTTGGTTAGGTTATAGGTTCTGGTGGTCGCAATTGGTCGAAAATGGATTTAAAACAGCAAGAAATATAAATTGAAAGAAAAACGGACATAAAAGCATCAAGAAATATAAATAGGAAGAAAAAGATAAGAAATAGAGTAAGAGAGATACTTGGAGAGAGGAAAGAGATAGAAAGAAAGATGTATATAAGAGAAAATCATCTCCGTCAGTGACGCAAGACATAACAAGCAGACGCCTCATTTAACACTTGACAAATGATGCCCACAGCATAGCCACGGTCAGTCGCTGATGCATGAAATGCAAAAGGCCAAGACTCCTCAGTAGCTTGAAGCGCCTGCTGTACATTAGAGTGGAGCTACCTACCTCTCCATTCAGGCGACGAACTCTCATGCTCGCTGTCCACAAAGCGGGATTACATAAAGCTCACCTCTCAAACAATGAGCGAGCAGGTTGTTTGTCACTTTCCATCGTCACCTTACTGCACCATCCATTTCCGCTTTCTCTCGACAACAAGAGAGAGAAAAAAGTTTCAAGAGGCATTTACGGCAATTCGGTGCCAACCATAACTGGCATGGTAGAACCAATTCACACTTACATCATGGTCTGGTTTGGGTTTTAAGTCCAATTTATGCACAGAAGGCTAATCGGGACTGCACCTACAGTTTAAAGTGAGATCCCAACAAATACGTGCCTCCAACGGGTATCGAACCCGGTACCCCTTGATTACAAGGCGACGACGTTACCACTACGTCATCGAGGAGGCCATGGTGGTGGAAGTAGTATGAGAGGGGCACACGAACACAACGGATTTTTTTTTAGTCAGCTTGTGGCATTTTTGGGGTCATTTTAACAACTTTGTTCTGACTTATATCGCAATTAGTCTTCAAAAACCGCATTGTAATCTATCAAAATTGAGCTGAATAAGAGACACCCGAAATAAATCTGCTTTATATAACCTTACATCAGGGGTTTATCAATAAACTTATATTTTAGGTGGGTGAGGGTAAATTTAGAGCCAAAATGACCATAAATTATGCCTTTGGGAAGAATTTTAGATCGTGCTGTGGAAAATCCTGGCGGGTGGATAAATCACTGCCTTAAATGGCCCAGGTGGTCTAGTCAGTAGGTCGTCTGACTACTACGCGGGAGAGCCGTGTTCGATTCCCGGGATGGATGATCTAAGGTCAGATTTTTACTGGCCTTTTCCCCGCGCAAAGCGGATCTGGGGTTCACCCAGCCTCAAATCAATGGGTTCCCGAGGGCAACCCTGGGAGACAATGGCGGATGGAGCTATATATACGTATATACACTATAAATAAAAAAAGGCCCAATGACACGATGCTATGTGCACGGGGAACTTTACCTTTTTACCTGGTTGGTGGTGGTGGCATCCCCTCGTATGAAATAATCATTCAAAGCAGGTCCTCCTCCCCCCAATCCAACAGAAAAAGTCACTTCATGTCACGTTCTCGTCTCGAATTTTAAATTGTGGTCTCAGAACCATCTCTAAACTTGTGCGAATGGATCTTGCTTTGCTGGTGGCCATTCCTGTGTCCACATTTTTGGGTTGTACTTACTCGGAGGTGTTTCTGGAATGAGAAGGGTACCACCACGCACGCACGCCTCGAGGGGGTAATCCCACGACGGAGTAGCTCCTAATGCACAATCCAAGCCATTATTCTCACTAGAGATGTAGATCTGTAATTACAATATCGGTGCCATCAGAGCACGTAGTCTACATGTTAATTACAAGCACCCCCGCGGCTGTGGAACCTGATGGTTAGCTATCCGGCACTTCTCTGTCTGCCCAGATCCTAAAAACCAACAGACTCCATGGCACGATTCTAGTTTGGACACGCGAGACGCACAGAAACCATGCAATCTCCATACCGGCCGTAGGGTGCATGTCTGGGCCGACCTTGGTGTGTGTGCGATTGGCGGTGAAGATCCTGATGAGTCATTTCAGTCGTGTTTCTCTCCGCAGCCTCATTACCCAGTGCCTTACAGTTGTCTGCCCTTGCAAGGAGGGGGGGATGCTCTTCACTTGTCAAAAGAGAGCGCTTAGGAATTGCAAAGCGGCTGTTGCAAGTCACACGTCCCGGCGTGCATCCTGTTCTCTCTTTCGTTAAGGTTCTGCAAAAAAGCCAAACTCATTCTCGTTGAAGGAAAGACTAAATGGTAGATAAGGTTCATTCAGGTATTGAGACAAGTCTGATGTTTCGTCTCGAAATTCCACAAAACAGCACAATCTGCGAATAGGGTTGCCAGACGTCCTCTTTTTCGAGTCCTAAAAATGGTCCGGGCGAGTTTTTAGGAAAATGGGCAAATGTCCTCTTTTGGAGACAACCACTTCAACTTCAAGATTCGTAACACAATTTTATATTTGTAAATAATTGCTAATGTTGTTTCAGTGTTCAATTTCAAAGTAAGGAAATACAACACTCTCAGTTGCAAGTGAAAAGACAAGAAACTTTTCTTCCAACAAAGAAAAATCGTAGGACTTTTGCGTATCTTCTGTTGCCGTGTGAGATTTTGATTTCAAAGCATTTGCGACATCTACCGAGGTGAGCATTAATATATTTTCGTAATCGGTAATGTAAGGGTTTAGTTGCATAAATTATATTTTCTCGCTATGGTATTAAGAGAGTTGTCGAGTATTATAACACTTCTGTACAATCTTTTGTGAAATACAAAAATGCCTTCTTTCTTAAAAGTTTGTAATTTGTTCACCCTATATCCGAAAGGAGCTATTCTCGGTGTATTGCACCGTGCCAAGAAAGCATATGGGTGTAGAGCATAGGAGTCCGCAGGATTTTTTTTTTAATAGGTGGGGCGCCCGACCCTGTGGCCGAGTGGTTAGCACATCGCGCTGCGACGCCAAGGGTCCCGGGTTCGATTCCCGGTCGGGCTTGGTTGTTTGTGTATGTCCATTCATCAATTTCATCATTTCATCACTCATCCCCATCTTCGCAAATTAGCCAAGAGGCACAAAACGCGAAGTAAAATAAACTAAATCAAATCAAATCAAATCAAATTAATAGGTGGGGCAAGCACTTCATTTCTCCCAAACACTCGTCAGCTTCAGATTATCGCGTTCTTGCAACGATCTCTACAGGTGTTATGTTACTTATAATTATCGATCCTACACGATAGGCAATTAACGCAAATAACTGTGGCTGAAATTATAATTTCAGGCAAACATTCATTTTCCAGTTGGAGTAAGGGACAGGGATATATTCAGAATTATCCACCTGTGTTGGTCACACCATGTCCTTGGATCCAATATGGCGGCCAAGACATTTTATGTGATTGATAATTGCCAAATAGGTGTTGGCAACACTTGTCTTCGAGGAAGCATTCCAAAAAATGTATTGGACGCCATATTGGATCCAAGGACATGGTGGGGGCCAACAACCTGGAATGGTCTATTTCGCGCCAAAATGTGAATACTCGGTGGTGGCGATGTGCAGTGCAGGTGGATAAATGTGAGGCTCGGGAGTAAAACTTGATATCCCACAAAAGTATGAAATCGGGAAAGTCAAAGTTCGTCCATTACAGTGTGGCTTATGGGTTACCCAGACGTTTCCGTGCGTTTCTGACCGTCATCGACTACTGAAGGAATTCATTCACTATTATACAGCAACTGCTTCTAATTTTGAACGGAATGTGCGTTATCAAGTTTTACTCCCGAGCCGCTCAAATCACTGGTGGAGGCGGTGGGATCAGCAGCACGCACCTATGGAAAACTACTGTACTTTCTAAGCATTAATTCTGTTACCCATAACAATTTCATTTTTCACACCCAGTTTTCTTTTACAGTAATACATACATGCAATACACACGAGTTTTTGAGTTTTGTTTTAAGTCCACTTGTACGCACTAATTGGGACTGGACCTACAGTTTAAAGTGTAATCCGAACCACTTGTGGCTCCACCGGGTATTGAACCCGGGACCCCTTGATTACAAGGCGGCGACTTTACCACTACAACATCGGGGAGGTCTTAAAGTAATGGCGAAAATAACCCTTATTGAAAGCTACTTTTATTTAGATCATTCCAAAAGATATAATGAATAATGATGGTTATTAATTGTACTTTAAATTTAGATTTTTCACATAATATGTGAAACAATTATCTATTTTTTTTTAATAAAAGCATTTCACAATGCGAGAAGATATTTGTGAAAAGTAATTTGGGCTGTAATGAGTGCTCTTTCTGAGGTCAATCAAATGTCAACGTTCCTTCCACGTAGTACACCCTGGACTGCATTTTGCAGACTAGCGAGCGTCTGGCGTCTGGATCCATTGCCAGTATAATGTTCCGTGGGGCTCGTATTTTGTGCTGTTCTTGTGTGTGTGTGCGATTGTCCCTTCATTTCATCTTATCATCATTCATCCCTACCTTCACAATTAGCCAAAAGTGGCAGAAACGCAAAGTAAAGAAAAAAAAGTAATTTGTTAAGGCTCACTTCCTACTTACGTAGATTATTTCTCTATTTTGTCCATGACACTATGATTAACATTCATAGCTGCAGCATGTGGAAAGTATTTCCCAAAGTGGATGAGGGGGCTTTACTTGAATCTAACGTACATATGGCACCCACATCGTGCAGAAAGACTTTCTCCAACTTTCTCCCGCGGCTTCCAACAGAATAGAAATGGCTTCCTTGGGGGTCCCGGGGCTAATTGAACGGGCACGAGTTCGCAAAACCCAATTACAGCGGCAAGCATCGAGGAAATCGATGCAACGCAAACAGAAACACAATACGTCGCGAAATTAAGGGCATCTGATACAGGAAGAGCAAACAAAAGACCGTAGCGTGTAATTTGCAATATCTTCAAGAGCGGCGAGTGTTATGTCCATTGCGAGACAAGGGAGCCACTCTACACTGTCAACACTGATGAGTGCGATTAGATACGACTGGGATATCAGATGCTGACAGGATGTTATGTAAATTGGCTGCACCGGTGCAGCAGATAGTGTGCAACAAAAACATTTAAAGAAAAATGTACGATGCGTGTTTAGCCTATATGCACTGGCGTTTTTATTTTAGGACAGGACGGAAATGGATGACAAAATTCCACAAGTGTAATTTGAGGCGAACACTCGCTGCTTTCTATTGCATTAAGCATGTACCATATCACGCATACTTATAACTAGGGAAAGGAACTTTAGGTAATTAAATGTTTTTTCTGCGATAAGATACAGACCCTCATTTTTGCCAAAATTCTGATTATAGCCTTATATGTCAACACAGCAAATTTTATTTTACATAAAAACACATATTTTCCAGTTTTCCGTATGTAAATACATATTTTGCGAATTTTCATTTTAAATACATAAAATCGCTCATTGACTTCATCCACCTCGAAATCCTCGAAGGAAAAATGTTTATAGGCTACTCTGCACCTCTTTCATATCGAGAGTGCTAGGTTTGTTTTGTCTTTGAACACCCTCGATGGCAGACTTCTGGCACCTCGCCTACGATCCTATTGGGAGAAAATAGCTGTAAGTAGTAGCTGGGGCTGGCTACACGTAATGATAGCAAGGCTTTTTAATGAAGCAATGCAGCTATTGTGGCCGGAAGGCATAACATTTGACAATGTTCTTCTCCTCGTGACAGATGCTGCAGCTTACATGAAAAAAGCTGCAGTAGGCCTTGCCGTTAGCTACCCCAAAATGGTGCACGTTAAATGTGTGGCCCATGCGTTGCATAGAATATGTGAAAAGATAAGAGCTCTTTATCCCAATGTCGATAAACTGGTTTCAAATGGCAAGAAAGTTTTTATCAAGTTGGCTAGAAGAATAGACAATTTTAAACAAAAATGTCCTGAGGTTCCCCTTCCCCCTACACCTGTAGTTACGCGATGGGGCACTTGGTTGGATGCAGATGTTATGCCCAGAAGTTTGAAAAAATTGTATCTGTTGTAAATGATCTCGACAAAGAAGAATTCTGCAAGAACTGTTGATGGAGCCCTCCGTAAAAGTCGAATTGGCATACATCTCAACAAACCTGTCCATTCTCTCTAATTCCATATGAAAGCTTGAATCGTCCGCGAACACTTTGGCAGCTTCCATTGTTAAAGTCCGTATAGTAGGATCGAAACTGCAAGAACTCACTGGATCTAAGTGTCTAAATGTACAGAATTTTTTGGGAAAAAACAAGGTTTTCAAACTTTGTGCCAAATTGCATGTGTTTTGGAAAGTGAAGTAGAGGAAGAGGAAGCTTTGGAAAACTTAAGCGTTAGTGACATTTCGTGATTCAAATATGCAAGAATTGTTTCTTGTGACGTGGAGCGATCTTTCTCACAATATAAGATGCTTTTTAGAGATAATCGTCACAGATTTACAATGGAGAATTTGGAAAAAACTATGGTGATCCACTGCAACTCTTAAAAAAAATTGCTCGCTAAGAGGTAATCATTTAGAAACTAATTTCAGGTGTTTAAAATGCATGTTAAAGTTTGTTTTTGTTACCAAATGTTTTTATTTTTGTCACATATTTTCCTGTTTTTATCACATATTTTCAACATTTATGACACATAAAAAATAAATATTTCTGTGTTTTTTAGCACATAAAGTTCCGTTCCCTACTTATAACTTCTTAACATTGTGATAGCAGATATTAGGTACCCGATAATATTTTCGTAGCTCCTCAAGCGTTTCACTGGCTTCTCAGGGACGGTGAAAGGTAGAAAATACCCGGGCCGGGGGCCTCTTTGGCACAATGCACAGGGAAGATAATTAATTTTATACCAATTTTAGCGAAAGTTATGGGGAAAAAATGCTCCTTTTAAATCATATTACAGAATTTTCTTTTCGCAATTGAAGGAGGAGTATTTAATTTGATTTGATTTTTGTTATTTAGCGACCGTTTTCTGCCACTTTTGGTTAATCGCGACGATAAGGATGAGTGGCGATAGGATGAAATTGATGAAGGGACACTCGAAAAGATTACCCATGCCCAGACCGAGATTCGAACCCGGGATCCCAGCTACTGTGTGTCATTTAGGAACGATAAAATTGATGAAATGTCTAGCTCATCCAAAACTTTCAAAATGTGGTAACTCAGCATTGGGGGGAGGGGGTATACATGCTCAGGGGACCTGAGGGACAAATTTGGTTAAAATTGGCAAATTTGCCAATTTTCCGGTGTTTCGGCATGGAATGACCCACCCACAGACATAACCTCAACCACGTGTCTTTTAAAAGTACTATACCAGAACAAAGCGTTCTCACAGCCTTCCACAACTTCTAATTTTTGCAAACGTTTGAGCCCTTGCTATGTGTACATCTTTAAACCACAGTCTCACATGAAATGAACAAGAGTATGTTACAGTACTAGTAAAAATATACTTTTCTTGGGACAAAATATCAACCGTAGTTGAAGTCCGACTGGTCGTAGTAAATCACATGGATACATCGATACTCAACATGCACTTTGGAACTGTTTTGTGTGCAGATAGCATCATGCTAAGGTTCAGAAGGGGAGATAGTCCTTGCATTATTCCTATGACTTTCTTCTTTAATGAAGATTGATTAACTGTCACAGCTTTGAGGATTTTGTTGCTGCCAAAGATCCTAGATTATCATCACGGTGATGACTATGTCCCGCGAGAACACAAAACGTGTCAACTGACACATATATGTATAGTTTTTTTGAATCGAGTAACACATCGAAGTGTATAAACTCTTCATGATGACTTCTGGTGCACCAAAATACACACAAAAATGTAGTATCGAAGATGACTTTTAACAGCTGTTGTTCCGTGTTGCATAAACTGAACAGTCCAGACACGACCTTTTCAAAGAAACCAAAATTACAGGTTTCAACCGTGTCTATTTGATGTCCCACAATGCATTAACCCTGATTTTTATGCATTTTGACTTTGTGCACTTTCTGATACTGAACGTCGCCAGCAAAAAAGTATTGTATTGAGTTAGCTCTGTACAGTAGCGTACGCAGGATTTCATCAAGGGGGGTGTTATTTCGAAAACTTTCTACAAATTCACATTACCATTGTTTCATTATACTTTAATTAATAATAATAATAAATTAATAATTATCATAATTTATTAATTAATTAGTTTAATTACTACTGCTATTTATGAAACAAATAGAACAAAATTACATTTCTTTTGTTTCTTTGTTACAAAATAATTGTCTAGTCAACTGTTATTTGTATGTGATAAGTCAGACATTTTAAGTGTGAAGAAAATCCATAAAAACAAGCAAATATATTAAATTTATTGAAATAATCGAAATATGAAACTCATTCAAGGATAGTGTTGC
Source organism: Lepisma saccharinum (assembly GCF_977018435.1). Taxonomy (NCBI): domain Eukaryota; kingdom Metazoa; phylum Arthropoda; class Insecta; order Zygentoma; family Lepismatidae; genus Lepisma; species Lepisma saccharinum. The sequence continues at coordinate 35,235,393 of NC_139246.1, read as the reverse complement.
CCACGGGACGAGACGGGACAGGGTTTTAAAAATTCGAGACGAGACGAGATTGACCATGTGTCATAAGACAAACGAATATTTTCGAGACGAGACAGCATTTCCACGAGACTCCACGAGACGAGACAGGCCAAAGTCTCGTCTCGTGGGCAACACTAGTTTAAGCTTAGGCCATTGTGTTAATAGTGACCCACCACACCACTACGTGTGCCTTCATGGCACGGTGCTATATGCACAGGGGAATTTACATTACCTTTACCTATGGAACTCGCCCAGGATAATGATGAAGCGCGAGAATACATGTTGCTAAATTCCACTGAGTCTATGTTTTCGTTGAAAAGTAAGTTTATAGACATTCCAACACATTTATCACTTCTAGGTGATTCACAAAGCACTTCCTCAACATAATTTCATGATGTGGATGTAGACTCATCACTTAAGAGTTCACAAGGGGATGTGAAATTATTACCGGGAAGAACGTTTGCAATAAGGTCGGCACACTGCGACGAAGCAAGGAATTTTCACAATTCTCGCGAGAGTCACTGCGCGACTTTTTGCAAAAAAAATTGCAAAATTGAACTTTGCGGCCGCTTAGATTGTGTTTAGAATGTTGTGTTTTTCTTCATGCTTAATGGGAATAATAATTCAAATTAAAATTATTATTATTATTATTACTGTCGCAGATCATTGACTGTGATAAATTAGCCATTTTATTTTTTTTCTACCCCATTTTCCATAATATTTCAAAAGCTCAAGGGGGGGTTAAACCCGGTACCCCCCTTGCGTACGCCACTGGCTCTGTAAGTCCACTTTATGCACAGATAAGCTAATCGGGACTGGCCTACAGTTTAAAGTGAGATACGAACCACTATGTGCCTCCACCGGGCATCGAACTCAGGACGCCTTGGTTAGAAGACGACGGCGTTACCACTAAGCCATCGGAAAGACCCTACCCAGAAAAAAAGAGAATGGCTATAGCTCGAAGTGAGGGGGCGGGGGGATGGTATCCCTCCAACTGTCTTATTGTCATCATGTACAATAGGATAGGATTATCCCCCAGCTATCCCCAAGGCTCGACCCCCCCCCCAGATAATCTTTTCCACTTCAGTCGCTGATATAGCGATATTAAGGAATTTTGTAGTTTTGTTATTTAGCGTCGCTTTTATGCCACTTTTGGCTAATCGTGACGATGAGATTAAATGGATAAAGGAACAGTTGCACCTTTATCCCGAACATACGCAAACCACGCAGAACAGACTTAAAGGAAGCCGATAATAGACTGGCTTGGTAATTACTGAAAACAAAATAAACAAGTACAGGGTGAGCCAAAAGTCCCATTACCCCGTAGGTATACGAGTGTGTGCTGTGGTAGTGGTTCGTAGTAATACTAGAGTGCGCGTCAAATCTCCTGTGTATGGCCTTGAACGGCTGAACAGCACCAGCGAATCACAGACGTGCGGCGTTGACTAGTTCCGTGACAAGGTGTTTCGCTCAATTACGCTGTCTCTTTTCCGTGTGAGATTTCGACATGGCACCGCTGCAGTGCGCTGCTATTGGCTATCGCCATATGCAGGAGATTTGACGTGCACTCTTAAGTGGTAGTAGTAGTTGTGTGCAGATAGAATGTACCTCTCACGATTTGTCTTTCATTGTGGCATTACATATAGTATGAACCATTGCTGATGAGTCAACGTATAACTTGGAGGACCGGATTGTCATGAGCACCTGGACACATGAGCGACCTCACACAGGAAAATCAATGAAGGACATCCAAAGGGATTTTTTTGCAAGATTCAACAAGCAGACCCCACCCAAATCAAATTATATTGCAATGGGAGAGAAAACTTTTCGAAACCGCGTCCATCAAAGACAGACCCCGCTCCGGACGACCATTAACGAGAGCAGAAATGTGTGCTGAGGCTGCTGCATCCGTTGAAAGGTCACCAATAAAATCAGTCTGCAAGCGATCACAAGAATTGGGAGTTCCATACACAACATTACGCAGGCACATGAAACAAAATACCTTCACTCGTCGCACTGTGACTTTTGACTCACCCTGTACATATCGGCTTGGTACACATAAAGAAATCCCGGTCTTGTATCGATTTGACAGAGGTGTGTGTCGTTTTTTGTCTCAAATTTCGAGAGAAGACTTGTCTCATCTTGATAATATTTCTAACAGTAAAACAGAAATCACCCAATGTCTCTCGGTATAAGAATATTTATAACAAGTTTATTCTTGCAGTCACCGCACGATTTGCCTTAGTCCAGCGAGTCACGTTGTGAATAATGAGTGCAAAAGATAACTTAAGCAACCAATCAGTCTAAGCCAATCTATAATTAAAGATCTAACCACAGAAGCAAATGAAGCGGAACTAACAATGCCACATTTGCTATCTTTGTATCACACCGAGAAGGTAAAAAATTGCGTTGCATATGGCTAAATCGTTCAAGGTTAGAAGTATCGTGGCTGGCAGCGCTGGACAGGTGGCGCTGGTTGAGTTAACTACCACCAGAGGGGTCAGTGTGCGGCTTTGAAAGTAGACAGCAAACATGTAATTTCACTCTCTTTTTTTAGTCTTAATATTATCTGATAAAAAGAGTGGTGTGTTGTAAGAAACAACAGCTTCGCTTTCAAGATTTGCGTTCAGTGTCGGAATAATTGGACATGCCAGCTGTTTTTCAAGTGGTGGAAACAACCTTCCATTTCTCTTTATGGAACGACCTCCGTGGCGGAGTGGTTAGCACATCGCCATATACCAGGATTCCAGGGTTCGAATCCCGGTCCGGGCATACACTCTGTCCCCGCTATCTCTGGAGCAGGTGAACGTAAACAAGTCTCTGCGCAAGTAGTGACGCGAGACGACTCCACCAATGAACACGTGAGAGGATCGTGATTTAGTGGAGGTAGAAAGAGACACTTCGTTAACGGCCAATAACGGAAGGAAGCCGTCGCCACGAACGTGGGTGGTGTTCAACAGCGGGCGAGTTGTTTTCTTCGTCCAATCACACTCAACCTTCAGCCAATGGGCGCAGGTGTCACTCTGCTCGTCTACTGTCTCAGTCACATGATTGCGGATACGCTGTTGCCCTACTTTGCAGCTTAAATGTGGAGACCGTGGGAAGGTGATTGTGCGTGGAGGGACAAGGTAGCGTAGAGTAGATGTATGGCAACACTCTGCTTTGATAGTGATTGTTGCAGCTGGTGAACGCGCTCCGTGGACTCCAAAGCCAGCCGGTCGTTAACGAAGCTAGCGCGTCGACTATACCAACGTTCCCAACAACAGCGTGTACTGATTACCTCTGCCCATTCGATTTCCTCCCCTCTCTGCCGCTATGCGTGGCCATGTTCCAGAGATATCTGAGACAGGATGTAGGTGTTCCTTGTGAGTGCCCCTCCAACAATTTCAACATATCATCTCACATCCCCATCTTCGCGATTACCCAGAAGTGACAGAAAAGTGAAGTAAAATAAGCCAAATCAGTAAATCAAACCTTTCTTCATTCAAAGTAAATCATGCAGCCCGTCAGTAGGGAGTGGGGATCGAACAACTCCTTTGTCCTCCTTCCCCTGAAAATTCACATTGTTCATTTCAATATAAAGAAGCAGAAATCTTATCATTTTTTATTGACATAGGCGTAACTTGGCGGGGACAAGGGGAACTTGTCCCCCCAATTTTTACGATTATTAAAATTGTCATCTTAATGGTACTTTGTTAACCGCCTGATATCTTTAAGGTGTGCCCAGGAGAAGATCCAAGCCCTAGAGATCTAAGCTCACTCTCAACTTCAGGGACTATCAGGTGAGTTCAGATGAAGATTTTCTGACCTTATGAGAGATAGGCCGAACAAAACTCACGATACCTTCTCCCAGTAAAAACAAGAAAAAAACTAGACAAATAAAAGCTCTTTTATACCAGATGTACATCTTTGTATGGCACTTAGGTGCATATTAAATGGGACTGCCCCTTAGAAAAAATCACCCCTTTGTTTCTCCACTCCTTGTTTGACGGGGTAGTAAAGACAGACTAGAAGGCTTCCATAAATGTTGAAATAAGACGATAAATTACTTTAAAAAATAAAAGAAAACGACATAAAAGGAGGCGATTTCCTGAGTCTGTTCCTGCCACAAACACGCTTCCGGGAAACCGGTGGCAATCGCCTCCCGGCTATCACACTCGGAACTACAATTTTACAAGGCCGTGCCTTTAACCGAATTTCTCTCCAACAAAGATATGTAACATGTGTGCCCATGCACGCACCATTGTCAGGAACTGAAAAACAACTAAGAAAGGTTTTCTTTTCTTTTTATCCATGCTCTAGGGCTGCGTGCATAAGCAAGTTGGTCATATCTAGCACAATAGGGCGAGTGCGTAGCCTGTCAGCTTGGAGTGCAAAATATTACTGAATTTCATACAATCAACATCTATTCAAGTTTTGTACAGGTCGCAAAACGTCATGTGCAAGTTTTGCACATGTCGTAAAAAGTTTGGTCCAACTCGTAAAAGTTCGTTGAATACAGAATTTCACAAAATAAAAGTTTATACGTGTATTGTTCGCCTTGTAAAAAAGTTACGTTTTATGCAGAACTCGTAAAAGTTTGTTAAGTCTGAATTTCACAGAATCAAAACTTACACAAGTTTTGTTTAACTTTGTACAATGTTTTATATTGGTGCACAACCCGTAAAAGTTTATTGAATTGATTGATTGATTAATTTGCTTTATTTTACTTCGCTTTCGTGCCACTTTTGGCTGAGGAATTGATGAATGAAATTGATGAATGGACACTTACAAACATCCATACTCAGACCGGGATTCGAACCCGGATCCCTTGAATTCCGCATCTCACAGAACAAAGGCTTTATACAATAATATTTTAGTTCGCTTCTTATAATTTGTAGAGATATTGCAGAATGATGCATAGATATTTGTTTCTGAAATTAGATTTTGTAAACAAGAAACAATGAAAGAAATTTTAAAATTTGGTAAGCCTGTGGATATGGTAACTAGCAATGATTGCAGTTATTACCTTGAGTAATGAATAAAAAAAACCTTACATTAAAACAAAGCCCACTGCAGTTTTCAATGTTCTTCCCGATCCATTTTTATATTTGACAAATCTGGTCACCACGATTTAGGGTGCGGAATTTCATAAGAGGGGGGGGAGTGGGCCATGTTGTCGTGGATCCGAATTTTTAAAAAGTGGGTCATAGCGTGAAGCTAAAGCCCCACTAATCTTCCTCGAGACGCCAATGTCGACACGACCAAGAACGGGGTAGATATATTTTCTGTGGGATAATCACATTTAATATAGCACTAAACGCACGGCGATGAAATTAGGTGGGTGACACAAGTTCGCGCTGTTGCCACGTCCGAACACAACACCGTTGTAGAGCTGTAATCCATGTCATAACTGACAGTATTTGCTCGAAAGATCAGGGATGGAAACTGTATGCCCCGGAGAGGTTGGTCTGACGCTCGAACTAGGCAACGCAGCCTGGTTGACGTTGCCACAAAGTGCGCGGGAACCAGCTACTTTTGTTCCGTTCTTGCTTTGCTTTTCCCATATGTGGCACCAGCGCAATTCTGCCCAGCCAGCCGCCTGTTTTCATGACCGTGCGTTTAGTGTATATGTGTGTGTGAGGATAATCATGCATCATCAATTTTTAGCTAATCGTGAGGATGAGGATAAGTGATAATAAGACGGAATAGACGAAAGGACACTCCCAAAGAACGCCTCTCTCCAGGGTGGAACCCGAAGACGTGAAGTGAGCATTTATTTACTCAATTTTTCTTATTTAGAGGCAAACATTGCGTGTACCCAAATCACCCATCACCATATCACCCCTTTTCCCTTCTTGTGTCGCCGCTGTGGGGTTCACAAAATATTTTAATTATTATCAGTTGAATGCCGCCACTGGTTGATGATTTAGAACATTGATCTAAATTTTTATGATGTTGCTTACCAATGATAGCAAAAGACTATGTCTGTCCACTTGGATAACACGTGCTATCTGTCATTGCCTTACCTGGCACACGTGGCTTTGTTTTCTCCCACAAGGTTCACAAAAAGCCCCAAAATCACGTCCCGAACAAATAAACATCTAGAGTTCAGGAAACTACAGAACAGAAGTCATCTGAACAATGACCTTTGTATGGAGTTTCATCAGGAGCAACTAGAGCGATATACTTTCCAAAGGTCGGCGATAAGCGATAGTATGGTATCATTGTAACTTGCGAACAGAACTGTGTTTTATTGTTCAACATCATCAATACACGTGTTGGTACCATATGGCAATTTCATGTCGCTTTGTAATCAAAGGATACCGGGTTCGATACACATAGTGGTTCGGATCCTACTTTAGACTGTAGGTCCAGTCCCGATTAGCATCTCTGATAAAGCATTTTTGGAGGGCAAGATTGACATAAACAATACTTTATATATGTAAATATACATAAAATGTGTCCTTCTACGTGAATTTTGAGGGAGCAGAAAGTTCCTTGCCTCCCAAAATCGACGCCAATGCTTGACCATTTAACTGACAGGCCGAATTTTGCATTTTCTTGTGGCAGAGCAGGGTCATTTTGATATGTCTATCTATGATCATTATGCACACGGCCTGTGTAATACAGTTTTTTTTAAATTCTTCTTCTTCCCTAGGCTGTATGTAAAACAAATATACACACTCTGTAGTAACAAAGTAGTTTCATTCACATTCAAAGGATCTGTGCATGAGAACTATACACGCTGCCTGAATGTTGAATATCAGCAACTTTACTTAGATTAGACTTAAAAAATCATAAACGACGACAAATTTGAACTGTAATACGAAACGCGTGCGCATATGTTTGACAACGTGTTATAAAAGCATGAGGGGCTGCCGAATTGGATAGTTACCGCTCTGACTTTTGGTATGAGGCGGTCCCCGATTCAAGTCCGAGTTTGGGAGCCCCAAAATTTGGGAGTTAAGGACAACTGGGGAGCTAATTGAAAACAAAAGGTAACGGTAAACCGCGGCAATGATACGCGTCACCAATGAATAGCCGTTTAGCAAGCCCTACCACTAACGGTTGGCACAGCGCACTACGGCACCAGGGGTCACGAATTCGAATCCCGGCAAGGGTGTTCTTTCAGTGTGTCCCTTCATCAATTCCATCATGCCATCACTTATCCCCATCTTCACAAATTAGCCGAAAGTGGCAGAAGAATGAAGTAAACGGAGTTGGGCCATCTTTTGCTTACAATCAAATTCAAAGACCACCCCTCATATAATCATTAATTTTTGTCCACAGTGTAAGTACAAAAATTGAAATAAAGACGTCAAAAAGAAAAACTCTACCGCAACCACAAGGCGAAAAAGAACCGCCATATTCTGAAGTGGACAAAGCTGATTTGTGGGGTTCAGCTGAACGTACCGTACCAGCAACACCCTTAATGAAGAGATATTATTGTGTTGCTTTCCGTCCGTTCTTTTCAAAGTTATGTGGCTTTAGGCAACTAAAAAGAGAGCAGCGCAACGCAGGTACAGCACCGGTCGACAAGCCCACAAGTGGTCATAATTGTTGCTTTTCATCTTGAATGATGGAACCACCCGGTCCTTCCGAGAGCCGTAGGACAAGTTTCAACATCATCTATGTCTCAATTCTTCACTTCCCGGGTGCCCGACGGTGGGAGTAGCAAGCATCCATATCAGGCAGCTCCCGAGAGGAACCAGTATTTTGGCCTTCATCTTTTAGAAGACGTTCCAACTACTGTTACGACCGCTGTCGCTTCCTAGTTTGTTCCGTCCTTCACGTATCTCTCTTACCATATTTGTTGCCGAGGAAAAGAATCACAATTGGGATCTGGAGTAAGGTAGTTCGTGTGTCGCCTGTAAATTCATGCGTTGCGGTACAAGAACTGACTTCAGCACAACGCGCTACGAGGCCAGGGGTCCCATGTTCGAATCCCAGCCTGGATATGGGTGTTCTCTGTGAGTGTCCCTTCATCAATTTCATCTTAACATCATCTCATCCTCATCGCCATAATTAGCTACAAGTAGCAGGAAAGCTACGCTCAATAAAAAAAATCGAATAAATCGAATCAAAGAATTGACTTTATAGTTTTGTTGATTTGGTTTCCCATTTCTGCCACTTTTGTTTAATCGCGAAGATGATGATGAGTGACGATATGATTAAATTGATGAAGGGACGCGCAAAGAACACCCATGCCTAGGCCGGGATTCGAACCCAGGATGACTTCCTGTGATTTAACGGCGCTTTTCTACCTCTTGGGTGAACCGTGGCTAGAGAGATCAACTGAAAAAAGTGATGGTGGAACATACAAAACACAGCCATGCCTTATCCAGGGAATCTTCGTAGCGCAGACCAGTGTTCGAATTGTACAATACGAAGAGGCTGGAAAGTAAATAAAAAACTTATTCTTACGTATTTATGCATATGTATGTAATGGAGCGTATATTCTAGACCAGCTAAGCTATCTGCGAAGCTTGAAAAACAAGACTAAAATACAGAAAAACGATTCATTACAGATAGTGAATACAATTGTTCATTTCAATAGAAAATAATGATGCTTATGGAGATAGCAACCTGGTTTCTTAAGAGTTTGCAAACTGGCTGCCGTTGGCATGGCAACTTAGTTTTCTTGAAGACGCGGGAACGAGCAAAATGGGTGTGTCTAGCTACTTATACAGGGCGTTTATGTGGCCCTTGTCTCCCTTCTTCCATACCCTAGGACCACGAGATAGTCCAAGTCTGACTTGGACTAAGCGTACAGCACTGGTATGTGTGTTTTTATCGTGAAGTCAAGCATATTTTGATATGTCACATGGCCACCTTTCCGTTGAAAAAATTAAGTTGCTGGTAGAGTGAGATTACCGAGATCCCTGTCTGTTTTGCATTGGCAGCTTTGGAGCGAGTCATAAGTCCCGAAGCAGCCAATCAACAAACTAGCCGCTGGTGTCATCTCCACCCAGAACCTATCGCTATCCCTGTTGCTCGCGCTCTGGACTGTTGGTAGGCTCACTAACTGGACTCGCGTAGATAGCTGGAGTTGTTATGAAAATAATCTGACTCTAACATATGCTAACACGTTCTCCCTCTTTCCTGTATTAAGCATCAATACTTTTTATTGGTGTTTCCCTAAAGGGTTATGTGTACCCCCCACCTTCCCCGTTGTCATTCTGTTCTCTCGCTCCTAAATTTTTCTGATGTCGCTACCGATTCCAGTAGTACATTATCACTTCCCTTATCTTAAATTAACTTCTAAGAATGAAAATTATTAATGGACAATAAAAATAGAAAACTATGATGGTACGTACATACGTATATTATCAGAGGGAAAATAAAAATTTCTTTCCATAAGTACATGGGCGTCAGGAAGAGGAGGGGGGGCACGAACTGGTTCGTCAACCCCCTGGAAATTGGTATAGTTTATTTAAAGTTACAAAAAACAATATTTTTTTGCAGTTATTAACAGAATAAAAGTTCAGTTAGTTACGACTAAAACAGGATAACTGTGGGCCGGAGCCAATGATGGCATGCATAGTGGGTCAGGGGACGGGTGCAACAGTTCACAGCCAAACGAGTGCCAGATATAGCTCGAAAAGAGCGAAGCTGGCAACAGTGCTCGGCAGCTGCCGCCGAGGGAAGGACCTAGGGAAAAGTGTCCCTTTTCCCTTTAACATTTTTTTTAAAAAAAATCAGAAATGCAAACTACGAAACTATATAACGTATATTATTTTTGTGAGCTTTTCTTTGTTTCCTCATTTCAAATTTTTTGTAGTATCTAAATACAGAAATGCAGGTCGGGAGAGACAGGGGAGGGGGGGGGGAGTTAGAGCAATACCACAATCCTGCATAGGGCGGTAAAATATCTAGCTACGTATGTGATTGTTTTATCAATGGCCTGATCGCCTCCTACCCTTATAAACATTTCTGGCGGCTCCCATGCTTGGTTGGGAATGAATTTACAAATTGCATAGCACGGGGGGAGGGGGGGATCTCTGGTTTCACCTCCTCCAACTCGAGCAGTGAATCTAACCGTAACGAAAAACCACGTTACAGGCTCACTCTGAATGCATAACTGTCGACGTAACGCCCCCGTACACACAGACCGATTCTTGCACGACCCAGTAAATATTTCCAAGCACGCGCGAGCCAGGAACATCCCGCGCGCCCATCAATAACCTCCGAACCACCATTCGCCGCCACAGACACTGTTATTAAAATCGCTTGCAAAGACCCTTCGGGAGTTTCTCGCCTGGGAATTAAGATTCATCCAAGGAGCACACCCTGCGCATTTGGGCCTGAACTTAGGGAAAATTAATTATACGCCTCTTCTCCCGCTCCGTGACAGTGCTTTGTTCTGCATACTGTGGCGCCACCTACAAGCTACTTTTCAGCATGGAAATTTCACAAGAATAGGGATTTTCGGAGCAGAATCTGGAGGGAAAAGTTCGTGGTTTTAGCTCAGTCCAGACATGTTGCATAACGTTTCGGTGTGCAATGCTAACACATTAGCAACTGCTGGTTTCAGCAGAATTTCGAGACTTTGTAAACATAACAGCAACGTGTGTGTATTTACAATGTCAATTGTCATATCAGCCGGCTTTCCCGCAAGCGATACAATAAACATTTTTCACCAATCGCGAAAATGAGGACCAATAATGAATAGATGAAATCCGTAATGGGAAAACACAATGCAAGTATCCATGGCCTGAGCAGTATTCGAAACCGTGATCTCGGGCTTCATGACCAGTTCGACACGTAGGTCGCTCCCCCTACCCCACTGTTGCGTTTCATTCCTCACTATCCTTCACTCGTTTATTTGTCATTTTTTCGCTCTATTTCTCTCCCCCCCTCTCTCTCTCATATATATATATATATATATATATATATATATATATATATATATATATATATATATATCACTGTGGCTGTTTCTTCATTTTCAGTTCCCCATGGCCAGTATAATTGTGTCGTCCTGTGGTTTGTCCTTATTTGTGCTGAGCGCCCTTTTTAGCCTCAGCTTTTATCCAAGGTAAGGAAATTTTAGTTTTCAGACACGCTTTTATTTTTGTTATGATAAGGGGCTGGACCCCGTATAGTGTGACGGGTGCAAAATAGCCTCAGCGTTGACGCACCCAAAAATTTTAATTCAAATTCTCTCTCTATCTCGTTCACTTATGACCCTTTTTCATCACATTGTGTGATATATCTATTTTACGATGACCTTTAAACATGACGTCACGCAATTTTCAGAAATATCACTTCAGCACACTAATTTTTGAATTTACTCTCTCCCCATCTCTTTTAGACAATTATCTACTGCTGCCCACTGCTGGTAAAAGAAGAAATCACAAAGAAACAGTGATCCATCTCTCAAACCTTCAACCAATGCTAAGCCTACACCACGAAGGAGACAATGTTCAGTGTTCAATCGCAACACTTCAAACATTTGCACCAGACCCTGGTTCCCTCTGTCCCTGACCCATTCCTCGCATAAAAGCCAGCGTGTTCTGGCATCCAGACGAAGCAAAACAAAACACATTCACCAGCACGACAGGACACCCACATCATGCCACCAGCTCAACTTCCGATACACAGATGTGTGTGCATCATCGCTTAAAGCCCTCCCAGACAGCTGTCACCTGCAAAATGTCATAACGGTCTCTCTTCCTGCTGTTATATTGACGTTCGTTCTCCTTACATAAACATCTCCTGGGGTGGGAGATTTGGTACAATAAACAGACAGCATGTGCTACCACAGCTGAAACAGAAGATGTGGCGTTCTTGGGGAAATAAAACACCCGTCCATTCATATAGGCAATGGATCTATATCTTATTTAGCGTCGATGAATAAAACAGCTCCGGACAAGCTTGAAGAAAGTCTGACCTTATTTTACTCACAATTTTAACGAAGCGTGTGGCAATCAGATGTCCCTTCCATGCGCCAGAAATGTGATAAAACTTGAATAGTAGAAATAATAAAAATAATTATTATTATTAGATAATAACTATTGTAAACTAATGAAATCAAACGTTATTCTAAATGTATTATTATTATTGGTATTGGTATTATTATTATCATTATTATTAGAGGAAAAGGTCTAAACATGGGGCCCCCCCTTTTTATTTTGTCTTTTTCGGAGGAAAAAATTAATATATCAAGCACCTGCCTTTAAAATGCATATCTATGAAATATATACTTAAATCTAATAGTATGCTAAAGTGTAAAAGGTCTCCATATTTTTTAAAAAAAGCAATTTCCAAAATATGTTAAAATGATGTATTTTAAAATTGTGGTCTAAATATGGGCTACTAGTGGCAATATCACAAAAAGCAATTAAAATTTAAAAAACAGTCATTTATCGTTAAAACATTAAAAAATTCATATTTATGAATAATCTGTTGTTTTGAAAATCACGCGGACTGGGAAAAATCGAAATTAAGAAAAACATCCAAATATTTTTTTGAAAATGTGATCTCAACATTAAACCTCATGTCATAGCCCATATTTAGACCATCACGCTAGTTTTCTTCTTCAATTTATTTTCGCTCTCTATGGTACATATTTCACAAACAAATCATGGCATTATAAAAGCCCACATTTGTTTTATGTACCGCTAATATCATAACCTATACAAAGCAGATGAGAATTCAGAAAACGCTGAGTTAAAACATACCTGCAAAAAGTTTTCGGTGGTCGCAATTCTATAACAGCGTCCAAGACCGAAACTAAATACCATTTTCTCTTGCTAATTGGCGCCGCAACCCTTGTCCTTTACAAATAACCAGTTCCCATAGCCTCTGCCAGGCTGCAGCACCCGAGAGCGCTGATAACTCCAAAACCCATATTTAAACCTTCGCCCATATTTAGACCTTCTCCTCTATTATATCCGTGGAGAATATAGTGAATATCCAGCACAACTGTTTTTCGTTCTTGTTACATTCTCCACAGTTGGTGTACTAAAATGTACGGTTATTATATTATTAACTTTTGCACATCTCGTTAAAAAAGCCTTAAAAGTTAGGAGGAAATGCATAGTCTTTATGTTGTGTGCCCTCCCTCTCATAGAAAACTCTTCAATTTTTGGAATATTGAATTTTTCGATTTAACGCATTTTTCTCTACGTTATTCTGTACTAATGATAACTAACTGAATTTTATTTTCGTTACTAACAATAAAAATAAGCATTCTGATTTTCTTGTAACTTGAAATGAAAAATGAGAATTTCCTGGGGAGTCTACGATCCTATTCGACACCCCATCTCGACACCCATGTACTGGCTCTATTGAGAGGGGGGTGGGAATAGGGTTCACACCCCACCGAAACTTCTGCCATGCTGGATTAGTGCAAGTTCAAACACCAAAATCAGTCACTCATTTTCAAGTACTTCTTCAAAGCTTTACAAAAATACAATACGGAGATAATACAGAGAACCTTTCCTTGAGACATTCCAGACAGATTTTTCAAAGGTTTGGAATTCCTGAAACTTGTGCGAAACGGGTTTTATTCTTGGAATCACAACCTATCCTCCCTCCCCCCCCCCTCACTCCACTTCCACCTCTGGCCGTCCTCTTTTCAGTGTTGTTCCTGGTTATACATGAAACATCCCTTATTATTGGCCTTAAATTACCTTTCCGTTCTTTAACTTCCTTGTGTTGTTGGATAAGGTTTTAACCAGGGTTGTTAAAGGTTAACCAGGGTTGTTAAAGGTCCAGGAACCCACAAATTCTAATGGGTTCTATTGGGTTCCGCAACAGAACCGGAATCTTTTTTTTCTCGCACAATTTAAATTCAGTCAAGTTGCGTAGTTTCATTTCAATACGGAACTTGAACCGCATTTAAATTGATCCCGAAAAAAGCTACCTGGACAGAACTGAAATACTTTACAGACAAAAAGGTTCTTTACGGTCCAGAACCCATTCACGCTTGCTGATTTTCTCTCCTGGACCGGAATGGAATTTATTTAAAATTCCTGGACTTTTAACAACCCTGGTTTTAATCTCGCTTAACAAGAGATCAAACCTGGGACCTCTGCCTTCGTATCGCATTATTCTCACCCCAGTTTCCCGCAGCGGTCGGCATATTGTATACGAGGGTAGTTTGAAAAGTAAGGTACGCAGCACCATAATCGAAATCGATGCACGGTCGATAAGTTTGATCCTTCAAACGAGCCCTTGAAGAGTTTCAGCCCAATGCGTTGTGAGGTTATTGTTTGATCACGCGAAGCAGGTGAATGTGCAACGTTTCAAAAAAATGATGGACATAACCACCAGAACAATGCACCTTTTCACACCAGGAGAAATCATTTTGTAAACAATAACCCCACAACGTACTGGGCTGAAACTCTGCAAGGGCCCGTTTAATCAAACTTATCGACCGTGCACCGATTTCGATTATGGTGTTGCCATATCTGCTTCGTTTACGTTACTTCTCGACCTACCCTCGTAGATTTAACCAGCACTTTGGAATGGGAAATGTTAGCTGAGGCCTTGTGGTTTTCTGGATATGGTTTACTATGGTGATAGCTGGTGGATGCTTTCCGAAAATGTTGCTATCACTTCGACCACTAGATTTAACCTTTCTTCAAAAAACGAATATGCTGCTAAGCACAGGATCAATTGTGGGTGAATCTCCCCCGAAAATTATTTTTTCTTCTGTCTACGATCACGCAACGCTTGTTAGGTATTTCACACATTGCGCTCAGCATTTGTAAATAATGATGAAATGAACAATGGAGGAAAAACGTAGGAAACAAAAAAAAAACTGTTCCTAGGAAACAGTTACCCAATTCACTTAACGCCAGTAAGATGCTTCCAAGAAAACACGGAAGATCCAATGTTTGAAAACCGCTGTTATCAGGGTGACTCTCATGTCACGGCCTCCCACTTCCTCTCTCAGGGCGTCTTATCAACGTCCCACGAACTCCATACATGGGAGGGGGGGGGACCGAAGTTTACAAGGAGAAAAGGAGCAGAATACCTAGATCCCGGAAACTGCATAGGCCAGTGAAAATTCAGATCCTCTTCATAGAGGTGATAAGTTTCCGGGTCGTATTCGCGGCGTTGAATCTGAGATCTTTTACATGACAATTAGGACCTCTTAAAGGAAACTGATCTAGAATATCCCCCCCAAGAACGGATCTATGCTCATTCTCGGTCACTTAAAATAAGGTCGAGCTGGACATTTGGCCTGCAGTAGTGAAGTTATTTTTTAAAAGTCATCCTCTGTCGGAAAACAGACACAATATTAAAAATTGTGAAGAATTACAGGGTGAGGCAAAAGTCCGGCACCACCCTTTTAATTTGAAAACGACTTGACGGAGGGCGATGAAATTTCGGATATAGGTAATTGGGGGTGGGGGCACACCAGCTGGGGTTAGTGTAAATGGGAAGGGGGTCATGTAACATATCATTTTATATGTGCGTTTTCTCAGAAATACGAATATGCAGTTATTTTGCCTCTAACTTTATTTGGTGTAGACCTCTTTATAATTCCTATTAGAGCATTCACTGTGGTCTAGATATCTATTAATACTTCCATGGCACCGCAATCCTAGTTTCTATTAGGCCTACATATATCTAGACAACAACACATCAAACACGAAACTTCACTTCACTTGGCTTTTCTTCCACTTTTGGCTAATCGAGAAGATGAGGATGAGTGATGATATGATGAAATTGATGCAAGGACACTCACAACGAATATCCTTTCCCAGGCCCGGACCCCTGGTGTCGTAGCGCGCTGCACTAACCACTCCGCCATGAAGGTCGGCTCACTTCAATGATCTATCAAAAATTAGAAACATCTTTAATATTTCAGAATTTGGACAATCATACGGGTTTTTCGAAAACATCTTTTATAAGGACCGTTGCGCTCCATACTTTGCCGTTTTCCTGAATTCGTTCCTTTTTATCCATAACAAAAGGAAAACTTAAAAAAATAACAAAGGCATGGCCTCGAGAACAGTAACTTATAATAGTTCTGATTTATAGAATTCGGCTCTACTAAAACAAAGAGACGTATTTTAAAAAACTGAGGCATATTCACCAGCACATCTAGATATTGGCGAAATCTAAGAAGACAATAAAAAATGAAAATGCATTGTCCATGATGTTGACGTAACCTTGACGATTACGAAGATACAACGTACATTCTGTAACCTTAACGATTACGAAGCTACAATGTCCATAAAAGTCGACGTAACCTTGACGATTACGAAGATACAACGTACATTCTTTAACTTTAACAATTACGAAGTTACAATGTCCATAAAAGTCGACGTAACCTTGACGATTATGAAGATACAACGTACATTCTGTCACCTTAACGATTACGAAGCTACAATGTCCATAAAAGTCGACGTAACCCTGACGATTACGAAGATACAACGTACATTCTGTCACCTTAACGATTACGAAGCTACAATGTCCATAAAAGTCGACGTAACCTTGACGATTACGAAGATACAACGTACATTCTGTCACCTTACCGATTACGAAGCTACAATGTCCATAAAAGTCGACGTAACCTTGACGATTACGAAGATACAACGTACATTCTGTAACCTTAACGATTACGAAGCTACAATGTCCATAAATGTCGACGTCACCTTGACGATTATAAAGATACAACGTGCATTCTGTAACCTTAACGCTTATGAAGATACAACGTACATGAATGTTGACGTAACTTTAACAATTACGAAGCTACAATGTCCATAAATGTCGACGTCACCTTGACGATTACGAAGATACAACGTACATTCTGTAACCTTAACGTTTATGAAGATACAACGTACAATTTTAACGATTACGAAGCTACAATGTCCATAAATGTCGACGTCACGTTCACGATTATGAAGATACAACGTACATTCTGTAACCTTAACGCTTATGAAGATACAACGTACAATAATGTTGACGTAACTTTAACGATTAGGAAGCTAAAATATCCATAAATGTCGACGTCACCTTGACGATTACGAAGATACAACGTACATTCTGTAACCTTAACGATTATGAAGATACAACGTACATGAATGTCGACGTAGCCTTAACGATTACGAAGCTACAATGTCCAAGTATGTTGACGTCACCTGTACGTCCATGAATGTCGACGTCACCTTGACAATTATGAAGATACAACGTACATTCTGTAAACGTAACGATTATGAAGATACAATGTTAATGAACGTTGACTAACTCTAAAGGCCCAAAACAAAGAAAAATACACGTTCTTCTGAACAATCTAGAAAATTGAGGCATAACTCTTTAATCGGTGTGTCAGTAAGGAGTAGGGCTTTCCTTACTGGTATTACGCGACGGTAATCCGTAACTCCAGCTTTTTTCACGAATAGGCTAAATAATTGTTCGCGTTAACGAAAGAAATGCAGAAATAAGTATGGTCCAGCGTTGAGCGATTATGACGAGTTTCTCATTTTTATGAAGGAGGCTTTCAATGGAGTGGTTGCCTTTAAAAGCATGCGAGTCCCGTATAGATGAACGCGGTACGTCGGCAAGTACATTTCTGTGTAGATCGAAAAAAAAAAACGTGACGACACTGCAGAACAATTTCCAGTACCCTCATGCACTAAAATCTTTGAAGGCCATAATTCTTTAATGCCCTAACTTACGACGGAAGTAGCTGGTTGTGGAACATTGATACTTGAAGTCACATTACGCTTTTTATGGTTATTTCTGAGATTTGTTCCCCATACACGGCCACTTCCGATGGGTAACGACCACGGCACCGCTATCGAGCCGATTGGCTAATAACCCGCCCGCTAGAACGTCACTTCTCAGCTCTCATATGTGGCGGTCGTGCTTGCAATGACGCAGGAAGGGGAGAACGTGAGGGAAACGAAAACTGCGTGATGAATCGTAAAAAACTACGTGAGGTGTTTCGCGAAATCTCTTCCTCTACGAAGGCGGCAGGAGATTTAAGTTCTGGTGTATCGCAACCGAGTGCAGTGATATTTAGCTTCCGTCTTCCTCTGTTAACTCAATACGGTGTGGTTTTATATCATACTGCACGCGCATTAACCCTACATGCACTGGCGTACGCGTAAGGAGGGTGAGGGTAGGGAGGCACCTCTGCTTATGGATATAATATTATATTAAGTGTTTTCATTGTTCGTTTTTTTATTTCTAGAAGAGAAGAGGACGAAACGAATTGGAATATGGAGATGAGATTGCGTGAGATACTTCGTCCCCTCTATACTCTGTACCAGAGCTAACTGTAGACCATGCGAACGAGAACAAGTATCTGTGCAAGTAGTGACGCGAGACGGCTCCACCAATGAACAGTGAGAGAAACGGGATTGCGTAATGGACGAATGGAGTTCCCCGATTTCGCTGCTTCAATGTCAGCGTTGCAAACTTTTGAAAACTATAATTCCGTACGCACATGGCAAGCGGACCGTATTTTTGTCTCCACGTCCGTACTCTTGGTTTAAGAATTTCTTAGGGAAATATTAGGGATAAAAAGCAAGTGCAAATTTTGAAAAGCCGTGCATTTAGCGTACGGACTAAGGTGTGGACAGTATTTAAGAACATGCCATGAAATTTTCGTATATGTACGGTCAGGACCGTTTGGTTGGCAACGCTGCGCTTTCACCACTCGATTTCCCTCCTCTGCCGCTATGCGCGTCCCTGCTCCACACTTAACTGGGACAGGGTTTAGGTAACACTTAAAGACAACCGATGAACTTATAATATATAGCGTTTTACATTCGTGATATTATCCTCAACTTACCCCTCATAGGTAATGAAAAAAGCTCGGGCTACATTGTAATATGCTCTATGTTGAGTTGGATTCGTGCTCAGACATGAACCGAACAAACATAACTGGGTGCCTATCACGGCTGTGCACCATTCCGCCCTGCTTCCGTCTTGACCGCGAAAATATGAGAAACGACAGGACATGCAGTCTCCCGCCAGACAGATGTGACCTTTCCCCGGCAGATCACGAATGTCTACCGCCAGTTGCATTTCTATGCCGTGTTCACCTTCACACTATTCTCACCCTATCGATCCGAGGGCTGTTTTGTAATGGCTCTGGCGACTGCAAAGCTGCACGCATTCCATGCGGTTCCATGAAAGGCATCGAACATCGATTCAATTACTGACGTCATGAAATCGGGTCAAAGTCATTCCCAGTAATAACAACAGCTCGCATCCTTAATTGTGGCACTCTTGCCCTGCGTGTTCTAACTTGTCCGCTACTAATTTGAATTAGTTTTATGCATACAGGGTGTTCCTAAAGTCCTGTTACCATGCATATAGGGTGTCCCTAAAGTCCTGTTACCATTACGATAAAACTAACTCTGAACCCCAGGAGCGTATATTCTCGGCTAAGCTAGACTATCTGCGAAGCCTGAAGCCTAGAGAGTAAAATACAGAAGAAAAATATATTAAAAACTGTGAAGAAATTTATTCATTTTAATAAGAAAGTAATGGCAATTCTGGAGTTTGCAACCTGAATTCCTAGGAGTTGGCAACCTGAATTCCTAGGAGTTGGCAACCTGAATTCCTAGGAGTTGGCAACCTGAATTCCTAGGAGTTGGCAACCTGAATTCTTAGGAGTTGGCAACCTGAATTCTTAGGAGTTGGCAACCTGAATTCTTAGGAGTTGGCAACCTGAATTCTTAGGAGTTGGCAACCTGAATTCTTAGGAGTTGACAACATGAATTCTTAGGAGTTTGCAGCCTAACTGCCTTTGGGATGGCAACGTGGCTTCCTTGAAGACGTCAAGAACTAGCAAAATAGAAGTATGTGTCCAAGTACATATACCGAGAGCCTAGTCTTCTTTCTTCCTCATAGTCTAGATCCGTGTCATAGTGAGCTAGTCCAGGTCTTGTACTTCAGCATACGCCACTGCTGAAACCACATGACACAGAGCAGTGCGGTATTCTGCAAAATGTTCTACAGCTCAAAACGTTTTTTTTTACGTCAGTATACCTCAATGTGTGCCCCCTCTGGTTGCCTTCAGGATGTCAAGGAGATATTCCACTTCTACCCATACACGTCGCAACATATCAGCATCAACTGCTTGCACAACTGCAATGAAGTGTAACAAGATCTGGAACAGGGATTTGGTATACACAATCCTTGTCGTACCCCAAAGGAAATATCCAAGGGGGTGATATCAGGAGATTGCGGAGGCCAGACCATTGCTCCGTCATGGCTTATCCATCTCCCAGGGAAATGTCTATCCAGATTATGCGCAGAACATCATGAGACCAATGTCGGGGTGCTCCGTCTTGTTGGAAAATAATGGATGGCTGCAAATCCTCCACCTGGGGGAGTATGGGGAGTATGTACTGTTCAAGCATATCGCGGTAAATTATCCATGCAATGCTGTCCCCCATAAAGAAAAATGAACACCTTGTGAACTAATCACCACAACAACAAAAGCTGTAGAACATTTTGTATAAAAAAAAAACGCCCTGCTCTAGTCATGTGGTTTTAGAGTTATGTTTGAATGTAATGGTTACGGAACTTTAGGGACACCGTGTATTTCTTTACCTCCTTACGATGAGGATCTAACACAAGTATCTAGAGCGAAATTTGAACCCAGGATCTCTTATTATGTACCGTCCAGTTTCAAAAAACACAATGTCGGAGAATGTAAAATGGATGTTCAACTTTATCATCTTACATCTTCTGCCTGCATAGTTTAATCGTGACGATGAGGATGAATTATGATTAGATGCAACTGATGCAAGGAGACTCGCAAAGGAACTCTATATCTAGGCCAAGACTCGAATCAATACAGGAATCTTCGTGAGTCGACCACTCGACAGGCTTGACCAAAGAGTTTATCATTGCCAAATGACTTTGGCAAGTGTTGTAATTTTAATGTTCCAGTAAAGTGTACAATATTACTCGATTTGTATAATACACGTAGGTTCATAATATTAATCTATGAAGTGTAGTGGGCAGCCACAATGTTAGCTTTATATCTGTATAGATTTATCACATTTGTACTGCTTGCAGCCGGGTGTACATGTTGGGTTAATTGCTCGACGGTGCTGTCTTTGTGGACGGTCAAGTAACTACAGTTTTTGTTAGCATATCTCGATGTACAGTTTCATTGTTATAAAATTCATCCAGTTGTTTTTGAGTAGCAATATGGAAATGCTTACTGCTTTATGCTGGCAAGTCCAGTAAACAATAAAATTATTACTTCACGCAGCGGCAGTGGACCTGGCAAAATGGGTTAAAAGGTTACCAAGGCAGCCGCAATAATGAAAGAACAATGTTGAAAACGCTCATTACGTTGATCTTAGTGCCTTAATCAGCTATCACACTTCAGTAAACGTGTACGTACCGTTTTGCATCAAATATCACGCCTTAGTAAATATTTTATGTGCTGTTGCCAGCTTGTATCTTTTAGAGCCAAATCGTGCTCTCTCAAACTTCCACTCGTTGGAAAATCAGTACGATATCACTAAATGCCCAAAGGAGAACAAATTAATTAAAAATATTTGGTGCGTCCGCACTTTTAGGCTATTTTGCACCCTTCAGTGTATATGGAGAAATATCCCCTTATATAAAATTCTTACTTAAA
This sequence comes from Lepisma saccharinum, assembly GCF_977018435.1. Classification (NCBI taxonomy): domain Eukaryota; kingdom Metazoa; phylum Arthropoda; class Insecta; order Zygentoma; family Lepismatidae; genus Lepisma; species Lepisma saccharinum. Next base: position 35,213,816 of record NC_139246.1, on the reverse strand, counting down.
AATTGATATCAAGGGGTGTAAAAAGCCCGTTGGGAAAAATTAAAAGTAGAAGATTGTAAAGAGACCTGCACAAGACAAACACAAGTTAAAAAGTAAGAATTATCTAAAACTTTCCCACAGACAGGAGCCGGCTCTTCGCTAAACACTTTTCATAAAACTCGATTCCCAACAGGGATGAAAAACAGGAAGATTAAAATTCTGCCTGAGGAAATCTACAAACGATAGCTCTAAGTGCAGCGCTCTAGGTCAGCCATTCCCAAACTGTGGTCCGCGGACCCCTGGGGGGCTGCGACGATAATCCAAGGGGTCCCTTGAGGAAGATCAACTAACCGAAGTATCATGTGACTCTTCATTGAAGACCTTGTATCACAACTCCACGTCTCTGATCGATTTCTGGATCCATGCACGTCCCCTATACCCTGCTAATTCTAGAAAGGCAATACCGCGTTTTATGCCTTTCACGACAACATACCCGCGTGAGTGTACCTTTTCTGCTCTCACACAAATCAAAACGAAGCACAGAAACAGAGCTAATGTAGAGGCTGATCTTCGGGTTCGAGTGACTACGCTTGATCCAGACTTACAACGCTTGGTCTCTGGAAAACAGAACAGCACCATCCGTCCCATTGATCCAACAACTGTACCAAGTGAATTTTCTCAGGCAAGTGTCCAGATCCAGACTTGTAATTATTAGCCAAGTGTCACATTGTTTTATATTTTTTATGCATTTAGGAAGTATGTTTATGTAAATGAAGTTTAATTAAAAAATGTTAAAGGAAAGTAAATATTAGGCCTATATTATACGAATAAAATCAAACATGCTAACATTACAAAATTCTGTCTTTTGTTTACTGTGGCAAGGGGTCCTTGGACATGCATGCGATATGCTGAGGGGGGCCTCAGACACAAAAAGTTTGGGAAACCCTGCTGTAGGTGAAGATCGTCCATTCCATTTTACTAATAAATACAATCATTCTTTCCAATTATCAACATCCTTTACCAATAATTTTTTAACAACTTTTGGACGTCTAGCGTGGTTCCCAGTTGGTGTTCCGCATAACCATTCCAAATATCAAACACTGTATGGTATTTTCATTGCCTGGAGCATTTTCTCATTAAAACCCACCCAACAATTTATCCGCCATGGTAATAATTCAGAGTGTCTACGAGTCGTCCAGTCGTTAACTAATCGGGAACCACTACCAGGGTGCGAAATCCCGGGAGGGGGGGGGGGCATTCTCCTCACCAACGATTTTGTCCTAAAACTTTCTACCCACCAAACTTTTCCCGATGGAAAAGAGAGTTTTTGTTCTAACAACAAATATAAACAATTATTTAGAAAACACACACAAAGAATGAACAACAGAGAGCCTAATCCCTAAGGTCACTGAACCCAGAAATCCCCAGAGCACAGATATTAGTCCGACTTAATTATTTCTTCTCCATTTCTCATCGCCGTTCGTCAGCTACGGCAAAGTATATAAATAAAGCATGTAATAGTATTTAGTTGTGAATATTACATCGGAATCTATTATCTTCGTAATGTCTCTATTTTTTGCCCCTCCCTCTCGTCACGCAAATCACTGTTCATAGCATTAGTAGTACATAAAAATATTAAATTTGCAATCGAATTTTGAATGAAGGACAGTCCACACAATATACATATTCTATATCTATAATTTAATTATTTAAAAATTGACATATATTCAATGACATTAGTGTGTGTGTGTGTGTGTGTGTGTGTGTGTGTGTGTGTCTGTGTCTGCCCCGCCCCCCTGCCTTCCTGGCCGCTAGTCCCATCTGAAGACCATGATGACAGGTTGTTTATAAATTAGTTCTTTTACGCTAATACTATTTGGCAACGGCGGTCTTGGACGATACAGCGCTCAACACAAGCACACGACCAACCCCATTTCGCACCATGTTTTCCGTACACGGAAATCACCGTTCTGTGTAAACAGCCATTTTACCGCAACGGGTTAATGAAGCATGCACGTGCAGGCGTATCTCTACGCACCACAAAGGTGTCCCGGAAAACAGGTGATGAGGAGCGTGCGCGCTGCACAGGTGCCTGAATAAGGGGGGAGGGGGGGGACTTCCTATCTCTTCCACTTTGACCACGACGTATGCAGTTGCTTCGCATTTATTACGCCTCCCTGCGTCTGCCGCACGGACCGTGAACTAACGGGTCTCCCGAACGCATTGTAGCATGGTATATTGTATAAGCATTGGCCAAAGCACCCTGTCGTTTCATTCGGGCATTTACCTGGCTATTACAGTATTTGGTGCTTTGCTTTAATTAAAACACCTATGCAAAGCTGGTGCACAGGTAGACTAATTGTAACTTTAAAGTCTGATCCGATTCCAAGTATTCCATTAGGAATCGAACCAGCGGACTGCATCAATTCTAACTGAAAATTGTCGTCTTTTAATCAGGGGTTTAGGTTCGATCCCTGGTGGAGAGACATTGCACAGTCGTTCGGATCGTCCAGTCCCGCTCAGCCTATCTGAGCACAACGTGGACTTGAACAAACAACATACAACCTTCGTGCACTTATAATGCTGATTCTAATACTCAATGAGCTTGAAGACCTAAAACAGGACTTATGGGTGTTTCTTCCGCCGATATCCCAAAAGTTCTTTCTTATATTTAAACTTTCCTAGCCTATCAGTTAGATTGTACAACATTTGAAACGTATATAGACTCGAAATGCGGATGACGGAATACAAGAAGGCAGAATAAGTCTATGAAACATGAATTACAAACAGTGCATTCTAAATCAATATAGTTTTGTGAGTGTGCCAGAGTGTCCGCATGATTTATGACAGAACCGTCGCTCTTAGGATCATCTTTGCTTCTAATAAACGTATTAAATATATACTACACTCCCCACAAAACGTTACATTAGGCACAAGTTTGGAACCTAGGCGCGGTGGCATATGTCGGTGAAAACAAGAACGTCCAGCAGACACAGATACCATGTGTTGTTGCATTTCAAGGCTGTGCCTATCACCTAATGCCTAATATAACAATATTCCAAACGTTTTGTGAGGAGTGTAGCCTATAATTTTAATAAGATTGTGGACTAACTTCTATTGACTTCGTCGTCGCTAACTGTTAAATCATACACCATGCGGGCATGCACACAGTATATGACTAGTCTGAACACTACCAACACCCAATAATTGGTTACAAAATGGCATTGTATTTATTCTATTAGAGTACCTAATACAGACCCCGTGTTGTCAGTTATTTCTTCGCGATGTGAGCTAACAACTACAACATCAGCATAACACAAAACATTCGTTTCCTTGTAAAAAGTTTAAATTTCACACGCCTAGGCCACAGCGGAATGACTTGACTTTATAACATCATCCTGCTACTTTAGCTCACAAGTTTGAGGTTAAAAAACATGTACAAAAGTAACGTCATTCAATCTTACAAATATGACTTTAGTTATACAACACTTTGTAAGACAAGAGTATGCCAGAGTTTGAGTACGTTCATGGAATTATGACCCGATCGTTTCAGAGAAACCAAAATTACATATTTAACTCTGTCAATTGATGCACGAAAAGTGCATTAACTTTAATTTGAAACATTTCGAGATCTGTGTTGTATGGACGATTCCATGCACACATGAAATGCTTTTAAGCTCATTTAAGGAAACGGTACCGCTCATGTAATATCTTAATGCACGTCAACTAACTTCCGGTATCATATCTTTCTAATTGAAATGTACAGGTTTTTCAGGGCGAAACGAACTCTGCACAAACCACTCCTGCTGTGAAATGATAAGAGACCTAGGCTAACAAGAAAACTTTGTGACCTATCTCGGCCTACGTTCTGGTCGTCGGAGTTATTGTCCCTCGCAACGGCGGCGCCACTGTCGAGGGTTTCAAGTAACACATTTTGCTATCTTTTTATCCGTGCAAGGAGTTAATGGTGTGAAAAAGGCGTAAAATGTATTGTGCATATTCCTTTCTGACCTGTTGATGGTGCTAACGTTATCATATGCCAGAATAATGCAAGACTCGTGAAATTTATGGAGCAAAACGCAAATACTTTGTTCAAATTGAATTCCGTCCTATCATACAGTTCTTTTTACAGCTGGAGCGCAACATGTGGTTTATCTTTTCCTTACTTCCATGACACCAGAATATGGTAAAGACTTAAGAAAGTTACGGTACTGCAAGTTCTAAACAATCGGCTCAGCTTCAGTATAATGACCGTTCACGCTTTATAGGCATAAATAGTATGAAAACTGAAGTCACTTGCATGTACAATAGTGTATCTGCCTTCGTACATACATTGATGTTCTGCAGATTGTACATGCCCGTAGGAAATGTACAGGATTTGGCGGTGTGTTTAAATTACGTTTCTCAACTGTTCTTAGAAACATGTGCCTACTTCCTTTTGCAATTCTCCAATCCATTTTTACTTGTACAGCCAACGGCAAATATAATAGTAGGCAATTTGTCCATCATCATATACATCCTGTCCGTCATCATATACATCCTGTGATGTTTTAAGGAATTAAATTCTGTTGATGAGAAGCAGATAAAGTCATCTACTCATTAACGTTTTTATTTCAATTCATGATCATTCATCACATTGTGGAAAACAATGAAAATGATGATGGACAATTCGCGCACTATCTCATTTCCTGCTGGGTGTACAGTGGGATCCATGAGTATTACCTTGCAAATTGTCCATCACCATGTTCGTGCACTTTATTTGACCCAATAACAGCTTCAAGAATTAAAAGAAAACTCAAAACAAGCTGTTGACAACTTCTGCATGGATCCCACTGTACCAGAGACCTGTAGGTGATGACTCTGGGAAATACAATTAGTCTAGTTCACTTGATACACAGATAAGACTAATCAGGACTGGACCTACAATTTAAAGTAGAATCCGAACCACTACGTGCCTCAACCTGTTGGCCGAGTGTAAAAAAGAAATGCCAACCAGGGTTGCTGAAAAAAATACATGGTCTGGTTTAAGACACCAAATGTTTCGCGTTTCAGTCAGTATTGTATGGGTACATACTCTCTTAGCTTCATCCTATTGTTTGTACTTCATGCAAGTTTAAACAAGTATAAATATTTTGGTAGCAATAATTCATTTTTCATATCTTATTGTCAGGTATATTTGAGGTAAGCCAATGTTGACAAGAAATCATTATCCCTTGAATTCCTAGCAATTCCAGGACAAAACATTATTAAGCTTTAACTTATCATCATTCCAAAGACCTGCCATAAAGTAAATAAATTAATATCATGTGATAAGATACTGCGAAGATAAGTGGTCATATGACTAACTTAATCGTTAACAGATGCAGGAAACGCATACGCAACAGTTTGGCGTTCTTTCATTATGACAGCATGCAATGCATACAAATTTAATGAAGCTCTTTAGTAATCTTCACACAATCAGTCGTGGTGTAAGTGAGATTCGAGGAATTAAAATGTACACACAGTTCCGGCCACGCCCACAAACCATACTGAAGCACATTCAAATCACCGACTGCTGCAGGGTGTTCTTACAGTATGACCATTCTAGAAAGAACCTTTTCCTTTTGGAAGCAATATATCTACACCCGGAGATGTACTCTTACCAGGTAATAAAAAGGGTTTCCGGGTGGTGTTCCATTTCGGAGTAAAAATGTCGGGGTTTTCTTCAAATTCTTAAGAAAAAAAGTATGACGTAAAAAGTAAGGATAGCAATGCACCAAGTGCCCGTTAGTTCGAGTGTGAATAGGATCATCTCTACAATCGAGAGCGCCCGATAGTTTGATGTCCGAAATCTACACAACCCACATTGCGTACCACTTCAATGATTGATTTGCTTTATTTTGCTTCGCTTTTTGTGCCACTTTTGGCTAATTTGCGAAGATGGGGATGAGTGATGATATGATGAAATTGATGAATGGACACTCGCAAACATCCATGCCCAGGCCTGGATTAGAACCCGGGACCCCTGGCGTCGTAGCGCGATGTGCTAACCACTCAGCCACGGGAGCCGGCACGTACAGTGAGATCCATGAGTATTACCGTGCAAACTGTCCATGGCTATTTCCATTAATTTTCCTCTTACATCCTGTGTGTTTTTAAGCGATGGATTATTATGTATGCTGGTGCAGAAGTTGTCAACGGCTTGTTTTTAGTTTTCTTTTAATTCTTGAAGCTCTTATTGGGTCAAATAAAGTGCACGAACATGGTGATGGACAATTTGCACGGTAATTCTCATGGATTCCACTGTACTACTTCATCTCGGGACTCGAAGTCGTCATCTTCATTCACATGAACATGTTATCGTGTAGCGTCCAGTTGATTTAGCGTTCCTTCTTGTAAGTTTAGGCCTACATATGAACTTTTAAAAAAGTTACAGTTGCTTTCGAAATATTTTGATGAACATGTGGTTGTGATTGGGCATTGTCTTAAATTGTTTTTAAAGATATTTTGTGAGAAGCTTTATTAAACTGTAGAATATACTGTAAAGATAACCTATTAAAACGTTGTAATAAAGCATACAAACGTGTTGTATAAACGTGATATATGTCAGGGTGCGAAATCCCGGGGGTACGGGGGGGGGGACGATCTTGTCCTCAAATTTTCTCCCCACCAAATTCTTCCTGGGGGGGAGAGTTTTTGTTTTAACAACAAACATAAATAATTAGTTTGGGATTCGAATATACTTGAATGGAATAATATCGAAAACATACAAAAATAAAAAAAACGGACAACAAAGAGCCTCATCTCTTAGGACACTGAACCCAGCAATCCTCAGAACACAAATTAGACCGACTTATTTCTTCTCCATTTCTCATGCCCTTTCGTTAGCAACCACGTAGTATATAGAAATATTAATAAAACACGTACTAGCATTTCTATGTGAATTTTATACAGGAAACTATTATCTTCTTAATGTCTCTTAATATTTATCCCTCCTCCCTTACGCAAATCATTGTTCATCAATTTGCAATTACATTTTGAATGAAAGACAGCCGATATAATAAATTGTATATGTTATAATATAATTTGATTACTTAATAATTGACACACATTTAATGACATTATATATATACCATATATATATATATACACCATATATATATATATATATATATATATATATATTGATTGTATGTGTGTGTGTGTCTGTCTGCTCCTCCCCCCCAGCAGTGATTTCGCACTGATATATGTGTTAAGAATATGAAAAAAATAATATGTCCTCTTTCTCGCTTCACAAAATCACGTAACCCTGAATGTAGCCAGTACTTGTTCAACAATAATGTAAGAAGCAGACCTTCAAAATCACTACCATACACAAATTTTGAAATAGAAGCATTGCATTTATTTTACATCATCGCGGTAAGAATAGAGACAAAATAAAACAATAACGTAGGCAGATAAACTTCAGCCTAGTATCAGAACGGATTCTGTGATGATTTATACCAGGATTACATGAATCAATCTACGGCGATAACTTATCTCTGTAACATCAAATATATCTGATTAAAGATATCAAGTGAAAGATGCACAAAAGCAAACAAGTCACGGAAGTACAAACCGTGAGCCTGTACGCGAATAACACCATTTCCAATTTAAGAAAAATCGATAGTCTCCAGCAATCGATTACGAAGTTAATATCGAAGTGCGCTGTTGCCAGGTGAGGAGGGAAAATCAAAAACAGCCGATCCTCAGTTCTAAACAGTGCCCGATCTTCATATTCAATCCACACATCGAATTTGAAATATCGATAAATTGTCATTTCAAGTTCAAGTCACGGAAAAATGACGCTTTCAAAGCTTGAACAAGTATCGTGTTCATCCATTAGTGAAAATTAATCATATCTCCGGAACTATTACAGCTCCCATAGTACGGTTTGAACCTGCCAAACACACTGGTTTATTGCAAAACAAATTCAATAGAGTCACCTGTCTTGTCTGCCTGCATGCGCCAAAACTATAATACATTTGACGTATGATAATAACTACAGGTTTACATGGTAATATGTATATATACATAAATGTGTTGCACAAAGAAGTGTACTTGCGCAATACATTGTATTATTATGACAAAATACTACGCACTAGCTGCAATTTCTCAAATTTCCCTGGTACAACCCATAATTTTATTGTTGCAAGCATAAACAACATATCTTTTTATTTCGCGTTACTGAGTCCGACCGGAAAACTTAATATAGAAATGCCTCGACATCAGACAATTTCCCCTAGGTCTTTCTCGCTGGGACAGCTGCCGATCATTGTTGCCAACTTCGCTCTTTTGGAGCCAGATCTGGCTCTTTCGTGTACTCGTTTGACTGTGAAATGTGTGGCACCCGCCCTCTGCCCCACCATGATGCCACCACCACTTCCTCCGGCCCATAAAGACCACCTTTGCCATGAGTGTACATCTTGCACGTGACGTGATATTCATATATAGGCTGCGTCACTCACCCCCTATTTCTTCCCCAGGTAATTTTTATATATAGTGCTGTGGCTAAGGTGAAGATGACAATATTATTATCCGGGAATCCTTTATTTTCGATTTCATATGAACATCATTGGATTATTGAGATGGGTGATGCCGCCAAATCTAGGCGGTGAAAACTAAGAATAAATTGCCATCACTTTAAAGCTAACGGTAATAGCAGCGGCCTCACACCTATGACACCTAAAATTACCCTAGGAGGCACTTTATACAGCCTTCGTTAATGTAGCTCCTTGAAAGTCATCTTCATCTCTATTAATGGTGAAATGTAGCTCTTTTTATGCGCATCAGATTTGGCAACACTGAAAGGATGGTCGTATGAGGCAAGGAGAAATGCATTAGGTTTATGGGACCATTATTTTATTCGTTCTCTCGGGAATATCAAACATTCAATGACGTAGAAAAATACATGAACGGAAAAAGGACACGTTGAACTATGTCATAGTAGAAGGAAAAGTCGAAACTCGCATTTGATTAGCCGTAACTTGAACTTGAAGTTGATTTCCCGTAATGAATACATGGGATTCTGTAAATACTTATTAATCATATTTTTCAAACATGGTGTCTAGCTTACTAATCAACTTGAAAAACAGTTTCCACTTGCAACATGGAGAGAAATTTATACTCTCTTGCATGCTAAAAACCTTTTTTAAATAGCAGTGCCCAATCCGACGATATTGAAATAAATGCACAACTAGCGCGTAATTGTCCCTCCTCGCCTTAAAGTACACTTGCTTCATACCAAAAGCCAGAAGAGATAAGTCTTTTCCCTTTCTAAAAAAAATCCCTCAATTTGCAATCGACTTCGTCACACGGCAGGAAGGGATTGCAACACTACATGACGAAGAGGAAATCAGCGCATGCTTGTATTTTTTGTGCGAAGCGAGTCCGAAAGCCCACTAATCCAAGCCATAAGGGCCTTTCTGCTTTCTCTATCGCCGCTGAAAAGAGCGCCACGATGGTGTTCACTTTGAAAGGCTGCTCATAAGAACCTCATTCGACAAGAAACTCGGAAACAAGTAAATGGAAGGTGATGTGGCCCGGGAACATTTGATGTTGTGAAGAAATGGTGTTCAATGAATGTAATAAAAATTAATTGCATTGCACATTTATTTGGGTCTGCACGTGCGAATAGGCAGCAGCCGTTACTGGATAAGACAACAGTGGAAACAAGTAAATGGAAGGTGATGTGGCCCGGGAACATTTGATGTTGTGAAGAAATGGTGTTCAATGAATGTAATAAAAATTAATTGCATTGCACATTTATTTGGGTCTGCACGTGCGAATAGGCAGCAGCCGTTACTGGATAAGACAACAGTTAGGAGTAATTTAATCACCGATGGAAACACTGAATATTTGATAAATGTACCATCCCTATACATTCGCATGGAAAAACAGAAATTATACATTTCTACCCTCACTTGCAAATTTTGTAGTCACTGGCCGAACTACTTGGACATAGACCTGTAGCTTTCAAGCAGTGTTGCCAGACGCACAAAAATATTTCTTGTAACTTACCTGGCATAGGACGACGCCACTCTCTAGCTTATCCATAAAGTTATCAACGTTGATTTCCAGATCCGGGTACAACATGTTGAGCCATTCCGCCAAATCCTCTTTCATAGCATACAGATACTCTTCGCTAGATTTGAACGGCCGGAAGGGGCGGGGCTCCCGAAGCATGACGCTCTGGCAGCCATTTTGAATCGGAACTTGTTCTAGCTGCGCCATTGCCTGTAAAATAATAATAAACTGTTACTGTCTTCCATAATTTGAAAGGGAAATAATGAATTATTTACAAAATTAATTAACACCATGCCCGTCACCAGATTTTTTTTAAAATTAGGAAACTTATTGCACAAATTGGAACGATTAACTTAGCACCCATGTGGACATACATTTTGAGTTTTTGAGAAAGTTCGGAGTAAGGAGGAGGGGATGTCGTGCAAAATTTTCTGGAGTTTTTTAGGTGTGTGGCTGCCCCTCCCCTACAGCGGGAGTACGATGCACAGGACACGTGGTTCTGCGCAGGTCCTTTTGCCCGAGGTCCCCCTACAGTATGCTTATTCAGGGGGATTTACAAAATTTGATCCCGTAGGCTATCATAGTTTGTTTTGGGCCCTGCCGACATTATTACTTCTGTTATCATGGTAACTAATTGCAGCTCTGTGTTAATAAAACACGTAAACTTTAAAACATAAGCAATTAAATTTAGGTTCTCTTTTCACTTCTCGTTTATAACCGCCACTTGCGCTATACATTTCTCCTCACCGTAGCTACACTGGCCTCGAAACAAAGATATTGGTTTCAACCTCCATCATCCCTCCACTTGACTTTAACTGTTGGCATTCCAAATGTTTACATTCATTTATTCGAGGAACAATTAGTTATGTTCGAGCACTGTTACGTGACATAGTGCGGCTTCTTTGCGGTATTTAAAAGCTAGAGTCTCCTTCCTTCTACCTTCTTTCATGAAATAATCAAGGAAAAGGTCATGTTTTATTTTGCTATTATCACAATACAGTAAAACCTCGTTAATCCAGAACCAGACTCCAACTGGCGGCTGGGAAACAGCGAATCGGCGATCAATTGAATTTTCTTCGACTAAGATCGGGCATTTTCGAGTCACAAGGTACCGAGCGTTGTTCGCGGGACGAAACAATTGAGCGCTGGGTTCACCACATGTTGCCAAACGTACTGTAAAGGGAGAAAGTTTCTTCTCGGTCAACACCAGAAATCAGCGGGTTCAATTGCAACTGGCAAAAACAGAAGTACGCTTGGCAACGTTGCTTCGGGAGAGCGATGTGATCCCTTCAGGTTTTACGTCGCAACTGAGTTTGTTGACACCCATCGGACCACACGCCCACGAAAATGATTGGGGGACAGGACGTGCCAGAAACGGCCATCAAGGTCAACCGCCAGTTGGAGTTGCGTTGAGTATAGAAGTCAACAAGAGAGCTTCCTAAAGAAAAGACAGAGGTTTTACTGTATTAAGGAATATTAATAGTCGATGGTCTTTTGTCGTTTCTGCTCCTTCGTCGTCTCATTTTTGTGCGTCCCCTAGACTATAGCCTAGGATAGCCAAGTGGCAGATTCCCCCTTTGTGCTCGTGCTCATGCTCACAAAAAAAAACACCCAGACGAGAACAGCATTGCCTCGCCCCTGCACCGGGGGCTCTACGTATCCTTATCGCCGCCACTGATTATTTACGGGCTTCCCCTCTATGCTTTCTTTTTGTGTCACTACTAGAGCTCTCGCCACGAAAACAGTCCAGTCAAGGTCACGCCACCCACCTACAGTGTTGCCAATAAACAGCAATTTCAACCGACGAAATCAACCACATACGTACAACGCACGAAGTGTCGACCGAGCAGCTTAGAAGAGGTGTGGCAACACTGGAGGACCAGGGGTGTGGAAGAGGGAAGGGGAAGCCCCGACCTTGACTGGACTGTTCTCGTGGCGAGAGCTATAAAAGGAGCAAACTCATTTACTTACATTTACCGTGGCACGACCTTCACAGCTAGACACGACGATTTCGAACAAAATTGTAAAAGTGACTTGGCACTGAAAACAATCGAAGCGAAAAACATTCCAACAAAGGAATATTTAATGTCAACGGTTTTATTTTATCAAAGAAGGAAAAGTGACATTCCCGGCGAAAAGGGACGTTCAGGGGGGAAAAAAGAAGGAAACTAACTGCCTCTCGTTCCAGCAATAAAAGTACGCAAATATTTAGCAATATCGCTAAGTAAATAAGTCACTGTCACACGCAGCAATTTAATCTGTTCATAAAATCTAAAAAGGAAGCAAGAAGTTTATGGCCTTACCCTACTCTGACTGTTGGAGAGACAAAGAAAGTATGACTGCCAACACCCACTCTTATAGAACAAGAAGAAATGGGATTCAGATACTGATTCATAATTAATAGAAAGAGAAAGCTCCCGGTATTCCTAAACGTTTCTCTTACTTAACTGTTAAAATGTCGCCGTTCTTCCTGCAATTTAATTTTTAGTATAAAAAGTGCACCTCCCTCATAGACGTCCGCACGGGGGGGGGGCAACTCCCCCCTAATGCTCTCACTTAGAAATTTCGTATAGAGGAATCTTATCACTGTTATTATATAATATTATGCCCTTTACAGACAAACTTAAGTATTTTCAAGCCGACAAAGGTTCCAAGCAACTTGGGAGGGGAAGGACGGTGTATTACTGCATTTCCTATGAAATTGAACTATCCAACTTCGTTTTCTAGCAAATTTCTTGTTATTAACAATGCGACACACTTTATTTGTTAATTGTGTTACCTCTATGCGTTTGCAGAATACATGGCCCATACATTGGAAATCAGTAGCGATGATTGGGTGACAAAAGTGGAGAAGAGGCAAGAAAAGTTTCCTTTTTTGTAGACCATAGTGCAGGGGCAAAAGTGTTGGGAGCAACGGCGTATACAGCGTCCAAGATATGGGCTATCTCACTATGTCACGTGGTCCTAGGCTATGAATAGAAATAAGTTTACCAACTCCTAAGAAATCAGGTTGCCAACTCATAGGAAATCAGGTTGCCAACTCACAAGAAACCAGGTTGCCAACTCACAAGAAACCAGGTTGCCAACTCACAAGAAACCAGGTTGCCAACTCACAAGAAACCAGGTTGCCAACTCACAAGAAATCAGGTTGCCAACTCACAAGAAATCAGGTTGCCAACTCCAGAATCACCAAAATCATTTCACTGAGGTAAAGGTAAAGTGTTCCCCTGTGCTTAGCACCACGCCATGAAGGCGTATAGGGGGTATGGGGGTAACGCCCCACACTTTCTTGATCCGGTCGTGAGTGGGGGTGATGTGATCAGCATCACGCCCCTGACCGTCTTTACCCCCCAGGGTTTCCCCCAGGTACCCATGTTATTCGACGCTGGGTGGGCGCCGGGGCCGCTTCCAACGTTAGAAAAGTTCCCGGATTTGAACCGGCCGGGGATCGAACCCGGGACCTTGAGCATGGTAGTCAGACGCGTTACCGACTGATATGAATAATTTTATTTACAATTTCTGATCGATCTTCTTCCTGTATTTTATCCTCTAGACTTCAGGCTTCGCAGATAGCCTAGCTAGCCTAGAATATACGCTCCTGGTTGGGAGCAACTGCCTCCTCCACGTTACCTTAAACGCCGCCACTGTTGGAAATTAATAAATTATGCGTAGTGGTTTTCAATCATCTGGAGGAAACCATGTTTATATGTAAACTAATCACTGAACCACAGAGAGGGGAAATAAAGGAGAGGGGCAAACAACACTGGTTCCATGGAAGTGTGATTTCTTCTAATAGTGATTTTTGGCGGGTCCGGACACACACTATATACGCCCCTGTTCCGTACCGATCAATACAATAAAATAGCACTATGAAATGTGGTTTTTCTTTCTCCGATTGAACTTTCATCAAGGCTTTTGCCCCCCTAATCAGAGTGTCTGCGCACGCCTATATTTATTACCAGATCTAAATTCACTTTATATGCATCAAACATTTTGCAGCTTTTTGCAGAATTTCCGCAGTTGTTTTCAGTATTGCTAGTTCACATGACTTCTTTTTAGTGGTTCCAAAAATTCATTTCGTGCTTCTTGAACCAATCAAAACCGCAGCTGCAAAGAAATATGCCAATAGCGTGGTCACCTTTACAAATACTGAACTCTAAAAAAAAAGAATAGTCGAAACTTGTATTCCAGTTCAGTCAGTGTGAGAATTAATGTGCTAGAGATCCTCCCACAAAAAAATGTTATCACTGTAAAATAAAAAAAATAAAAATAAACAAAAAAACTTTCCAGGCACGGTTTTATCCCCCATCAAAGAAAACGTAACATACAGAATATCGTTTCTTAACTATGGAAAGATAACACAACCGAAACATTATTCATATGCAATCATCAAAAATTTGCCTGCCGAAAAGTATGCAGCCTTGTCGATTAAAGAATACACCATTCTCCAACTCACCAGCCGGACCCCGGCGTATCGCCCTAGGCGCTACCACGCCAGGGGTTCCGGATTCGAATCCCGGCCTGGGCATGGGGGTTTGTAAAGTGTCCACTCATCAATTTCATCACTCATCCCAATCAGCCAAAAGAGGCAGAGAAGCGAAGTAACATGAACCAACTGACCACAGCGAGCAGATAAAACAACGGGATGTTTTCCACAAGTTGTTCACAAGAAACATGTAGGTTAGATGGACTTTAAGTTTGAACTTGACAGGAATTTTGTCAACATTTCGATGTTACTAGTTCGATGGCTCTTTTAGTGTATGAGTTTGGATTTTCTTAGAATGTAAGTATCGTGCGATGAAACTGCTTGTGCCTTATCTACAGTTGTTGAAGGCTGCTTCAATATGTGATTTAGATATTCTCGGTATCATAAAATTTAATGACATAGGTTAGAACCAATGTTCTATGGTCCTTAGAACAGCAAGGCAGTAGTTTAGTTAACTGACTGGTAGCAAATACAGGGTGTATCATAAGTAATAGCGCAAACTGACACAGTTGAAAGTACACGATAATAGAAACAAAAAGGTCTCAGTAAACATGGGTCCGCAAACGAGCCGTTTACGAGATAATTGCGAATGTGTGGTTACGATCCGCCACTGACTTCATTGTTTGTAAACGTCGTCCTAGTTGGTAAAATGCTAATAATACTGTAAGAAAAGTCATTGGAGGTCTCATTGAACATTCAACTTACTTTAAGAAACGTTAGTATGTTACAAATACTGTACACTCGTACCTGTTAGAACTCTGTGTTTACAAAATGCAATCAGTGACGGCTTCTAACCATACATTCGCACACATTATTAGCATTTTACCAACTAGGACGACGTTTACAAACAATGAAATCAGCGGTGGCTTGTAACCCTAACCACACATTCGCAATTATATCTCGTAAACGGCTCGTTTGCGGACCCATGTTTACTGAGACTTCTTTGCTTCTATTAACCTGTACTTTCAACCGTGTCAGTTTGCGCTATTACTTATGATACACCCTGTACACAAATTAGCATACCCAAAAAACCCTACCTTACAAATACGCCACTGAGTGACAACCCCCTCCCCCTCCCCAAAGCAAATTTTTAATTCGCACAGTGAGTACAGCAGTTATATATCAGTACGAAAGGTTTCTATCTGTAGAAAATCTTGTGATAAATAATACATTATGTGTCAGTGCGGATAAATGACCAGGCACGATATAAGTTAATAAAGTAACAATAAAAACCATTCGAACTTATCAGCACACATGCAGATGCCGGAGAAAATCAATTTCAACTTTCACTACCTTCCAGCCAAGCAGATGGCAGCACTGGTCTTTCACACAAAGCTCATTATTCTTCCAAGAAATCGGTTCGGCCTTTGCAAGGTCGACAACAACAGAAACGCAGGAAATCTCCGACAAAGCCGAAAGGAAGCAATTTAGTCTTTATTTTACCGTCTAAATACCTAAAGGGCTTTTAGAAATATATACTCCAAGGCAGCCAGACCGAGGACATTCGTTTCCTGCACTCTCAGGAGAGCAAAAGTGGGAGGGGAGAAAGAAATTTTCATCGTGAGTCAGCTGCCTGTAACCTCGGGCAATGATAGTTCTGCGAGGATCGGATAGCGCAACCACCTCCCTCAGCTGTTGGTGATGTCACGATATGTTGCATCGGGAAAGCCAGGATGATGCAAATTTTTGCCACTGGAGGCGCTGTAGAGCTGGGAATCGGCTCGCGTTCAATTTAACCAGCAGTAACTAGAACTTTTCAACTATGTTCTTTTTTCAAACCAATTCTATTAGTGTATCGTGTATGTGTTCGGGGTTTAATTTGATCGTTGGATATACAAAGCAATGACAAAAAACAGCACTGTTAAAGTTAAAAACAAAATCGTAATCGCTGATTTACGGTCATGTTGAATTTGAATTTAAAATCTTGGATGCGTCAGCACTTAGGCTATTTTGCACCCGTCACATTATACGGGGTCCAACCCGTTACCATTGAATTGTCGTGTTACTAAAATATCAAAATATTCTGACTTTCGTTAAAAGCTGAGGCTGTAAAGGGACACTCAGCACACACATGGACAAAAAACAGGACAACACACACAAAATTATACTGGCTATAATGCCAGTCGCCAGAGCCTCGTTCGTCTGCAAAATGTAGTCCAGGGTACACTACATGGAAGTGAGGTTGACAATTGGGTGTACTACGTGGAAGGTCACCCCTCACACCCCATTTAAGGTCATGTATGTGCCTTATGCAATTTCTAGCTCTAACACCATATCGATAACATGCAGAAGACTTTACAAACTTATACGTAATACGAATATGTACAGATTACGTTTCAGTATTTGCATTACTTATTTTATGATTCCAATCTAAGTCTGGGCATAGGTGTTCATAAATGTCATCACTAGGGAGACAAATTTATGGTAAATAAAAACTGAGGGGAGCGGTAAATAAAACGTTAGATCAGCGGTATATAACAGCGGTGGAAAAAAAAATTGCCACACACTTTTTCATGATGAGAGGAAACAACATTCAAAAGAGCTATAAATTGATAATCTACTTCATTTTTATATACTGTACACATACACAAGTACTTAGCTGTCCCAAAAAGAAAACACCAACACAAAATCACTTCATTTCTAAATTGCATATCTCAACTGATTTATTCATTGTATGTATTTAAAGGATATCCTTGCTGTCCAACAAATAAAATAATCACTACTGCACATACACACACACATTTTGAAAATCACATGATGATAAACAAAATTAATTCATGACTGAACACAAATGACACCATTGTTTCCCTTGATGTGCGCGAACAGACTAATCTTATCGCTGCTACAGCTAGCAAGTTCAATGAAACTGGAAGTTGAGTAGACATTCGGGGGAAGAAAGGACAGCTCGACAGGGAGCGAAGTTTTCGAACTGAGATTATGTGCATGGGAAATCCCAATTTGCATCGTCTTCCTGATGTGATCGAAGATAAAACATTCTTCAGCTGGAAGTGGTACGAAACTTTAGGCAAACGTTTCGTTACAAATCGACAGTTTGCGCGCACAACCTCGATTGTCGGTTTTTGCGTGTTTTCTACTTAATTTGATGATATTTCACTGTTATTTCGCGAAAAAGCGTTCATTTCGTGGAAAAGCACACACTTCGCATTAGTTCGCGAATAGAACTCGCATATTTCATCATTGGGGTGTAGTTACGTGCAGAATGTTCAAAATTGCATTCTTTTTTCACATTTCGCGATTTCGCGCATCGCGAAAATTCAATGTCCCTAGTCATCACTCATCCTCATCTTCGCGGTTAGCCAAAAGTGGTAGAAAAGCGAAGTAAAATAACCCAAATCAATTAATCAACATTTCTAGAATGCTGTGTAGTGTTCTAAACCGCATTTGTTGCTTTACCACGCTAGCGATCGAAGTGTACGTGTAACGCTTCGAAGCTGGAGGCCCTGGGTTCGAACCATATGTGTTTCTTTGGGTTCTCTCGTTTTATTCAATGTTCTCATTATTCATTACACTGGAACGACTGTGTAAGCTTATTCTCCGGGAGATTCACTGGTCCATGGCGTTACGAGTAGCCTTGCTGCAGAAAGCTGTGGAGACTGATTTCATCCGAATGTTCACTCTTTTTCTAAAGTACATTTGCACGAAGTAGCGGTAATGAGTCCCCCGGCCCCCAGACTGAGCGATTTGAATCACAGAGGCGGTCTTACACGGTTGGTTACGTGCCACATACGTTAAGGAGCCTTTGTTCTAACTTGGTTATTTAGTATATTTTGAAAGATATTAAGTTTTCAAATCATAAAAGTAAAGTCACCCACGGGCATGTGCACACATGGCATGCATATGGGGTGATGGTGGAGGTAGAGCTCCACATATTCTTGATCTTGGCCATAGTTGAGATGATGTGATCAGAATCACGCCCTGCCGCCTTTTCTCCTAGGTTTGCCAGGCTGATACGAGGCTGGGTGGGTCTCAAAGCTGCCCAGAAACAGGGAAATGACTGGAAAATTCATGGAACTGAAAACTTTACACTATATACGGTCCTCGTTATTTATTCATTCTGCAGGGCCGAAATGCTATTCACACAGGGTTTACTACCCCGAATTTTTCATCGGGGAAGGGGCTGTAAGGGTATATTTAGAGCCAAAATAACCATAAATTGGGACTTTCTGGGGGAAAAAATAGGGGGCGTTGAAAAACTAGTCAGCAGCCAGTATTCACAATTTCGTTTGAGGCCAGGGTGAGGAGGCAGGGGTGCACCAAACGCCCGAAACGGGGGTTTATATCCTTCATTCTGCATACCTTTATGAAAAAATAGGTTACCACAATTATTTAGCTCTATTCTCCTACACAGAGTGCCTTTTCAGAAGTTCAACCCCTCTAAAATATTTCTGGATGTGTTCATGTGAAAGGGGAGGGTAGATGTCGGTTTGTGTTTGACTCGTGGAAATTCTACAAGTTAGAAACAAGAAAACTAAAACTAAAGTTCAAATCACAAACCCTGAGACCTTCTGTAAACAAAACCACGTGCATGCAGAAAGCATTGCAAACTCATGGAATAGAAGTAAAATAATCCACACGAAAATCCAGCGTTGTTTCAGGATTTATTACGTAAGGTAAAACAACGGCCAATTTGTAGTATGGGATACACAGCCGCAAATGACGTCTCACTTTAAACCCAATGCTCTTTCTTTTGTACTTATTGTTCCACTCTTTGCACCAGATCATTTCCCATACATTCTTTCTTGCATGTGCATTGAATATATTTTACTTGCATTTCTGTAGACAAAATGATATAGCATGGTAATGTATATTTCTAAGGTTTGATATAGATAAGAGTGTATTTGAAATTTGTTTGAAGATTTTATGTAAATTGTATCTTACGTAAATAAAATATATATGCAATGCTGAAAGTCCAATAAATATATTGATGATGATGATCAAAACAAGACAAAGAAAGTTCGTAAATTCATTGCGGTTGGAAACTTTGACAAGCATCCTAATAACGATTTTTGTTCCGCCAAATATAGTGCACTTCGTAAATAACTTGGTGACATGGCAAGGCAATATAAGTGTGAACATTTTGTAGGAATATGACTTACTTAATTCCTTTAGTTCCTATTGGAACATAGGGCATCCACGAAGTGTCTCCATCTCACTCTGTTGCATCTTAGAGTCAGTCCGGTTATTCTTCGTGGATGTTTCTTTAATAGAGAAGTTTAAGGTGTGCGGGTTATTAACCCACAGCACCCGAAAGGTAAAGTGCTCCCCTGTGCATAGCACCACGCCATGAAGGCGTATAGGGGGTGTGGGGGTAACGCCCCACACTTTCTTGATCCGGTCGTGAGTGGGGGTGATGTGATCAGCATCACGCCCCTGACCGCCTTTACCCCCCAGGGAGCCATGTTATTCGACGCTGGGTGGGCGCCGGGGCCGCTTCCATCGTTAGAAAAGTTCCCGCATTTGAACCGGCCGGGGATCGAAGCCGGGACCTTTAGCATGGTAGTCAGACGCGTTACCGACTGAGCCACCGCGGCCATTTTTTGTAGGAATATGCATTGTAACTTTCAATGAGCTTAGAGATTTGTGTACATAATGATATTTTATAACATTGGTTATTTTCTAAAAATAATCATGTGAACAGGAAGGAAGTAGTGCCACTTTCAGCATGGCGAGTTCCATTCGTGCGGGAAGGTCTCCCTCCGTGTTTAGTGATACATCGAATCCGTGAGACGGTTTGTTTACAGAAGGTCTCAGGGTTGGTGATTTACACTTTATATAATTAAATGCGCTGTTATACAAACTTCTTTATTGATATTTCGGGGGGGGTCAAGTCCTTCAGCAGCCTTTACGTACGCCACTGACCGCAGCGTACACCTTTTAAAGACTTTCAGGGAAAAGGGGGGGGGGATCGGTTGCAACATTGACACAAAACTTTTTCGCCTAACGCTATATTTACTCTATCTTACGTGCGTGGACCAGTGAAAGTGTTTGTTAATGTTATGTAACAAAAGTATCCTCACAACGTTCTTCGGTTTTCATGTGGGCACGGCACATTGGGAAACGAGAAAGTTCTGACAGCCTAGCAGCCTCTCCCAGTTTATTTTGAAAACAAACGTATATGTTCCCGGCATATTATCATTAATCTGTTTAACAGAAACTGCCGAGTGTGTACTCTGGTTGTAATGAATGCAAACTCGATACGCGAAAACCCACAGTCGTTGCAGGAAACTTGTTGTTATACTGTCTTAATCATTTAATTTAGAATGTTCTGTTAGATGTATGTGTATGTACCCAGTGGCGTGCTCAGGATTTTCGAAAGTGGGGTTACGTATACTTTGTTTCAGTAGTCAGTCCTCATTTTGCCATCTTTTCCTGTCTTTGATGTTCTTCCTTTTTTTAGGACTACTGAGCCAAAGAGGGGATTATAACCCCCAAACAACAACAACCCCATAAAATTAGATTCCAATTTTAATTACTCCAAACGTGTAAGGAAAATTGTAGTTTGTTAAAATAAATAGGATCTGAACTTCCTATTTGATTACTTTTGCTTAAAATGCGTCAGAAACAGATTAACAACCCCATGAAAATTAAAATATTTCGTGGTATTTTGAGGTTTCTTTCAATGGTTTCACAGTTTGTGGCGTTTTGCGGATACGGAAAATTTACCCACTTTTCTCCTACTTTCGGTTATTCGCGACGAACCGATGAAATATGTGGACACTCGCAAAAAAAAAAAAAAACAGACCAGGACGCGAACCCGGGAACGTAAGGCGCAAGGAAGAATGAACGACTGAATGGAACATACAACAGGGGGGGGGGGGTGCACAGTAATGATTAGGATTAGGCTATTTTATTTCCATGGACCATGTATGGACCCATTTCCCTCATTCGACTTCTCAGACTCATTATTATAGCTATGTATAATCTCATATTTAGGTATTGTGTGATTTTTTTTTTAAAGTTCAGATTTAACGTTTGGAAAATATGATAGCCTCAATCAAGAGCTACAATACAAATGCTGTCTATCAGTAAAAGGGTATAAATTGTTTAAATTTCTCGACGGTACTAAATTTTTCTGGCTGTAGCACAAATATCTTGTAGAATAGAACACAAAACAATAAGACAACAATAACCCCTTTCTCAGACTCGCCGTTCTTCGAAACAATAAAGGTCAGATAGCTAAGCACGAAGCAGTGTGTAATCCATTCAATATCTGTTGCAAAATTATGTGTTCGATGAAAACCTTCGGTAAGTTAGGTTACGCACTTTCGAGTGTTATATTGGAAAATAGTTAACAGAAAGTGTCAAAGCTATCTCCATTTGGGAATAGGCTAAATGGTAATGGAAATGATAAGAGCACAACATTTAAATAAGCAGCTTAAATTCTGCTATGATTACTTCAAGGA
Organism: Lepisma saccharinum; assembly: GCF_977018435.1. NCBI lineage: Eukaryota > Metazoa > Arthropoda > Insecta > Zygentoma > Lepismatidae > Lepisma > Lepisma saccharinum. The sequence goes on along the minus strand of NC_139246.1, from coordinate 35,191,883 downwards.
TAATTTCAAAAATCTTAAAACTGTGGCACTTGTGCACATGATAGTTGATTACTGCGAATCGCTTATTTATGTCTATTTATGAGAGAACAACTACAAAGAAACCGCCCTATATTAGACCCACTTTTGATTCGAACCCTGTAAGGATTGTCTTATGCTAAACACTGAACAGATTCTTAATTTGTTTCTTTACACTGCTGTTATTTCAATTTTCTAGTCGTGTACAAGGGGAACATGATGAATAGACATTGCAATCATTTTATTTGTACACTGTTATGAATAACTGTAATATGTATATATTTTGTTGTAAAAGTACAAATGTGTAATAACTAATAATAAAAAGAATACTTACGTCGTACTGAACCGGCACAGAAGAGATGTAATCAATACCCAACACGTGAAATGAATAAAGTCGTAAAAATTCTGTCCACACGCTTACTACAGAACAAGTAACTAAACTTCACATGACAAATTTCTTGTCAAATAATTGATTTTTTAACACATCGCTGCTGTAAAGCGAAAGTAAAATTTTTGTGCACACACTAAAAAGGGAACGTTTCACCAACACAAATCGATAAATAATAACACCAAGTTTCAAACTATAACATTCATCCGCTGCGTCGAGAGATTAAAACGAAAAAAGGATAACACTAGGGATTATCTGTGAGGGCTGGTGCATTGTGCTCTTAGACTGTCGACCCCCATGCTGTGTTTTGGTTTGTGTCGTCTGCTGTTCAGCAAACCTGGCCTCCCGCTCACACTTTCACGCTTTGAAGTTCCTACGCACACTACACTGCTGCTCCTGCAGACCAGCTCATACAGATACAGCAGGCCTTCATCGACCCGTCCAGAATTTGATGCGCCTGCCATCTAGCGGTGGGATTTCCCGTGAATCAGGCCGAGAGTCATGCCGTTGCGATTTTTCTCTCAATTCAATTACCAGATGTTTTAGCAGACGACACGCGCCGTTTAGGCATGATGTGACAATTATTGCTTCTCCGTGCTTGTGGGATTTCTTTTACCTCTGGAGCCGTTAATTATTGCTTACATTACAACGTTGAAAACTATGTTCTTACGTACATAATACTAGTTTTAGGACTGTCTACCTAATTTTTAACATAAGCATAATTACAGTAACGAAACAGCGCTAGCGCCGGAGGGGGAGGGCAGGGGGCGGACGATCTCTGATCGAATCCCGCCACCCTAAGAAAGCAAGAAAACTCGATAAATAAATGTTCTTTCAGCTCCAATATGCAGTTTTGTACGATATGCAACTCCACTCATTTTTTTCTGGAGCCGTCACTGAACGAAAGCGTAAAAAAAATATGGTTACTCATCGTCCTGGATCAAATATGAGTTCCGGGGATCAAAGTCACGACTACTCACACCAAATCATTATACTACACTGTTATTTTTAGATCTCAGGTCATAGGCCATTACCGTGCTAAGGCGTCAGGCTTTGGGCTAAGGCTACAGGACGCGCGTAACAACTTTTCTCCTGAGATTTCGGTCTGTGTATGGGACCAGACCACCCACCATCGTGAAGAAATTGGGGAGCTACGAATGAGTAGCGTAAGCCGGTCATGCAAGCCTACGACAACGACTGGGGGCTGGTGGAGGGCCGGCCCCCGTGGCGGAGCGGTTAGCACATCGCGCTGCGACGCCAGGAGTCCCGGGTTCGAATCCTGGCTTGGGCATGGACGTTTGTGATGTCTATTCGTCAATTTCGTCATATCATCACTCATCCCCATCTTCGCAAATTAGCCAAAAGTGGCACAAGAAGCGAAGTAAAATCAAATCAAACGACTGGGGGGTTGTCGTGCTGACCACACATCAACACGTACCTGGTTGGACAATCTCCTACCTCGGTAGGTTGGAGTGAGGCCGGCAGTCGGTAGGCAGGCCCGTAGCCAGAATTTCATCAGCACGGGCATCGCCAGAAATATTTGTAGAAGTGGTCAGGCCATAGATAAAACTTGATTAGTACAAATAATAATGACAATAATAATTACAGTATTGTTATTTTACAATAATAACTATTATAGGTTATTAAAATATACAAATTTCAATCCAAATTTATTGTTATTATTACATAAATAGAGAGACTTTGCTAAAAATAACATTTAAATTAGACATTTGAAGGATTTCGGGGGGGGGGGGCTACGTGCCTGTCGGTAGGTAAGCCCTCTCCCCTACTGGCTGTCGCGCCACGGGATTATAGGCCATTATCAGGTTCGAAGCATGACTAAAACTGATTAGACGTAAAACTTTGGCACGAGTTGGTCTCTTCACAGGGGTTCAGGTTAGGCGCCTGTTTGCAGCCGGACAAGTTGACTTCGATGTCAGGTCCCTGATGATTTGGGTTTGGGGCCATTCCCAGAAACTGGTCAGCTGAACTCTGTGCTTGCTACGAAACCTTAAGTTCCAGTTTCGAACTATGCGTAAGGTATGGGATCAGGCCCGTACCCAAGGGGGAGGGCATGCCCCCCCCCCTCGAAACATGAAATATTTTAATGCGAACCTGTAAAAACCTACAAAAATAACATGAATGCTTTTTTCAGATTTTGCAAGAATATCGATTTTTTTTCTTGCATAAATGAATGGGTTGTTTCTGGAGAGAAGCAGACTCCAGAAGTCTGCAGTCTACTATATTTAGTAATTCTCGTAGGCTACCAGACATTCCAAATTGGTCGGTACAGTTCCCTATTTGTAATCCCTTTCCAGAATTTCTTCGAACTACAGTCTTGATGAGAGCATGTCCTTTTCTTTTTGGTTAATTCACATTCACACATGTTCTTAATTACAAGAATGATTCCCAATACCTATCATTTAACTTTATTACTTTCTAAGCATAGATTGTCATGATTACAAATCAAATCAAATCATAGCTGTTCAGTGGTGCTGGTATGAGACAATTAAAGGAAAATTGAAAACATTCTTAATTTGAGAATACTGTACTATTCGAATACTTTTGAGAAATTAATGTAAGCAATAAGCACCAAGCTGTACGCTGTGTGACAGCCTTCTCTGTAAGGGAATCATGGACGTCCGGAAGGGGGTCAAGGGATGGCCACGCCCCCCCCCCTGGAAAATGAAAGTCAACCCAAAATTATATATTTCACCCATATAATTTAATTTCAGACACAATAATATATATATGTTAATTATTGCATGAACGTTGTAACGACCCTTCGTGGTCGCCACATTTAGCGATCCTGCGTGATCGCCATATTCCTTAATATATAATTATTAATGCATGCTAAATGCCCTGCGAGGCTTACACGTTTGGTTAATCTTTTATCTAATCTTGAGTGCATTGTTGTTAAGCATGAAACATATATTGTTGTGCATAGCTTATTGTAACCAATTTAGTTTAGCACACAAGGGTTAAGATTGTATTACCACGTGCTTTCAGTAGATTTTTATGTTAGTGGTTTTTACAATGTAAAGATGTTAATTTATAACGCATGAGTTGCAACTCGTAATTTGATGGAAAAGGCCAGTAATAAAAGTAGAATAGTAGAAATAATAATAATAATTGCAACTGTTATAAATGTTATTATACAATAAAATAATTAATTACTAAAGTAATTAATTAAACAAATGTTATTCGAAATGTATTATTTATTTATTAATGCTATTCGATCCACAAGCCGAGTGCATATCCAGCACAACCGTTACAATACTGAAATGCGCAGTTATTGTATTTTATTATTAACTTTTGCAAGTGTCGTTCAAGAAAAGACTTTAGAAGTTAGTAAAAATATTACAAATAAAGTTTACATTGATTACATTAAATTAACTTATTATTTTATTCATTTTTTGGAATTTTTGAATGATTATAAACAATTCCAATTTTTAAATATAGTCAACACATGTGCGTTACACAATTATAATTTTCGAAACATATTTTCATTTGATTTACTCCGATGATGTAGTGTCGACTATAGAGCCTATTCCCTTGCGTTTGTGTCCAGTCTCTCGCTTTACTGTTTGAATCCACTGATTTTTCCGTATCGGATCTGTCTCAAAACTATGCATAGATACCAGAGAAAAAAAAATTTGTTTCCAACATCGTGTTGTAACCAGGGGCGCCGACTTGTCAAAATTATTGGGGGGGCTCTGATCACTGAAATAAATGAATGAATGCCTCACTCCCGCCCTTTTTTAAAAATAAAAATTACGTCTTCGGATAGAAGTTTTTAAGCAGCTATTATATTCCTCATGCAAATGAAATGTAACATGAAAAACGTTTAGAAAATGTTTCAAAGTCTCTTGATGTCTTTTGTGTCTGTTCATTTGTTTTTTAGATAATTAACATTTTTATTGAAAAGTATGTACAGTTTTATGCCGGCCTCGGTAGCCGAGCGTGTTGGGTGGTCGACTCAACTCGCTTTGATCCAGAGGTCTCGGGTTCGAGTCCCGGCGAGGGCATGGGTGTGTTTTAATGTCCGCAAAAGACATGTGACGGGTTGAAAATAACCTTAGTGTTGACGTACCCATAAAATAACGAATATTTATATTATTTAACAGTTTTATTTAATTATTTACATAAATGCTAACACAAATCGCAGGAAAATAGATTTACTTTTTTGTTCTTGCTACAATATTTTACTTTTTTAATTGAATTTTGCAATAATAAAAAAAATAGCATGTACACTAAGATATAAAGTGACATACACAACAAAAATATATGAACATGATTTAAAAATAAAGCAAAAGTTGCCTTACGCACTCAGTTATTTTTTTATGAACTCATTAACGAGCGGTCTCAGGTCCAAATTATCAAGCACAGTTTGATGTATGTGGAGTACCGCTAAGCTGCTTAGTCTCTTCTGCCCCATTGTAGATCTCAAATACATGTATGTCTTTAGTCGGCGAATTGCACTGAATGACCTTTCGGCTGTGGCTGTCGTCACTGGCACAGTGCGGAGGACCATCATGAATTTGGCAACTTCAGGCAGAAGCTCCTGGAGGGTGCTGTCTTCCAAAAGAAACTTCCTTATGTCACGCATGGTAGTTAGAACCAATTTCTTCTGTTTGGCGATATCACCAAGCATCGACACGAGTAAGGAGAGCCTATCGGCATCCAAATCTTGGCGAAAGAATTCTCGCGTTTGCTGAAAGTTTGTTGTGCAACTGTTCAAAGCTGAGATGCATTCTTTCTCTATGGCTGTTACTTTTTGTAGTCCTGTAGATTCATGTCCTTGTTTTACAATGATTTTGCTGTGTCACAGACGTCAGTGTATATTGATTTATAATGCTATTTTGGAGTGTAGAACTTGTGAGTTTTTGCAGCATCAGGATTTTCAAGTCTCTTAGGGACGTGACGTTGCCGGGGCAATTCTGGCTCATCAACGAGGCTGGGTTTGCCCTCTGTGCATTTCTGCCAAAACTATTCAAAACCCATTTGCTTTTCTTGAAAGATATCAGTCAAGTATTTTAGTTTTGATTCCACTTCTGTAGCACCAGTGCGTGAAAACTGAATCTTACAGTTTACCTCTTCTATTGGACCCATTACATGGCAGTAGAGGGAGAGAAAGAAAAATGTCTTGAAGTCAAGCATTGTCTCCAGGTATCCAGCACATTTTATGCTGCGTCAGTAGAATATTCTTCAGAAAATGTCTCAAAAAAATTGAGAAGGTTTTCATAGTTCCTTAAGATCTGTTGCATACTGGAGGCTCTCAACGTCCACCGACGAGGGCAAAGTGGTCGCAGTCCAGTATGGCCAGCCTTCTCATTCACATCAAAAATATTTGCATTCTTTTAGGGGATTCCCAAACAGTCTTTAACAAGTCGTTGGCTAAATTCATTATATCTCTGATTAATATATGTATAATAGTAAATAATAATTATATACTTAGTTTATAGTAATACGTCATGCGCTTTGCTGTCTCCGGTCATAACCCCCAAAGTTGATGGTCTAGAACATTTTGAAATGTGTATTTAAAGTTAAGTTCATGTGGCACAATTCAGAGTAAACTTTACAAGAGAAGCAAAATAATACATTAGGTCCTCTTAAGCAAAATTATTTGGGAGGTTCTGCCCCCATTCGTCAATATTGGGGGGGGGGGTTCGAGCCCCCCAAACCCCACGGAGTCGACGCCTATGGTTGTAACCAAAAGCCACACAATGATTGTCGCCTTTTCTTAAGACACTACCTTTACACCTTTGAACTGCATGTTATTCTATTGAAAACCGGAAGTGAAGTTCCCGCCCGCGCCAAGGAAGCACAGAAATGTAAACATCCGATGAATCGCTCGCATATGTAAATATACATAAAATGTGTCCTACGTAAATTTCGGGGGAGAGAAAATGCCTTGACCCCCCCCCCCCCATCTGCGCCTATGTGTAAGGAAACTGAGCCCAACTATCCCTTTAACACAGAAATTAGAGTGACCTGCTAATACTCCTCCATTTCTCACTCCTATTATCGGCTATCGCATATATAATTAGAACACAGCACTTACATGTTAATTTGAATTTAATTCTAAAATTTTGGGTGCGTCAGCACTTAGGCTATTTTGCAACCCGTCACATTATACGGAGTCCAGCCCCATATCGTTACAAATAACAACTCTGACGTTGCATAACTAAAATCTTATAATATTCTATCTTCCGTTAAAAGCTGAGGCTGTAAACGGGCACTCAGCACATATAAGGACAAAAATAGGAGAACACACAGAATTATACTGGACATAGAGATAGTCGCCAGAGCCTTGTTTGTCTGCAAAATTCAGTCCAGGGTGTACTAGGTGGAAGTGAGGTTGACAATTGGGTGTACTACGTGTGTTACGTACCCAATAGGACCAAGTAATGTAAATACGTAGTTTGCCAAAGAGGAATAGAGATGGCAGCACCAGACGTGCAAGATTAAGAATTAGCATAATATATGTGAATAACTTTATAAATAAGAACAAAGTAAATTGGAAAGATGAAAAACAATAGAATCTATTATAAGAAGTGAAGAATAAATATAAAAGAAATAAATTAATGTATATACTCGATAAATCACACTAGTGATCATATGTAAATTGATCAGAAAACTAAAGAGGTCAAAGCACTGATACAAATTTGTGTCTGGGCATGAATCAGTGAACGGTTAGTTGATATGAACTTTCCAACCTGATCATTACCAGTGCGTAGTTAGAGATCGGTTAGTCCAGTGAACTCTCCAGCCTAATTATTGCCTATTTTTGTGGGAGCAGGAAATTGGTTTATTATCCATTTTGCCTTGACTCATCTCACTCAACAGGTCGCTAGATGCCGTGGCTTGCCGCGAGTTGATAGCTTCCTGTAGATGAGGCCTTGCTCGAAAAGGTTTATTATCCAATTTGTATCTTTGAACAGATGAATCTGTCTGATTTGATTTACCTTTCCAGTAGTGGAAATTTTGTTTACCCCAGTGGCGGCGTGTTCCAGTCGACGCCCCACAGCACTTTTGGTTGCGCGTGTCAGTCGTTTGGCACCAAGTACTCACTATGTTGGACATAGTTACTGTTGGCGCGTTCTAATCGCAGCCACAAGACAGGACATTAGAGATCAGGAAAAAGAATAAAGGAATTCTTAAATCGGCGAAGAGCTGAAATAGGCGGCGAGGACATTAATCCATCACTTCGCACACGTGATCCCCTAGGACTTGGAGTGATTGGAATAAAAGAGAAGCGTTATCGGCTTGATATAATAGAATTCAGCGAAGGATGTAAATCTGTATATGAAGATGCTAAAGTAAGCGGAACGAAGGATCCCCGATCTCGAGATTACCATAAGGCACAAAAGGAAATCCAGAGGGAAGTTCGCAAAGAAGACAAAGAAAGTCACGATCCAGACCATACACTAAGAAGAAAGTCCAGGTTCAGATCGTCCAATAAGAAGGAAGTCCAGATACAGACTGTACATTAAGAAGGAAGTCCAGATCCAGATCGTCCAAGAACAAGGAACTCCAGATCCAGACTGTCCATTAAGAAGGAAGTCCAGTTCCAGATCGTCAATTAAGAAGGAAGTCCAGATCCAGATCGTCAATTAAGAAGGAAGTTCGTATAGAAGAATATTCAAATCAAGAAAAGAAATAATAAAAGCATATTGAGATGAAAATTGACTGTAAATGAAGATTATAGAAGAATGTAGCTTATCATGTAAATATTCTGATTCCATGTATCCTGTGTTTGAATAATATATATACGTTTAAATGTCTCCATTGCAAGGCACCCTGTTTGGTTTCGTTGTCTACAAAGAACCATACCCTGTAGATTCTGTAGCTGAGGTTTAATATTAAGATTTATGTACTATTGCACAAATAGAGGTAGCACGTGGAAGGTCACCCCTTACACTCCATGTTAATTTCATAGGAAATTAACGTCTTCTAAATATCTCTTATTTTTTACCCCTCCACCTAGTTACGTAAAACATTGCTTATAGTATTAATATATCAGATCTTCAATTTGCAATCGAATTTGCAGATGTTTACAATGCAACACACTGCTTGAATAAAGATGATGTGGGATGCAGAACAGATTGTCCTTTTATTAGCCACATTTCTTGAATGTTAAGTTCTCTTTTCATCGGATTCAACGGAAAAAGAGTACATTTTTGTTCAATGTCTAAATATGCCAACTGCATCTATGCAATGGGTACGAAAATCTATTCTCGTCCCGGGCACTGAAATCTCTAGCTACAGCTCTATGGAAATATTTCCTTACAAGAGACCATTAACAAATTTACACCATTATAGAAAAAAATGCGCAATAAAAGTATGAAATTTTATTGATCATTATGAATAGAAAGCAATAATTAAATAAAATCTAACACTTTTTAAAAACATTTCACCTATCTTAAAATTTGTTGACATATTGAACCAGCTATATAATGAATTAATTTGCTTTATATATATATATATATTTATTTACATGTATTTCATAACACACACACACATACATACCGTGCGTCCATTTCCTTGCGAGGCCGAGAGATCGGGAGAAATGTGGTGGGCGACGCTAGCGAAGATGCCGACATTTTCAACCAGTAACGTCCCGCTTAAGTTTACCTTCGAAAGCGTTTTGCTTTGCTCGAAATCGTTTGGAGGTTTTGAATGTGCAACACTGTATCAAGATTACGTTCCAGACTAAAACGTTAAAAGTCAATGGTTTTCGCGAGCATTGTTTGCAATCTGAAAGCTCCGAGCTTGAGTTGTTCTTTCCTTCGCGACTACAGGTGCCCCAGGACAGAGCTGCGGATGGAATGAGGAACAGACCTTGAAAAAAGAGCGTGTTAATTTCGGACCGTGTGAAAGAGTGTGGTTTTTGGTTACTTGCCGTGCTACTTCTTTGTGTAATTGCAGTGTGTGTGTATGTTGTGTGTAATTGAGGCGATTGAAGTGCGAGCCGCAAAGTTCACGTTACCGTGTGCGATTATTATTTGTAGGGAACCTTAAAAAATAGAGTTTACCGAAATAACCCTCATAGTATCGACGAACTAATAGACAATATAAGGGCAGAACGTGGAAGAATTTCGGAAGAAGAACTATTGCGTGTGAATCAAAATTTCATCAAACTATGCCAGGAATGTGTGAATGTAGGTGGATATCACTTTGAACAATTCTTATATCACAGGTTAGTGCTCGTTTTGCAATATTAATATACATATCTGCATGCTAAAGATATGTCCATAAAAATAAGCGGGACGTTACTGGTCGAAAATGTCGGCATCTCCGCTAGCGCCGCCCGCCATACTTCTCCCGATCTCTCGGCCTCGCAAGGAAATGGACGCACGGTAAATATCTATCTATCTTTGTGTTTGTCCAATTATCTGTTTCATCGGTTCATTATTCATCCTCGTCGTTACGGGTATAGGCCCCCCAATACTCTCACTTAGAAATTTGCGAAGAGGAATTTTAGCACCGTTATTAAACAATATTATGCTCTTTAAAAAATTAAGTATTTTCAAGCTGACGAAAGTTCCAAGGAACTACAGAGGGGGAGGAAGGTGTACTATTTCCTATGTAAGTGAACTATCTAACTTCGTTCTCTAGCAAATTTCTTGTTATTAACATTCCCACACACTTTATCCGTTAGATGTTCCCATTGTGTGTTTGCAGAATAACTTGCCCATATACATTAGCAATGAGTAGGACACGGATAGTTATGCACTAAAAAACCGAAAAATATGCATGCAAATATGGACTAAAAAAGTGTAAAATATGCACTTTAAAAACTCGTTTAATTTATAAATGCTGTATATTACAAACTATGAAAGATTACATGCCAGGCAATGAATATGCATTATTCTGAATGCTCATTCGCTACACAGATTTTTTTTCAATTAATATGGTTCTGCGTTAAATGAAACAAAATACATTACAGATCGAGATCATGATTGCATTTGATAACAACATGGTGTCCCAAATTTTCGAACTTGAAACTCCTGTTTTCAGCTAGAAAAGTCTTATATTCAGAAAAAAACACGTTCCACTTCCCAAGATACAAGTGGACTGAATTTTAGGGCAACAAAGTCAGACACATCAAGTTCCAGATCATCCACACATTGTCCATTTGTATGCAGAATTTTGCAAACTTTCACCATTGTTGCATACCCTGTTCGTTTTCAATACTGCGTCATATTTCTGTACATACACAGGATCTTCAACCTGGGCGAGGGCCTCTTTAACGTCTTCTATAATTTTGATGCTTGTTTCAAGTTGTTGAAAGAAGAAAGACAGAGAAAGGATAAAGAAAATAGAAGCGAAACTCGATGTTGGTTGTGGGTACAAAAATATGCACCTACATAAGAAATATGCATTTTTAGTTAAAAATCCTTAAATATGCATTTGCATATTTGCACCGTTATTAAACAATATTATGCTCTTTAAAAAATTAAGTATTTTCAAGCTGACGAAAGTTCCAAGGAACTACAGAGGGGGAGGAAGGTGTACTATTTCCTATGTAAGTGAACTATCTAACTTCGTTCCCTAGCAAATTTCTTGTTATTAACATTGCCACACACTTTATCCGTTAGATGTTCCCATTGTGTGTTTGCAGAATAACTTGCCCATATACATTAGCAATCAGTAGGACTCGGATAGTTATGCACTAAAAAAACGAAAAATATGCATGCAAATATGGACTAAAAAAGTGTAAAATATGCACTTTAAAAACTCGTTTAATTTATAAATGCTGTATATTACAAACTATGAAAGATTGCATGCCAGGCAATGAATATGCATTATTCTGAATGCTCATTCGCTACACAGATTTTTTTCAATTAATATGGTTCTGCTTTAAATGAAACAAAATACATTACAGATCGAGATCATGATTGCATTTGATAAGAACATGGTGTCCCAAATTTTCGAACTTGAAACTCCTGTTTTCAGCTAGAATAGTCTTATATTCAGAAAAAACACGTTCCACTTCCCAAGATACAAGTGGACTGAATTTTAGGGCAACAAAGTCAGACACATCAAGTTCCAGATCATCCACACATTGTCAATTTGTATGCAGAATTTTGCAAACTTTCACCATTGTTGCATACCCAGTGTTATTTTTCAATACTGCGTCAAATTTCTGTACATACACAGGATCTTCAACCTGGGCGAGGGCCTCTTTAACGTCTTCTATAATTTTGATGCTTGTTTCAAGTTGTTGAAAGAAGAAAGACAGAGAAAGGATAAAGAAAATAGAAGCGAAACTCGATGTTGGTTGTGGGTACAAAAATATGCACATCATATCAACTCATTTCATACAAATATGCAACTGCATATGAAATATGCATTTTTAGTTAAAAATCCTTAAATATGCATTTGCATATGCAATATGCATAATTATCCAAGCCTTAGTAATCAGTAATAGCGATTGGGTGACAGAAGTGGGGAGGAATGGGCAAGGCTTAACATTAAAAGGTTATATGGGGGGGGGGGGCAAAAGGGACAAAAAGTGTCAGGGCTATAGCCCGTTGTTATCCTGACTGCGCAGTATTCTTCATCTAGTGGTCCTAGGCTATGAATAGAAATAAATTTACAAACTCATAAGAAATCAGGTTGCCAACTCATAGGGAATCAGGTTGCTAACTCATAGGAAAACAGGTTACCAACTACAGATTCAGCATCTCACTGATATGAAAATATTGTTTACAATTTCTGATCGATTTTTCTCCTGTATTTTATTCTCTAGACTTCAGGCTTTGCAGATAGACTAGCTAGCCTAGAATATACGCTCCTGATTGTTCTGTGAAGTATCGTTTCTTTGGCTTCTATTGGAAGTGAGTGATTGAATAACGTGTTGTGGGTGATGCAAGTTCTGCAACTCTTGCAACTGTCGCTTGGTAGCTGATCTTGCGTTTGGCCCCTCCCATTCTTGCTAGTAGTTGGGTGCCAATTTTGTGAAGCTCTAGATTGTTGTGTGCTTGAAGTGAAAGCTAGAGACTTTCTGGGCTATTATAACTTGAAGTGGATTCAGATCTAGATCTTCCTCTATATGTTGCTTAGTGGTTCTTCTGTCATGACCACTAATGATACGGGCTGCTTTATTGTGAAGTAAGTTACTTGGAGCAATGTTGTGCCATACTGGTATAGCATATAAGATGGTTGGCCAGTTCATCATCGTATAGATTTGAAGTTGTTTTTCCAGTGGCAACCCAAGGTTACTGAAGATAGCATAAAGGCCTGCAAGGCACTGACTGCCTCGGTGTTTGATTTATTCGACGTGGTGATGATATGTTAAACCATGGTCCTGCATGACGAATGAGAAAGGTTGTCCTAAGAACTTCAATGTTGATGGTCTGCTATATCTTCTTGCTCTTTGAAAATGCACAACCATGCTCCTTGTGCTATTTATCTTGGTTCTCCATTTTGTTGACCATGTTTCGAGGCTCTGAAGTTTCTTGGCGAGAGCCTTGCAGGTCCAAGTGAGTCTTCTGCTAGATACAAAGTACGCTGCATGGTCCGTGTAGTATGTTGGAAAGCAGGCAGGTTCAACTGCAACATCAGCAGTATACGAGTGTAGAAGTGGACCTAGTGTCGATCTCTGAGCCACTCCTGCAAGCACTGGACGAACGTGTGCTTCTGCTCCTTCGAAACTTAGAGATGAAGGTCCTGCCCTCGAGATACCTTTGCAATAAGTGGACATATCAGTCCGGCAATGGTGTTCTTTGCAGCTTGCAAAGGACGCCCTGGATCTAAATGAATTTGAATGATCTTTGGACATCCAGGAACACTCCTTTGCCGATTTCCTCCTGCTTGTTGGAGGGTGAGAAATCTACCACTCTCGTGAGCTGTGTTGTCGTGCTATGTCCCGACAGCAAGCCACTTTGGAAAATTTGGTATAACTTCATGTTCTACTTCATGTGACTGGAGGTGGCGAAGAAGCACTCACTCCATGGGTTTGCTTATATGCGACAGCAAACCTGCTTTCAGTCATCCGGGGATTCTTCCCAGGGCGATACTGCAGATTTATTTTGTCTGCCATTCCTCCGAGAAACAAGATCTTCGAAGTATGGCGATGAATAGCTTTAGTTAAGAAGACTACAGCCTTTCTTGGTAGTTTGTTAAGGTGTTCCGGTTTGATCTTGTCTAGCCCCGGTGATGCTGTTAAGATACCTGCATTACTATCTTATTTACTTTCCTGGGAGTGGTTAGTTTGGGTTGCTGTCTCGATGGGTGGTATCTCTATGCTGCTGTGTCTTCCACTTTCATGGTGAAGTCTAAGTCCTGCGGTGCGTGGTTCGGCTGAAACATATTTATAAATATAGTTTTGTACAGCAGATTCAAAACAACCACACAACATTTTCTTCATTTCCAACAGGGGTCTCGATTAGGGGGTATTTTGGTCTTGGGTGCATTACTACGTACATTACTTGACCATTACTAAAAACACTACACAAGACACACATAGAGGAACTCTATGGCTGGCTATCTCTCGGGTGTACCAACGAAACAGCACATGTAGTTTCAATGAGTAAACTGTCATGTTATTAAAATATTAATGAAGATTTTGTTGAAGTTAATTATAATTGTTAATGTCCATTGAACAAAATACCTCCCCTATTCATCATCATCCTTCACAGTTTCCTGCCTCTGGCTGGGTCGGTATAGAAGTCAAGCCTCTCAATTTTCTCCTGGTCTTCCACCACTGCTCTCTTTCCATGGTGTTCCAATCTTGTCATCTTCTCCTAACACACTCGGCTGTCTGCTCTTTCAACCCACAACTTGGTCTCTCCCTTGGCATTATTCCCACTCCTTGTGCATTGTAAGCTCTTACTGGTAATCTTTCTGCATCCATCCTCTTGATGTGTCTGAATCAACTCTTCCGTGCCTGATCTATTCTGTCCTGAAGCTTCACCACACCCACGGCCTGTCGGATCTCCTCATCCCTTATTCTATCCCTTCTAGTTTTCCCCAGTATGAGGTGTGGCAATAAATTTTCTGGACTCATGCTGTAACTCTTTTATTGAAAAAAAATCTGACAATCGAAATATTGTACCCTTCAATGTAGTCCCCTCCACAAAGAATCTCCCACTGTTAGAAGCAGTGTTGCAGGTCATTTTCTGGTATGCTGTTCAAGTCGCGTCGCTTTGGCATTCACCGTGTCCACAGACTCGAACCGGGTGCCTTTTAGTGCAGACTTGACTTTTTGGGAGAGAAAAAGTCGCACGGAGCTAGGTTCGGCAAGTATGGTGGATATTCCAACACTGGAATGTTGCTTTTTACCAAAAACTTCTTTACTGATAGCATGTTATGAATTGGCACGTTGTCCTGGTGAAGAATGCATGAGCCATTCTTCCACATGTCTGGTCTCCTTCTTCTCACCTGTTCACGAAGGATCCCCAAAACATCATCATGATACAACTGATTGACAATCTGACCTTCAGGCACCCAATCAACGACAAATTTTAGCGACTTTCTCGATACTGACGTGAGTTTTCGAAGAGCAGGGGTGGCCTGATCGTGGATCATCCCTGATGCCTTCTCTACCCTCTTTAAACTTCTTACACTACCCGAAAACTCGTGTGCGAAATAAACACTGATCCCCACAAATATCTTTCAACTAATTGTAAGTTCCCATGGCGGATTTCCCAAGTTCTGTGACATTAACACGTTGTTCCACTTTCGAACTTAACATGATTCCTACAAAGCTCAGATGGACAGTCCGCTTCTAACAAATGCTACAGCCAGACTGTTCCATGCATATGCATGTGCGTAAAAGTTTGTGCGCAGGCAGAGGATAGTTCACAGGTCAGTATCCTACCCAGCTCTTGGTTATCAACGTGACCTGAAATGAATAAGAAAATCAATCCGGAAACTTTATTGCCACACCTCGTATACTCCTTAAAATTTTCATCTCCACTGCCTGCATCTTTCTTTTGTCTCTCTGTCATTGTCTAAGTCTCTGCTTCGTATGTAAATATTGGCACATAGTATGTGTTATACAGGGTGTTTCGTAAGTTAGTTTAAACTGCTTGGGAGGTGATTGTACGAGTGAAAATAAGGTGGAAAGTTCATGTAACGAAATTCCGGAAACGGCTTTGTTGCCGAGATATTGACGTTTGAAAACGTAGGAAAATTATTTTCTGAAGTAAATAATGGCAAAACTGGTGGAGAAGTAGTCGGTGTTGGGCGGTCCACTAAGAAATTGGGTACACTCTTGTCAAAAAATCACGCGGCAATGTTGTGCAATGTCGGCGCAAGGGATTCCCCAAAGGACACGAACGAAAATATTGACGGGAGTGGGGTGGGTGTGCGTTCTGCGTGAGCTGGTATCGACGAAAATTGGCATGTGTTGAATGGCACCAAGAAACAAAGAAAATTTCCTGAGCGAAGGGCACCATGACATAAAAACGAAAAGAAAAAATGAACTGTCATAGGTTGCATACCCTGAAGGGCACACAGTATGCTTAATGGAGATGTGAAGGGAACCTCATGACAGACGGTTTTCAAAGTGTCCACCATGTACTTCCAAGCATAGGCGACAACGGCGAATCAAGGATTGTCTAGTGCGACCCAACAGCCCCGGCATTTCTGCTATCGATGCTGCAGCTACATTGATACGGGCAACGAGGTCCTCGGCTCTCACGATAGGTGTATCGTAAACGAGGAGTTTCATCTCTCCCCAGAGGAAGAAATCCAGGGGTGTAATATGAGGCGATCGAGGTGGCCATGGCACAGGCTCTCCCCTGCCAATGCACTGGTTGTGGAATACAGTATTGAGGAAATGGCACACATTACGATTGAAATGTGGGGGTGCACCGTCATGTTGAAACCACAGTCTTTGTCTCAGTGCCAAGGGCACGTCCTCTAGTAGTTCAGGCAAAACCTCACTGAGAAATGCTTGATAAGTGGGTCCACATAGGCGAACAGGGAGAATGTACGGTCCAATCAAATGGTTATGCAGTATCCCGCACCACACATTCACTGCAAATCTGTGCTGATGATGTGCCAGTAGCAGTGCATGTGGATTTTCATGTTCCCACACATGACTGTTTTTACTATTGAACACACCAGCTTTTGTGAAGATAGCCTCATCAGTCCATAGTACCGTATTCTGAAAATTGGAGATAGTTTCAATTTGATGAACAAACCATTGGCAAAAGTCCTCACATGGGCCAAAGTCCCGAGGTAAAAGGTCTTGCACTTTCTACAATTTGTACGGGTGCATCCCCTCTTTTGCCAGGACTCGCCACACATTCACATGGGAGGTGTTGTGTTCGTGGGCTAGTGCGCGCGTACTGGTGCCTGCATGATCCATCACTGCAGTTAATACATCTTCCACAAACCGTCGTGTTCGCACACTTCGCGGTCGTCCAACTTCTCGACGAGGTGTATCATTCCCACTGGCACTTTATCTACTCCAGGTCCTCCCCTATTGAAATTGAAAAATACAAATGGTATTAGAGAAAACTACCCTGAGATAAAGACAATGACGTCTCACTGTCTGTCCATATCTGCATATGAATACTTGTGTCAGATGTTGCGGTTAGCGGAAAGCCTTGAGTTCCACTTTCCATTTTTTGCTATGTGCACTAACAATGGAGCTGTCATATGGGACTGGGCTTTTGAATCACCCTGCATATGTATAGTTATCATCACAAAAAACATTTAACAGTTTACTAAAGTATCACATCTTATCTTTGCAGTACATGTTTCGTCCTGTCAAACAAATCCTCCTGTTCTGAATTTATTAATGTAAAGCAAAGATATGAAATACCGTTGCAATTACTTATATAATTCTGGTGGAACATTACTAATGCCACATTAAAGGAAAAGATAGAAATAAAAACTACTACACGTTATTCAATGAAATATTTTAGTTAACATGGTCGTGCAATGTTCATAAGTACAACAAATGTTTTACAAAAATTAATATGAAATGTAATACAGTCTTTAACATTATGTTTTCATTACAAACAGAACGTAGAACTGCACATATATACACAAGAAATCTAAACACATTAGGAAACGTGGAGGGAGAATTCACAGCAATAACCATGGTAAGAAATTGTTTAGTATAAATACACTGTATTCCACAAGATGCCATTTAATCTTAAAAGTCTTAACATGAAGAGCATTATGAGTTTTTTTAAACTTTTTTCCTATCGTATGAAACTGGTCAATATTGTTATCGTAGGTGTTCTAAATGACAGAAGAAAAATATTATATTCAATTCACACAGAAGGTTTCAATCTTGAAATTAATATTATCTATGTTCTACGTGGATGTACTTTACTTGTTTTTCTTCCTCTACAAAAAGATGAGTAAATTTGGATGAAATTTACACACAAACCCAAAGAGGCATGTCAGCATCTAAAATTATGAATCGATACTTTGAAGGACAGAAGTATGTGGGAATATTTTCTGGGGGATACCATAGAAAAATACATATTAGGGTAAAAAGTGCAGGGGGACTGGTTGAGCAGGGGGTACTTTTACTGAGTCAATACTTTTAGAATTGCAATTACTCTATTTTCCAATGTTCCATTCAGTAATTGCACCAGAGGGAGTGAACGTCCCCAGGTCTCTGGTAAGTAAAAAACTAATCAATAAATGCTTTTTTAGCCTCATATATAATTGTTGTATGGTATTTAGGTACATATTAAATTACTATTCCCTCCACTGTGTCACCACTCATTTTTCATTCTCGAATCACCACTGATTCCATACTATTTTTTAGTCATATCGAGTTTTTCAGAAACAAAAGCAGATTTTTTGCCATGTGTAACACCTACATTCTGAACTACCAGAAAAGAAAACAATAATGCTGTTTGCAAATATAGACACACTATCACAAAAGAAAATATTAAAACAGATTTCTAAACAAACTATAAACTCCTTTCTCCTTTCACACACACAATCACATTTTTACTTTATTTCTATATCTGCTGCAAAATGGCACTCAAGAAAACTTTAATAACAGCAATAAATTTAATAAACTTAATTTCACGAATGAGAGTAATATCATCATTTCTTCACATGCTTTTGTGCAACTTCTTGCTTGCTCATACTTTATTACTAAATGTTCAAAAGCATACAAAAAAACTGCAAAACTAATACACACATTTATTTAAAATAATAATAGGTATTATACAGGTAGACAGAGAATAACAACATTATATTTATGAAGATACTACAACTGTACAACTAATTTTCGCAAATATCTACTAAATCAGTCTTGTGACAACAAAATCCTTGCATACAAATGCATTAAGCGTTTCCACATATGCATCATGCAATTGGCAGTGTAGCAGCATCCAGTAATGTTTTCTCTATTGGCTATTTAACCCCAGATCCATGTCCGACCACACTGCTTCCGTTTCACTTTCATCGACTTCAGCCTGGAAAAAATATAAAAATAATGAACATATTTTCTCACTACCAATATATATTTTACAGTGCAGATAAAAAATTATAATGCAGATAACTGTAAACATTTAGTCCGTAGTCTCAATAAAATGCTCACAACTTCCTTAAGAAATATTTGTATTAACATAAAGACCCCTCAACTGATCTAATAGTTTATTGAAACTCCAAGAGTACAAGTTTAGGGTTCCCATTCGTTTTGCAAAACCAAATTAAAAGTACTGTACATTTACATAACTTCCAGACTAAGCTGCTGGAAATTTCTATTGTTTACAGTAGAAAAAACCTACTGTTATTAATTGTACTCTATGCTCTCTCTCGGAAATCTCAGTGGTATCCTACTAAACACATTCGGTAGGTCTAATGTACAAGGGTCGTTCAAGGTTGACAGGGATTTTCGTACGTAAAAAATCGATGAATAGCCGGATTATGATGAAACGTGCGGGTGACGTAATGTATTCCTTCGCAAGTAACTAGTGCCCGGCATGACATATTTCGCGCATGCGCAGCAGTTGCAGCGAACATGGCGGCAAGCAGTGTGTCTGTGGCTGTGGAGCAGCGGTGTGTAATCAAATTTCTCGTGAAGGAGAAAGTGAAACCAGCTGAGATTTTCAGACGATTGCAAGCACAGTATGGTGAACAAACGATGTCGCGGACAAGAGTGTACGAATGGTGTGAGCAGTTTCGCGAAGGACGGGAGCTGGTGACAAATGAAGTGCACGGACACATTCGCCCGACTGCAGTCACACCAGTGAATATCGAACGTGTTGAGCAAATGATTCTTGAGAACCGGCGAGTAACAGTGCGGGATATTGCTGCCGAGGTGAATATCAGTGTCGGGAGTGTTGAGACAATCATTCACGACCACTTACGCTTCCGCAAAATCTGTGCAAGGTGGGTTCCCCGCCAGCTGACATTCGATCAGAAGTGGACACGCAGGACGGTCTGTGAACAGCTTCTGAATCGGTTTCGAGCAGAAGGTGATGAATTGTTGTAATCCATCATCACGTGTGATGAAACATGGTTACACAATTCAACCCCAGAGACCAAAAGATGCAGCATGGAGTGGCAGCATAAAGGTTCCACGCCCCTCAAGAAAAGCAAAACGCAGCCGTCCGCTGGAAAGATCATGGCAAGTGTCTTCTGGGACATGAAGGGCGTTATCCATGTGGATTTTCTGGACAAAGGGAGCACGATTAATGCCCAGTATTACTCCACATTGTTGAGTGGTGCTGTACAAAAGTCCATTCGCAAGAAAAGACCTGGGATGTTGTCTGGAAATGTCATTCTTCTCCATGACAATGCCCGCCCTCACACGGCCAATGTGACAACAACAACTCTGGCTGACATGCGCTGGGAAGTTCTGCCCCATCCCCCCTACAGTCCGCATTTAGCCCCCAGTGATTATCATTTGTTTGCACCCCTTAAACACCATCTGGGAGGGAAGAAATTCACGACAGACGAAGCACTGCGGAGCGATGTCCTCCAGTGGCTACGACAACAACCAAGTTCTTTCTACGCCAAAGAAATTCGGGAGCTGCCAGAACGATGGCAACGGTGCCTCGGCGTGCACGGAGAATACTTTGAAAAACTGACATAGTTTGGTGTTTCTTCTGCTACCTATTTCCTCTGCAGAAATAAAAGTCCCGGTCAACCTTGAACGATCCTTGCAAGAAAAACTTGATTTCATCTCACCGTTTATTGTATCCATGAGTATGAAACAGGGGCATATTAGAGTGAGCTGTCAAAAATCATTGCATTAGGAGAATTCAAACTTCCGTGGCACTAACGTTCTTTGCCCCTCCTTTATTTTCGATACCTGTGGTTCAGAGATTATTTTACGCATAAACATGATTTTGTGCAGCAGATTCAAAACAACTGCACCATTTTGCCCCCACACTATAGCCTCGTAATGGTAATTCTTGTCTACAAAGAAAAAAGTAAGCAGTCCTTGTAGTGTTTGGCATCCAATCGTTGCTGCTATGTATGGGCAATTATTTTGCAAACATCTAGAGCAGTGGTTCCCAAAGAGTGTGCTGCAGCACTCTGGGGTGCTGTGGCTAGCTTACAGGGGCACTACAAAATGTTCCAGTATTTTCACTTAAATGATATGATTGTTCCAAATATGTGCTTATTTAGTACTTTTACACATGAAATGTTTCTGAATTTGAAATATGTGTTTATTTTTTAAGTTAAGACAAGCAAATTAACCACACTAACTGAACATTAAAATGCTGACCATGGCAAAATTTATTGCAATAAAAATAATAACTAAAAACGTAACGTTTCCACCCTCTAACAGAGTCTTCTTCAGATGAAGATTCACAATAAATATTATTTTTATTACAATAAATTTTGCCTTTGTCAGCATTTTAAAGTTTTATTAACATGGAAACAAGGCTCAACAGTGTTAACACAAAGTGAGCGCTGCAAGTGTTAAATAGGCCTACATTCTGACTTGGGCACCGTGGAAAAATCTTGAAACACTAAGGGTGCTGTGAAACGAAAAAGTTTGTAGTACTCAACATGACTGTAGTACTCAACATGACCACGTCGTATGAGCAGCAAAGTGTTATTCGTTTTCTTTGGAGCAAGGGATGAACGCCCATCGAGATCCATAGGGAAATGCAGCCGACGTATGGGGACAAGTGTCTCGCTTTGAGAAGTGTGCGGTGGTGGTGTTGTGAGTTCGAAAATGGCCAAGGGATTCTCGATGTGGACAATGTGATTTTCTCCACGATAACACTAGGTCTCATGTGACAAACAGGACCATCGACAGACTTCAGTCTTTTGAATGGGAGATTCTGGAGCATGCACCACAGTCATTTCCACGTGTTCGGTTCACTGAAGAAGTCCTGGCAAAGGCAGAGGTTCATTTGCGACGACGAAGCGAAGACCGCTGTCTGGCAATGGTTTCACGATCAACCCGCCATATTCTACAACAGCGGCATCTCCAAACTAGTGGTGTGATGGGACAAATGCCAGAATCGCTGTGGTGACTATGTGGAAAAATAGTGGAAGGTACATAGAACAATTTCTATATTTTGATTTCCCTGCATGTTTATTAGACTGGCTGAAAAAAAATTGGGGTAAAGACTTTTCACAGATTAGTTTAATCAAGATAGTCTTGTCTTTTATGGTTGGACAATAAGGTTCATGTTTTCAACTTCCCATATTAATCAAACAAATCAAGTTTATTCAACATTGTTATAAATAAATGATGAATATACAAAAAAAAAGGAACAATTTTATACAAATATTCCTATCTACCCCCGCAAAAAAAAAATCACTTGATAGGAAAAAGTGACGAAATGGATTTTCAGTTTTGAATTCTGTCAAAATTAAAAAAAAAACATCAAATTTTCTCTGGATTTTCCAGGTCACTGGAAACCCTGAAGTTGTCAAAAAACACAAAAGTGAAAACTTTTTCAGCAGGTAAAATATCAAGACAAAACTTTTTGCTCAGTGGCGTATAGGTTCCCACAGGGAGTGCTTAAAAGGTGACCATAGTAATATTCAGCATAAGGTATGTATCACTTTTGCTAGGATGAGTTCGCAAACTGAATTGTCAGACCTTGTATATTAAAAAGTACACCCGGACTTACTTTCTGAATAACCTAATAATAACACATATTAGCTTTTATAAATATATTGAAGAACTCTAACCTTATAGCAGATGGAACCTGTTTATGCTGTAAGCCCTCTCTGTACAAGCAGTTTTCATAAATGCACTATTCAATGTGCAGTAATGTACAAAAATTAAATAAATAAATTGTAGAAAATGCCTATCTACCCATCTATTTCATCTTTCCTCTGAAGTGCAGCTCGAAAATGAAAATTGAAATTTTGTCCAATCATGTACATTTGGCAAGTCCAATTAAATTTAATTGCATTTGTATGAAAAGTGGGACGCTAATATTTTAGTTCCTGTGAAAGACTGTCACTACACTCACGGTAAATAAAATATTACCCTTCTACAACAAACAATTCTCATTCGATGATGTGATGTTTTTGTATATATCTGTATATTTGAAAAGCCTTCACCACTTTTAAATTCAAATGGATTTCTTGAATATGTCACCATCATGTCTATATAAATAGGATATCGAGCGTTCTTCCAGAGAAATTGAGACAATTTAGTCAGAAGTAACTGGCATACGATGCACAAGCCTTAAAAGTTAAATTGATGCAATGTTCACGCATTGTTGTCCGATGAAAGTGAGATTAATTCAGCCATAGAAAAAACTAATTGATATAATTTCTACTGCAAATTACATAAGCTCAAGATTGGTAACATTACATCTACAGAAGGTAGTTTAGAACCTACCGCATCACAGGCACTACCACATGGTAACATCATGCCAGTTATTGACTTGCTTCTAGCTTGTGGTTAGTCTATAAATTCAGAGGGATCTCTAGAGTCTAGGATAGGAATCTCTGGGTTTCAAAATTGGGTTGAATACTTCAATAATATTCTCCAAATTTTCCTAAAGAGAAAACAACAACTATATTTAGAGTAATTAATCTTTTATTCTAGCTGAGAATATAAGTTGAACAGTATTACTTTAGAGTAACTTTAATATGCAGCTGTACATCTACAAGCTGTAAGGCCCGGAGACAAGTAAGCCTTTAGGGGGCCCTCAGCCGTTGACATAGCAGAGCGTTCGCGTATGTAAAAAATAAACGTAGTTAGTCAGGGGTACAGAAACGAATACAATATATACAGGTATAGGTAAAGTTAAAGTTCCCTGTGTACATAGCACTCTTGCTATTTACACACGTTTAGGGTATGTGGGGGTAGGGGGTTTACCCAGACTAGAATGAAACGAGAATCAAATCAGGCTAGAATTTCACAAGAAATGCAGTGGTGGGGGTTCCTTCGCCCTATCTTTAATCAGGAAAAAGTTATGACTGCATGATTGTAACAAATGTATAATTTTCCAGGTGTGAGAAAACAGTGTCATACATATATCACATCACCACGGGCATCGAAACCGAGTGGGTCAGGGGGCCCGGGGCCCGGGCTCCTCCAATTCTCGTTGCCCCCCTCCCCCCACCTATAGGGACCCTAATGTATAACTTTCAACATATTACATAACATTTTGATGTATGAAACTAAAATCAAGTTATATTTTGTATTATCGTTGTGCATCATGGCATGTAGCCTCGAAAAATTCAGTTTCTATTTTCCATATTCGTACATATATTAGGTTTGGCTCATATTTTTACATATTATTTTCATATTTCAGAACATTTCTCAACATATACTCCACATTCGCACAATAACTACATGTCCCCATGGGAAAATTTCTTGCAAGTAAGTAACAAAGTCCTAAGCGACATTAAACAAACAAAAGTTAAAGATTTTTACACCCTCCAATTGCTTTAATTACAAGTTTTCTATCATCTAAACATTTTTATACACCCCCCCAACTGTTTGCTTTTGCTATTGTAATACACTTGAAATTACGATTGTTGTCAACAATAGAAAATGAGGGCTCAAGCATCGGCTCCTGATTGTTACAAACATTATTTTGACAACGGAAGACAGTCCAGTCCAAAGTCGAGCTGTCCATTGCTAACCCCACCCTCGCTACCAGTTGCTTGCCCGACAGCAGCACCAGAAGTATCGATTTTGCGACACACGTATGGCATTCGCTTCTGGTTTCTCTTCAAGACAGTCACAGTAACAGTTACTATTCAGAGACTGATATTTATGTAGCTCGTGTATATTATTAAAAAGGTCAATTTTTACAATTTTAAGTCCACATTTAACTCCATATTTTGATGGAAAAAATTAAATATGTATTTACATATTTACCATATTTTTACTACATGCAAATCCGTTCTCTGTTAATAAGTGTGTGTTAGCAGACGACTGGAATGTAAAAGAACTGCATATGTAGAAATTTACTTTTAAGAAAAGCAGGGCATGGATTTGAATTTGAATTTAAAATTTTGGGTGCGTCAACACTTAGGCTATTTTGCACCCGTCACATTATACGGGGTCCAGGCCCTTACCGTTACAAATAACAACTCTGACGTTGCATAACTAAAACCTAAAATATTCTGACTTCCGTTAAAAGCTGAGGCTGTAAACGGGCACTCAGCACACAAAAGGACAAAAAACAGGACAACACACACAAAATTATACTGGCCATAGTGCCAGTTGCCAGAGCCTTGTTCGTCTGCAAAATGCAGTACAAGGTGTAATGCATGGACGTGAGGTTGATATTTGGGTGTACTATGTAGAAGTCACCCCTTACACCCCAGCAGGGCATGGAGATTTATATCCATAAAAATTATAACAAAATGGAAGAACATTGCACTAAATTGTACGATATTTATAGATATAGCAGGTCAGTAAAATAATCAGTAATTTTACCAATAAACCGATGTACCTATATTGGCCAATTCCGATAGAGTATTGATTAATCTGTCCCATCCCTAAATAAAATATAGTGAGCTGTGTAAATAATAATATTAATAAAAGACTAACACACTTGTGCAGTCACAGACATTTCAGAGTTTTAATGTTCGCATTGAAAACCAATAGAGTTGTTACTGTACTCCATTTCTACATTCAGGGATTACCACTCATTTTGGAGAACAAATTCCCTGACTTTTCCAGCCAACTTCACTTGCTATTCAAGCATGTTAAATGGTCAGCTTTTGATCTCACCACTAAAGTTACCAGGTTCGAGTCCTGACTCAATTGCATCTAATTCTACTCATCTTCATCATCTCAATGAGCTGAAAGTAGCTGAAAAGCAAGGTTAAAAAAAAAAAAAAAAAAATATACAAAAATCAACATCTGGAATCTTTAGAGATGACGTCCGAGTCATGCATTCATAAATACGGGGAAACTAGTACTCACTTTATCCGCCAAATTCTTTTTTCTTCTTCGTTCTATTAATTTCAGTGGTCACTGCCACCATTCTTGTTGGAACTTGCTGTACTGAAATTAATAGAACGAAGAAGAAAAAACTAGAGCTGAGCTGATACCACCATTTGCCGGTACCGATACCATGACCGATATCCACCGATACCAATGCAGATACCGATACTTGTATAATTCCAGTATAAAATAACAAAGGTTAGTTACAGAGTCAAACTAACACGTCACATCACTAGGCACATATTTAGAAATATATAATTTGGGGAGCCAGTCCGAGCCAAGTGTCTCAGAAATTTAATAATAAAATTGTTTCTATTTAATATGTTAATATAATTATTTGTAAAAATATGAAAATTAATTAATTAGTACTTCATTTCTCTGATGCACATGGAGTATTGTTGTATGTAACCACAGACTAAGAAACGGAGGAAACACAACGTTAATACTATTTTGTTCTTTCTATCTTGACTAAAAAATATTGTTAATACAGAAATAGTAAAAAGATGCTATAAAATCAGAGATAAAACAGCAAATATTCATCATCTAGCTTACGTCTAGTTAAGACTGCTAAAATTTGTGTAAAAACAAGTTGTGGTAAGGAAATTTATGTCACAGAAGTAAATACGTTGAAGAGATACGTTGACCGTTGTACTGGATGGACGTGCTTGAATAGAGCTCCGCGCTTTCACTGCTCAGCTAGCCTGGCATTCTATTCTCCACCGCTGTACGTTGCCACATCTTCCGCCAGGTCAATAGCTTCACCGTGTGGATCTTCGGGGTTGTTATCATGTCCAAGCCTACGCTATCAGTTGTTTCGACCAAAGTGGAAGAAATAGGCAAAACTATGGAAGCATTCCAGCAACGGCTTGATGAGTTGCTAGACAACCATGGATCGGTGCAAGAAGATGCTGACCTCCGCAAGTCACTCCTGAACCTCAGAGAGGAGTTTGTGCAATTTAAGAGATCGACGAGCGACTCCATGACAGAGCTGCGGCGAGACCTAGAGAGCATGAACAAGCAGATACGCACGAACACCATTGAAATAGATGACCTAGCGCAGTACTCTAGGAGGAACTGCATTTTGCTGCATGGGGTCCCCGAAACCACCAACGAAGACGTGGACAGCATCGTGCTCCAGACTTTACAAAATAAGCTTCAGTTGCAGCACATCAAGCTCGAGCACGTTGACCGGTGCCACAGGCTTGGCCCTCCGAAAAGATCGTCTGCGGAAGTTTTGAGATCGGGAAAACGCCCCATCATAGTGAAATTTGTAAGCTACCGCTCCAGGAACGAGGTGTGGAAGTCAAAGAAGATGCTAAAGAACTCGTCCCTATTAATTACAGAGTCGCTAACTCCCTACAGGCAGAGGGTTTTGCGGGAGGCAAAGGATCGCGTAGGGACACGCAATGCCTGGAGCCAAGACGGGCGCATTTTCGTATCTCACGGAGGTCGTCGCTACCTTATATCTTCCCCCGAGGATCTTGACGTCCTCCCTTGAGATGGGGTGCAACGCGAACTGAGTGTGAAGTGTAATGAAGAGCATATCTGACTTTTGTCGTTATGATACGCTGTGTATGAATAATTGTGTGTGTGATGTGTTCAAATCATGTGTGTTTAGTGTGAGTTTTTTGTCCGGGTTCTTGTTTATGTTATCGTTTTTTAATGTGCGTGTGTGTGTGTCATTCCCTGATGCTTTCCTCCATGCTATTCTGCTTGACAGGGTAAGTAATAATTCTAAATTTAATTTTGGTATGCTAATGTTTCTTCTCCCATCTTGTTTCTGTTCGTTAAACCTCAATTCTAAAAATGGCTAATCTGGCAACAACGCATCTCGGTGACAGTGGACGAAATTCTGAAGAGGGTCGTCGCTCTGCTAATTGCCCTGGCACTCCGCCCCCCGCGGTCAGCACAGCCGAAATTCTCGGAAATGAACTGAAGACTTGTCCGAACTCACTGTTGGTGTCACACGTGAATGCACAGAGCATCGAAGCGCACCTCGATAGCTTCAAAGCTATTTTCTCCCCCCTGAATCTCCACTGCATTCTTGTATCGGAGACTTGGCTTAATCCCCTCACACCCTCCAGCATGGTCTCCTTGCGAGGCTACAACGTCTTCCGAAACGACAGGTTGGGGAAACGAGGTGGCGGGGTGATGGCACTGATAAGGGAAGATATTACTGCGGTGGTTGTGGCTAAATCTGACGGTAACTACGCACGAATGACAGAATATATTTTCCTGGAACTTACCATCAACAAACAGAAGCTACTGCTAGCTGTTGCGTACCGTCCACCTGGAACGTGCTTTGTAAATTGTGAAGAGGAACTGGCTAAACTCATTCCCATGTACTCGCATGTATTATTACTGGGCGATCTGAACTTTCATTTAGAAACTGACAAACCTGAAGTAAATAAATTCCGCGCTGCTATCTCTTCTTACAATCTAAATATTTTGAAGCTCGATCATACCTTCCACACGGCTACCTCGCATTCTTGGCTAGACGCAATCTTAACAGGAGACTGCTCTCGAATCACCAAACATGGACAAACGAGCGCCTGCGGTCTCTCGTTCCACGATCTTATTTACGTTGCTTACTCGCTCAATGTTCCGAAATCCAAGCCAAACATAATTGAATACCGCGATTTAAAGAAAATTAACCCCGCTTCACTAAACGAAGATGCTACAAGAACCCCATGGAATTCAATAAACAGCTTCACTAATATTAACGATAAGCTTAATGAATTAAATAGTCTAATCTTACACCTTTTCGACAAACATGCTCCAGTAAAGAAAAAACGCGTCACGCGGCCTGCTTCCCCCTGGATGACCGACAGCATTCTCGCACTTATGGCGGAGCGCGATTCGGCTCACCGCAGGTTTAAATCTGACAAGCGCCTCAAATCTCCAAATACTTTAAATAGTTTTAATAACTACCGCGTGTTGAGAAATCAATGTAATCAGGCCGTGCGCAACGCAAAGAGGAGGCTTTCTTACGAATTATTAAATATGCAAGGCAACCCCCGAATGTTGTGGAATAACTTAAGAAATCTAGGGCTAGGAGAGAAACGGAACGTAGATCCTACTCGTGTTTCGTCCCTTGATGAATTAAATACACATTTCTCTCTCTCTAATTCAATGAATAACGATGCTAAAAATGTTACTATTAGAGCTATAGCAAACCACAAAACAGAAATGATAGAGTTCAATTTTAACCCAGTCTATGAGTTCCAAGTTGCAACTGCAATCGGTCGGATCAAATCTGGTTCTGAAGGAGCCGACAACCTCCCATTGCGACTAATAAAGCTGATTTTACCTCATGTATTGCCATACATCACCGACATTTTTAATCTTTCTCTGCGCTCTGGTATTTTTCCAGATAAGTGGAAAATAGCACACGTTCTTCCTCTCGCCAAGACTGACCCCGCCACTTCCGTTGACAACTTCCGACCTATCAGTATTCTTCCCGCGCTATCCAAAGCATTAGAATACATTGCTCACGACCAAATCAGCCGACATACAAATGAAGTTCTGGCTCCGTTTCAGTCGGGATTTAGACCTAATCACGGCACTAGCACCGCCATGACTCACATAACCGACGACGTCAGACAAGCTATGGACTGCAGACAGGCGACAGTTTTAGTTTTATTGGACTACACGAAAGCTTTCCAGTCACTCGACCATGATATTCTCATTTCCAAGCTAAAATCATTTTTTAATTTCACCACCTCTGCAACGGACTGGGTCAAATCCTACTTAACTGGACGTAAACAAAGGGTGGTTTATGATGGCAAGTGCTCGGCGCTATCTGAGATCACTTGTGGCGTTCCGCAAGGAAGTGTACTCGGCCCTTTATTATTTTCTTTATACATTAATGACCTGCCAAATATCTTGAAACACTGCCGTTATCACCTGTATGCCGATGACCTCCAGTTGTACTATTCTGCACCCCCAGCAATGTTAAGCGATGGTATTTCCAAGGTTAATGAAGATATAGAGAGAATTGTTAACTGGTCGCTAGACAATGGCATGTATATTAACCCTAATAAAACACAAGCAATTTTGATTGCTTCCGATAAACTGAAACGTTACGTAGATCTTAACATTCTGCCTTCCATTCTTGTAGATTCGACTCACATTCCATTTAACCAAACTGTTAAAGATTTGGGAATTGTATTAGACGGAAATTTATCATGGTCACATCACACGAGTTCGGCATGTAGAAAAGCTTTCGCATCTTTGTATTCTATAAGACGTATGGGCAAGTTCCTCCCCACCTCTATCAAGGCCAAACTATGTCAGTCCCTAGTTTTATGCCATTTAGATTATTGTGACGTAGCGTATTCCGGCTTAACAGGTGAGTCAGCAAGACGTCTGCAGAGTGTTCAAAATGCCTGCGTACGATACATTTTTAATTTAAAATATTGGGACCACCTATCACCTTATTTTCTCAAATTGGGGTGGCTACGTATGCAAGAACGACGAACGCTGCACACTCTGATTTTACTTTACAAAGTTCTCAACCTCAAGTCACCTTCCTATCTCCTCTCTCGCTTCCAATTTCTTCACGAATTTCACGATCGCGACACCAGATCACGCAGCTCCTCAGTTCTCTCTATCCCCGTCCACAGATCAAACTTCTTCTCCAACTCTTTCTCCGTATCGGCTGTAAGACTATGGAATCAGTTGCCAGAAAGCACTAGAGCAGTAAGCTCCGTCGGTTCCTTTAGCAGACGTGTTCGCCACTCTCTTCAGAGTAGTCGTTAGATCTTATCCTGTCAAGCAGACTAAAAAGCATGTGCAAGTGAACGAATTCTTAAAATACCTTGCAGTTACTTAAATACAAATTTAAATTTTGTATTCTTTCATTCCATATTTAGTTTTTTGTGTATTATATATTTTGTATTTTGTGTGTTATATTCAGGGCTTTAAGACTTGTGTGTATGAGTATAATGTGTGTGTGTGGACCTATATGAAATGACGTAGTGTACTTTGTGTATAATATAATAATGTATAATTTTAAATGTATGGTTGAGTGGAAGAAAAGGCTTTGTACGGCCTTAACTCCGCCATTTAAAACAAGGCATTAATAAATAAATAAATAAATAAATAATTGAACATTTATTGAATAAGATGGTACGTCCATTTGATGAAAAGTAAAGTTCCTGATAAATATTTTTTTATGTACATTATTGTAAGCTGTGGTGTACATAAATCTTTACAGGGGCCTCTCCGATGGTGTTGCCGTCGCCTTGTAATCAATAGATTGCGGGTTCGATACATAGTGGTTCGGGTTCCACTTTAAAATGTAGGTCCATTCCCGATTAGCTTATCTTTCTTAACACGGTCATTCAAAGCTGTATGTTCCCAATTTAATCTCGGATTGATTGATTGAACTGCTTTATTTTAGTTTGCTTTTTCCCCACTTTTCACTAATTTGAGAAGATGGGGATGAGTGATGAAATTGATGGATGGACACTCCCAAACATCAATGCCCAGGCCGGGATTCAAACCGTGGCATCGTAGCACGATGTGCTAACCACTCCGCCATGCGGTCGGCTTTCGGCGGAAATAAATAGCCGTCATTGGCCAATACCGGCAGTCAGGCGAAAGACAAAAGTGAAGAGGATAAGTATAATTAAATTGCTGATTCCCCTTCGTGCTTGAACGTAGATAAGAAAGCTAATTTCACAGTGACCTTCATCTCTCTTTTCCAAGAACTCCGCAACTACCTGACCAGGCATTAGTGCGGCGGGGGGTTAGAAACATCCACCTATCTTACGACCAGAATCTTCAAGCAAGAACTGGCAATGAATAGTTTATTTCCCACAGCGTTAACTAAGCAGTTACATACCTTCATGGTCACATTTGGGTTCAGCTTTCACTTGTCCATGCCTTTGATCTTGTCATCTGCTTTCCAGGAGGGTGGGATTTTATCCAATGTTTCTAGGAAAATCTATGGAACTTCCTGTGCTGGCCTCCCAATCTGTCACAACGAAGGGTGAACAAACTTTTAAAAGGGACAAATGTTGAGACGAGCTGTTGCCTTTGCACGCTTTTCTAGCCACTGAAAATCTTTGGTATCAGTAAAAGAAAATCAACCGATACTCACCGATGCTGATACCGATTATCAGCTCAGCCCTAGAAAAAACAGTTTCGCGGATAAAGTGAGTACTAGTTTCTCTGTATTTATATACTACCGCATCTCTTTTCCAAATTATGAATATCATGCACTCATGTTCAACAACTGAGATGGAAAATCTGCTGACTGATGTACGATGTGTTCCATTATTGTGTAAGCTACTTGGCATATACTTACATCATTTTCTGAATCTGCTATTCCATCCATTCCAACATCATACGTTGTGTCCGCTACATCTTCTTCGCCAACTGACATGTAGTATGACGACTCTAACTTATTTGAAGAATGGTCTATCCGATGCAAACCTTCTAATGCTCGTCTATTATTTGGATCTAAACTGAAAAATGTTAAAAAAAACAACAACAACAATTAACACACACGCACCTTGAAAACAAAATGTTTGTCATTACACATCTGTTGACAATACTTTACTTAACCCTAGAAATCTAACGCGTCGTCTGGCAGACTACGCATGTGGGGCCATTTTCTTGTGCACCCCCTTCCACCGAAATCTTCCGCTTCATCCCTTTACCTTCATTTGGATCGAAGAGACTGACAGGGAAGTATCGGTGCCCTTTTACAAGCATTCCTTCAGTGGGATTTTTAAGAGTTTCTAATTTTGCATCATCTGGGGGACGAAACATTAGTGTCTACGTACACCAAAACTTCCATAACAACTTCATAAGATTTTCCTATCATCCTCTAATGTGGAAATGCAAAGAACTAATGCAGATGCTCAGCAACAACAAGGAAGGAAAATCTGTGCATTCTGCCCCTCAAGCAAGAGGTCCAAACCAAGTGTTTCAAAATAATAATAATAATGTTTAAACAAAAATAATTATTATATTAAATTTATTAAAATAGTATTAATTAAAATATACAGATGAATTAATATAATATTTTTATTACATGAATAGGTAAAAGAACGGTATAAGAATAGTGATATAACAGTACGTATTCATTATGTAGTTTATGTGTAGTTAAGGTTGGGAAAATTGGTACAAAAAAACTGCTGTGGAAAGGAAATTAATGTCAAATAGATAAAGAATTGAATATTTATTAAATATATATAAAAAAGGTTGTCACATCCAGTTAACAAAAAGTAAAGTTCCTGGTGATATTTTATGAATGTTACATTGTAAGTAGTAATTAATCTTGCATAAATCTACTTTGCCACTGTCATTCAAAGTAGTACGACTACAATATGAAGGGCTCGAGTGTAAAACATGGTAAGTGAAATTTTGGTCATTTCTGAGTTTATTAAGAAAAAAGGTTATTAGAAGCTATACTGTAGAAAATTGTTTTCGTGTTGTGCTTACCAATTTCAGTAAGACAAGTACAGTAAGATTCTTCCATGAAATTTATGCAATTACTTAGAATGGCTGGTTGTGGCTACACTTATATTAATAATTATGCAAACCGATGTTCTACCTGTGAATTTTCACATATTACAACATATCTTTCTTTGACATTTAGGTATGTATTCAAAAGAAGAAAATACAAATACTTACTATCCCCTCCCCGCCCCTCTTAACAGCTGGGTGCATAAAAATAATGATTTTTGTTTATAATTTGTGATATTTTTTATTTAAATCAATCTTTTTTTGTGTTAAAAAAACATGCTTAAATTGCTTACATGTTTTTTGGCACCGTACACATATATATATATTTTATATAGAAAGGCTTTTTCTGATAAATGGCCCTATAAAATATTTGAACAGTTTGATTAAAGCAAATAACAAATTACATGTAAATATGCATTTCTCTGTTTCTGGAACTGAACATAATGAACCTAATATGAAAATGTTTGTTGTGTGTGTTAATGAAACTATTATACTTTCGGTAACTTTTCTTACAATGAAAATAAAATATTCTAGTGTACTCTATAATTATAACTTAAAATATTTTTTACAGTCTTTGTAGCCGAATTTTAGTGTTTTTAATGATGGTTAGCCAAATATCAGCTGCCATATTTATTTAGTTTAATGATAATGACACTATTTACGGTTTAACATGATTAGTATTTTGTATATTATTCTATTTAAAAAAATGTGCTATATTTGCTTATAAAAATTATAGAATTTAAATCAAGTGTTTTTTTAGATGACAAATTACATTTACTTTTGTATGAGCTTCACCCCATCAGTACATATATTTTGTTTCCTTTATTTCCTTTCTTAGAGCCTAATAAACACCATTAAATTATTACGAGATTAATGTATTCACAAAAAGTGATTCTGATATCTACAAATTTCTTGTGTACATTATTCTGTAATTTTATTTAAAGTGATTTCAATAAGTGATTTTTTAAAATAGAATTCGCAAATTTAAATCTTGATTTAAATCAACCTTGCTTAACAGAAAGCTGGCTTCTGGGCAGCGAATGACACTTTTACTTCACACCATCATTAGATCTTGCCCTTTCACATTCAAAAGTGAGATTACTGAGTCCGCTAAATTTGGGCTGAATCATACCATTCTACACTGCCATCCAGAAGTTTTCCTAAGTTTCAATTTTGAGAAAGATGGCTCTTTCTTCATGGTTGTTACTTGAAGAGTAGGAAACAAACAGAAGGTGGTACAGGATACAGAGAACACTGGAAGCTAGTGTAGAGCTATCGTGGAGAAGAAACTTTGCCAAAGCACTTGATTTCAGATTTAAGCACATTCCTGAAACGTAGAACTTGATCAGGAAATTCGGAAGATAAATCATCTTCGTGCCCGTTACAGAGGGCAGGCAATAGCTGCGTCTGAAGTTGTAGGAAGGAAGGAAGGAAGGAAGAACTGCTAATATTATCCATGACCTACTTCAGTTGAAAAGAACAGAAGCATTTAAATGCCCCATACCTTGCTCCGTGGCAGTTTGAGGTGTTTTATCATTAACATATTAAAATCGGGTAGGCTATACAAGGTCACGACACAGAAGAAAAGACAAGACAAAGTGCAAGAAAAGAAAAAATGGATAAAATTGTCCAAGCAATTCTTGCGTTAATGTTTCACATGAGAAATGAGAATTATTTTTACTCTTTCGGGGCCCCTTAGGATTAGAGCTCCCGCCCGCCTCTGATTTGATGTATTCATTCAAATTATAATGTTAAACTAGAATATAAAGCCAGATAAAAACGAAAGGTTTTAATTTTATTGCCCACAAAATTGACCTTTTCTATTTTTCTCACTTCCATTTATTACCTTTTTGTTATCAACTTCATGTGATGTGAGCCCCTAAATGCGTGAGGCCCAGGGTGGTCAACCACTTCACCCACCCCTTGCTATGACAATGGTTATACAACCTCAAGGCACCTGCACCTAGCAGAAATTCAAATATTTCCATGCGTTGTGAAATATAATGGCCGTTGTCAACACTGACAGTTGTGCTCGCGTCTAACTGCAAGAACAACATCGAGTCTCACTTCACTTCTGCACGGGTACAGAGAAAAACATGGCAGGCATCGAGGCCTGTGCACAGCTGTGGCATGAAGCTTCCTTGCACGATGTCAAACACCTGGGCTTGACGTGCGTGTTGCATATTATTGTAGGCGCACCTCATTGCAGACGGGTTTCTTCTGGGTCTTGTGCAGGCCTGTTTGTGACTTCATGTACAGACCATGAATCGATCTTGCCCACCAAGGTTGCTTTTGTTATCATCAAAAATAATATTACAAAAAATGACTTACTTGAGGGCTATGCTATAATGATCCAAGGCCTTTTCTTCTTCATGGACTCTCGCCAGCAGGTCTCCCAACATCTGATGTAGTTTGCATGTGGGTTGTAGCTCGACTTGCTTCTGAAGAAGTTTAATTGCAGTTTCAAGCATCATTTCCTGTAAAACGGGGAAAATTAAAAGTTAGTAAAATTATTACAGTTTCATTAATACACTCAACAAACATTTCCATAGTAGGCAGGCACGTATCTAGAAATATGTTTTGGGGGGTCCGAACCACGTGTCTCATAATAATAATGTTTAAACAAAAACAATTATTATATACTGCTGGACAAAAAAAAACGGACACTTGCATTTTTTGTGATAACGCAATGGGTCGATGAAAGCTCTGGTACAAGGGCTAACTAAATGTTGCAGAAACTGAATTAAGTACGAATGCATAAACAAAGTCCGAGCCTATGAATGGTGCATATGGTACTACATGATCTGCCGAACATTCTATAATATACCTGCGAGCTGTTATTGCAATTCAGATGTCAAATATTAAAGTGTCCGGTTTTCATTGTCCAGCAGTACCGGGTTTTCGTAAATGATTGTCGGGGTTTCCTCATTGTTGTAATCGATCTGGGCGAATGACACGGTGGACACAAATGCACGATATTGTTGATAAACTCAACAAGTTTTGTTCCTTATTTGTTTCATAGACCTCTGTCTCCCGATTCTGCCGCCAGGCGGCAGTTTTCCAAAATGGCGGATATTATTAGTGAGAAAGTGTTCTGTGTCCTTGAATATCACGCAACGAGGTCCGTTACAGTTGTGCAATGACATTTTCGTGCGTGATATCGGAAAGATGCACCGTCAGACAATTCGATTAGAAGGTGGTATGCACAGTTCAAAGAAAAAGGTTGCATTTGCAAAAACAAA
Organism: Lepisma saccharinum; assembly: GCF_977018435.1. NCBI lineage: Eukaryota > Metazoa > Arthropoda > Insecta > Zygentoma > Lepismatidae > Lepisma > Lepisma saccharinum. The sequence continues at coordinate 35,155,426 of NC_139246.1, read as the reverse complement.
AGCAGTGGTTGACCATCAGTGTCGGAACATGATGTAGAGCGAGTTCGTGAAACCCATCTACGGAGCCCGAAGAAATCGATTCCTGCTGGATCCAAGGAATTAAACATTCCGAAGACAACATTATGGAGTGTTCTACGAAAACGGCTAAACATGAAACCATACCGCCTAAGTCTGCATCAAAAGCCAACACGTAACGCCAGTCGTGTACGGGAAACGTTCGCCAGCGATATGCAAAATCTCATGTCTGACGATGACAATTTCATCGGGAATTTCGTTTCCACTGACGAGACGACATTCCACCTAAGTGGAAAAGTAAACACACACAATGTGCGCATACGGGGAACGGAAAATCATTATCAGTTTGTTGAGTTTGTTCGGGACTCGCCTAAAATGAATGTTTTTTGTGCTGTGTCACGAGAAAAGGTGCACGGTCCATTCTTCTTCATGGAGAAAACGGTTACGGGATTGGCATTCCTGGATATGTTTAATGAGTGGCTATCCTCAAGTGGAAGAAGATTCCAACACCTTCATCATGCAATTGGATGTAGCCCCACCTCACTTCCTCTATGAAGTGCGATCATTGCTCAACACAAAATTACCACAACGTTGGATTGGGCGGAGTGATGAGGATGAAAACCTTTCATCATGGCCGCCTCGTTCACCTGACCTTTCCCCTTGCAATTTTTTCCTCTGGGGATACGTAAAAGATATAGTTTCCCATTACCCACTACCATTGAGGAACTGAAAACATGCATCACGAATTCCATCAACAGTGTTACACGTGATATGCTATCCTGAGTGTGGCAGGAAATGGACTATCGCTTAGATATCTGCAGGATATCGCGAGGCGACCACATGGAACATTTGTGACTTTGTCATAAAAACTTGGTGAGTTTTCTAACATTTTGCAAAAAATTGCATGCATCTATCTTCATTATGTAAAATACAGTGCTTGTTTGTAACCCCGACAATCATTTACGAAAACCCTGTATATTAAATTGATTAAATAGTATTAATTAAAATATTCAAATTAATTAATATAATATTTTTATTACATGAGTAGGTAAAAGGACAGTTTAACAATAGTGATATAACAGCACGTCTGATGTAGTTTGCATGTGGGTTGTAGCTCAACTTGCTTCTGAAGGAGTTTAATTGCAGTGTTAAGCATAATTTCCTGAAAATTATACTCAGGGGTAAAAAAAATACAGGGCCCCGTTCACCATTGTGCTTAAAATTTTCACATTTAAATTCAGTTCTAAATTAAAAAAAAAATTCGAGTTCGCTTATGGAAATTTCCACTACCTTTTTTAATAACTTTTTCTGTTTAATGTGTATCATTAAATCACAATAATAAATATGATATTATAACTTCTTGCACTGTTACTAGCCAGCCAACTTTTCAAATTTACAGTGATATGGCAGAGACAGTCATATATTAGAATGTATAGCAGAGTTATTCATGCTGTTACGAATTGAGCCTTTTTTTTTCTTTTTCAGGAATGCCACTCTGGTGCAAGAATTAATTACTTTTAATCCAGTCTTATATTAATTAATAAATTAAATATTTTAAGATCACATTTCATAGCTTCTCTTAGCTGGATTCATGACTTTCTTAGCCAGTAAAGAAAGAGAAAAAAAGCACATCCCTGGCTCCTGAGAAAAGAGGCTGGCGAATGAATTATTTTTAGTTTTGTCTACCTCTGATTATATTTACGTGGAAAGTACGAGGGTCCTTCAAGAAAAAAGTTTCCCCTTTTCTTTTGGAGAAAGTACGAGCCCGATAAATGAAATGAAACTAGCAATGTGTTCTTTCGCCTTTCCTCTACATTTGCACACAATGCAATGTTCATGCAGTCTACAGCTGGCAGCCGACGAGAAGAGCGCTGGCAGAAGAGGTGTGACGTACTGCCAGGTGACTCCACTCTTTCGCGTGGGGGAGGTGCTCTTCCGCCAGAACTCTTCTCGTCAGCTTGACAATGACCCGCCAAGAAGAAAACAAGACTTCCTTCTCCCCGACCCCCCCCAACCAACCCTAAATTCTGCAAATGAACCTGACCCTCCCTTTCCCTCTGTGCCCCGTCTCCCTTCATTCAGCGATCTTCTCGTCGGCTGCCGGCTGTACCGGGGATGCGCGGCACGTGATTAGCATGAGTTGAGAAATGTGCCCTGGCCATAAGGAGTAGCGAGTCATGACGGAACAATGTGTTTTGGCGGTGTGGAGTAAATAAGAGATTCGTTCTGTGATCCGGTATGAGTGGGCAAATAGTCTTGCTCCTATCGACATCCACAGGAAGCTGGTTGTTGTTTATGGAGACTCTATAATGTCAGTGTCAGTCAGGTTTCATCGCTTTGGTCCCACGACAACTCACTGCAGAACATCTCACGACGTGTATGACATGTTGCCTGGATTATCTTGACCCAGTACCACAATGAAGGGAACAACTTTCTCTGACGTATTGTGACTCAGGATGAGAGCTTTGTTTATCACTACACTCCAGAATTCAAACGGACGTCGATGGAATGGAAACAGCCGTGAAAAGTGTTCTTCGTTCCCTGGATCCTGCATTTTTTGCAGATGACTTTCAAAAATTGTGCAACGATGGGACAAATGCTTGTGCTGCCTTGGAAATTATGTTGAAAAGTGAGAAAGGACCATGCTACTTGGTGCAACTTGATTTTTTTCTGTAACTTAAGAAACAAATTTTTGCAACATAGGGAAACTTTTTCCTTGAACGACCCTTGTATACCAATAATTTAGAGACATATTTATGGATATCAACTTTTTATTTTTAAAGTTATTTTCCCAAATTCAATGCCATCCCTTTTTATTTTTAAAAATGTTCACGTTCAAATTCAAATTTTATGTGAATGTTCCCACTGTTAGCAAAAACAAATTCCATGTTTTCAGGTTTTTCAGGCAATTTTAAAATGAATTTCCAGACCATTCTAATTAAATACATTTGGAACTTCACTTGCTACTAGAATAAACCTTATCAATATTTTACAAAATAGAAAAAAATAGCAATAAAAACATTTTTTTATTGAATTTATTTTTATTCTCAAATCCTGAACTTCCTCTCCAAAACTTTGATTTTCACAATTTTTTGGGTGCATCTGCAAAATTCTCTTGGTATTTCTATGACTTTTTCACCCATAGGATGATTTCTGTGACCTTTCCAGGTACATTCGTGATGTCCTTCTAGGGACGGGAATCAAACTGGGGACCTTCAGATGTCCTGATGGGTGGTGTAGCTCGAGATGGCAAAACACAATCGTTTGGATTTTACACTTTCACACATGGTTAGATAAGGTAAATACCTGTCTTTGGCTGACAGCTTTGATCTTCAAAGTGAACAGTTAGGCGTAAGCCTGTACAGTTCTCCCGAAATTCTCCTGGTGCTTCCAAGATGCAATCCCCAGGCAAAAGACCCCTCACTGCCCGTTGCACTCCATACTTATTCCTCCTCTTTCACCAGAATGCAGAGTCATTACCCTACAATACCTTTTAGGTCAGCACCTTATTTACCTGTTTGCAATACAACTAATTCAGGAAGGTTGGTTAACTTCTGACATGGCATTCCTTAGATACTTATGAGTGCAACGGCTGGTGATCGAGTTTACGAACTTCATGCCTGATAAAGTTTCTCAGTTTTATGGGGGATGTTATGGATTTGCAAGAAAAAAATCCAGAGAAAATTTTAAGGATTGTAGAAGTATGCATGGCAACAAGGCGCTACTGTTATTAGTCTATATTATGAGAGTATGTGAGGACATGGGTCTGAGTCCTGTACAGGACAGGTACTACATGACAAAATCTTCATCTCCACCATGCAAATAAGTACTTGGTTCATTGGTTCCAGGCAGCCCCTCCTATAATTTTGTAAAACTATACAGAAATAATAATCAATGCATTGAGCAGGGTTCTCACATAAACTTTAGACATATTTTCCCAAGTTCCAGAATCCTCAAATTTCTTCACAGTACTTAATACAGAGTTTGTTAAACTCTTAAATCTATTTTGCAATGGCCCTCATAGCCATATCATGCTGACCTTCTTTATTATTATATATTAAGGATGGAACAGATTAATCAGTACTCTTATTAGTATCGATTGATAATGGTCTATTGGTTTATGAGTAAAATAAATGATAATTTACAGATCTGATATGTTTATAAAGATGTGTTTCATGCTAAATCCAACCATTTTATTATTTCTATGAATAAAAATATATAATTCATATGTAAGGTAACCCATTGTAATTACTTTGTTACATACATTAAGGGCCCGTTCCGAATATCGCATGAGTTTTAGCACGTTAAACGAGTTATGGTAACTGGCCGTCCCGCAAGTGCTCTCGTGCTTTTCGTTATGCTGTCTCAAAAGTCACTTTCTGTCCATTTTGTGCAAGAACGAGATTCACCAAATGCATGGCCCAGGAGGATGGTTTGTTCGGTGACAATCATCTGCCGCTTGCAGACAACGAGCAAGCATGATGGCTTCAAACAGCACTAGTTCGTAAAATGTATTTTAATTTTAACAGAGAGCGATATGAAGCAACATGCACAAGATGAGTGTGCCTTAACTATTGTTTCAGTGTGATTAAAATGAGTAACAGTGTTCGCAGCAGAGTTTATTTCTGCCAGAAGGACATTCCTTCCACTGGATGCCACGAGAAAACTTTCTATAAACAAAGTGCCTGCACTTTTGTCTAGAGTTGCCCATAAGTCTGTAAAATAACTGGTTTCACCAGGTACATGAGCCCAGTTAGCTTAGTTCGTTTTGTTAAGACTTTTGTAATGCACCCTAAGGTGGTCAATGAACTTTTCGGGGCATTCCACGAAAAGTGGTCCTACTCCATGTAAATAACAAAATGCTAAATGTTATTATATTATTGTTTTTTAATTGCATTAAGGTTTAGATGTTTGTGAATGCATATAATTTGCACATTTCCCCAATAAACATTACTAGCATCTGCAGCCTATATGCTTCACAGACAAATGAAGTCAAAATATGCTACATTTTTAAAGCGTCACACACGGAATGCAATTTGTTAATGCTTTTCATGCATTCATCCTATGTCATCACAGTCATTTTTTTTATTTCTTTCTTTCTTTTTTTTTTTTTTACAACAAGCACTTCTTAATTCTATATCAGTTCATTATGATTTTTTTAATCCAATCTCATAGCTAGATCCTCAAATTTTGTGTGTAAAATGTCACACATAATGATGGAATGCCCCATTCATGTTCTTCAAAAAACATTTGCAATTTGATATTAGATCACTAGAATATCAGTATTGGAAAAAATGTATATCAGTTCATCCTTAATTATTACTACTACCACTTTATGATATGTACAGCATCTAAATATTTTCACAAGTTTGACAAACAAATTTAGAAATGGACACAATAACAATTAATTTGTTATGCAAAGTAAACATATACACATCTAAAGCATGTATATCTTGAAAGTAGCTTGTATATAGAAAATTACTGAAGTTGTAATTATTAGTACTTATTAGTTGTAATTATAGATGTTGCCAGGTTCTGGGATCTAGGAGTGCATGTGGAATGCTGAGCTTACCACAAGGAGTGGCTCAGTTGGGCTTTTCCATCTACACTCAAGTGCCAAAAGTCATGGTATGCAAATTCTCACCGGCACTAACATCATGTAACAGGTGTATAAATAGGCAGTGCTTGCAGTTGTACTCTTGCGAGTCTTGTGAAACATCTTCTAACGTGATTATGGCTACACGGTTCGAATGATCAGTTTGAATGCGGGATGATCCTAGTTGCAGCTAGGCACATCAGACATTCCATTTCTGAAGTTGTTCGGGTATTCAACATTCCTCAATCAACACTGTCAAGGGTGAACTGAGAGTACCTTATTGCAGGCATTACCTCCCATCATGGCCAGCACAGTGGCCGACCACGTCAGCTTAATGACCTTGACCAGCAACGTTTGGGCAGAATCGTCAGTGCTAACAGACAAGCGACACGGTTTGAAATCACAACAGTCAATGAGAGATGTACAAGAGACGTATCTGTGAGGTCAGTTCAGTGAAATTTGGCGTTGATGGGATATGGCAGCAGAAGACTGACTAGTGCTTTTACTAGCAGCAGACCATCGGAAGCAGCGCTTCACTGGGCACGTGCGCACACTGATTTTACCCTAGATGACTGGAAAAATGTAGCTTGGTCAGATGAGTCACGATTGAAGTTGGTACAAGCTGATGGTAGGGTTCGACACAGATCCCATGAGGCCAGTGGCATCTCGTGGCCTCAAATTTGGCCGGGGCTTATTTTTTAAAGAATTTAAAATATAATGACAATTCCCATGAATTACAAAAAATAGGTATTTTTTTCTTCTAGACTACAAAACTGGACTTACTTTTTTGAAAGAATTTAAAATGTAATGACAAATTACATGAATTACAAAAAAAATGGGTATTTATCTTCTTCTAAACTACAAAACTGGACTTATTTTTTTTAAAAATTTAAAATATAATGACAATCCACATAATTACAAAAGAAACAGGTATTGTTGTGAAACATACCTTTCTACGAACATTGACTCCTGTTCTTCTGCTCAGCAAATTTTGTTATTACTTTTTCGTTGAAGCCCTCTATGTTTGAAATGTATTCTATCTCTATTGTAAGCAAGTGCCAAGGCATTTGGTCTGTCTTGTACCATTACATTTCTTAAGCAGGTTTTAATACGCTTCAATGTGCTGAAACATCGTTCAGATTCAGCTGTTGCCACTGGAGTTATTAAAACTATGTTTGTCATTTTTACTGTTTCTGAAAAGGTACCCTCTAAATAATTTTAAATAAAAAATGAATGCAATCTACTGATAGAGTTTATGTTTTTCAACTCTTCACTACAATAAAGAACACGAAGTTCCCTCTTTAGTTTTTCCTCTTCTATGGAGGGATAATAAATCTGGGAAGATGCCTCTGTTTAAAGATTGTTCTCTTTCATTATGTCCTTGTAGAGCAAGTTCATGTCGACCACAGAATTTTAAGCAATCGATAATTCTATTTAATATATGCCCATTTTTCCGGACAAATTCATTGTCTTTTGTAATTGACAGCCTATGTCCTTCATCAATTTGTGTTCGAACATCAACCCTGCCAAACTCACTCAAACATAGCGAATGAAAGCCACCAAAACACTACAGAACAACACGCGAGATTGAACGCTACGCAACGGAGCTAGCCCCGAATCAGCACTCAAAGCCATTGCACTATCCCCTTCCCTCTCTGCTAGCATGTGACCTTCACTGTAGCTTAGGTGGGTGTAGGCCACGCCTTCCTTTGCGACATGCCCCGCAGACCGAAATTGACATCAATGCCGCTAGGAGCGCTGTCGTATCCATTGCAACAGACGATGAATTTACGTGGGTAAAAATCGCCTTTTAAAAGACTGTGTGATAGTTATGCGTTATGGTGATTGATAATTATGTCAATACGTCCGTTTTTCTTTAGGGGCTAAGCCCCAGAAGCCCCAAGGGACGAGACGCCACTGCATGAGGCCATGAGAAGTTGAGAACAAGGCACTGTGCAAGCTGGTGGTGGCTCCGTAATGCTGTGTGGCATGTTTACATGGCATGCTTTGGGTCCTCTGGTCAAATTGAACCAGTCATTAACTGGGAATCGCAATGTTCAGCTGCTTGGTGACCATTTGCAGCACTTCATGAACTTCATGTACCCTAACAATGATGTGCCATGTCACCCGGCCACGATTGTTTGCAATTGGTTTGAACAACTCCAACGAATGATTTGATCACCTAGATCGCTAGACATGAACCCCGTGGAACACATTTGGGATATGATCAAAAGATCTATTTGTACACAAGATCCTGCACCTGCAAGAACCATGCAATTATGGGCAGCTTTTGAGATTGCATGGCTGCTAACTGGTAGAGTCCATGCCATGTCAAGTTGCTGCACTTCACCAGGCTAAAGGAGGTCGCACACTAAGTAGATATCGCATGACTTTTGGCACTTGAGTGTACATATTTCTTTATTCTTATACACATTGGTTCAGCTTGTTATTATTATTTCTTGTTTGCTATAAGGTTCTACTTGTATTTGCATTATTCATTTAGCATCTTCTGTAACTGTATTGAGCAAATTTTGCCCTACAAACATTAAAAGTAATGTTTTTACTTATCTAACATTTAGTAGGTCTAATATTTTAAAATACAGGGTAATTCAAAATGAATGGTGCAACTTTACACAGTTATTATCCCAAGACATCAATATAAAGAAGAACTCTAGAAGTTTTACTCACATAACTCACATTATAAAGATTCAACATGGGAACCACATGTAACGTTGAAAGATCACAAAGCCTTTATGACTTTTTGTGATAGTTACGTGTACGAGTACATACGAAAACAGAACTTATTTGTTTATTTAAGTTCTCAGATCGGCATTCAGATGGCAGCAGCTCTGCACATTGACTTTAGTCACAGTCAAGCGGAACAAAATTAAACTAACTTCCTCCTCCCCTCCTTTCCCCCCACTACAATCTGAAGCAAGTTTCTGTTGGCAGTTGCTATCTTCGCCGTGGACTCTTCGTACGCCTCGCCAGAAAGCTGTAACGAAGCCTTTCCTGTTGCCGAGTGCTTCGTATTCCTCTTGCAACATCTAGCTGTAAAAGTGGGTACCCGTACGGTTAAAAGGAATCATCAAGTCGGCGTTAAGGGATATAAGGTAAACCAGTGACTTTATAATATGTTCTGTTATTAGTTCTACGATCCATCATATTTTCCACGAAGTTAACTCCGGCTAAAAATTGGCGAGAACTATGCGTCTATTTGACTGGTCGCTATTCGATTCATAGCAAGTGAACTTCACGTTATGCCAACTCGGTGAATAATCATGGCACTTGAATGATTTATACCTGTGAACATAAATTTGAATATAGTAATGTGCCTCCCATTTCAAATTATAGTGAAATTGCCTTTTCTGACTTGCATGTCCAAGACGGACGGATAAGGAGCTTGTTTACATGAATTGGTTATCGTTCTTTATGATTTGATCATTGAGTAGGAAGAAAACAAACCCCCACCCACCACACTTGCACAAAAAAAAGTTAAAGAGGAAAAATGACCCATACATTCCTTGTCCTCCTTAGTAGCATCAATCTGCGAACAAAGGCTTAAGCACCAATAATGTATTGAATAGAAAAGTAGGAAGACAAATAATGTAGTTACTGAACCAATTTAATTATTTGCATTATTGGTGAAATTTGACGGATAATTGTTCCCATTGTTCCCATTGTAACGTAGTTATTAACGTTAAATTGCTGAACCAGAATTAATTGATTGTGCGACTGTTTGAAAACAGCGTGAATTTTAAGAAAGCATTTATTGTTTGTAAACTAAATTATGCAGCATTCGCCTGATATATGTGTGAATATGATTAGTGCAGTTTTAGCACAATGTAATCGTTGAATGGGTAGTTATACATATGTATGCCTTCGTGGTGTCATTGTGTTTGTTATGTTTAACTGATTGGGTGTGAGAGACAGAAATAAAAGGAATTGTTAAATTTGTGAAAATTGAACCAAGACTAATTAATCAAACCTAAGTAGGTCCTTCTATTAAATATTGACATATCTATGTAAATACACATTCCTTTTAGTTGTTTTATGAATCAGCTTAGAAACAAAAAGGTACTGCACAGTTGAAGTGACTAAGAAGGCCATCGCGATTGTGTTTTTACACCATTGTGACGTTACAATTGCCCTGTCGGCTGCAGGTATATAATATATGTGTGTGATTGCTTTTCAGGCACGGAAAGAGTATCATAATCTGATATTAATAAATATAATCATTCTTTTTGTCCTTACGTGGTAAATAGAACGGAATCTGTAGGATTAGTCCCATTCTTCTGGTTTCTAGTAATTAGAACCTAATGTGACTTCCATGTTAGCGGAGTAGTTCCTTGAACTCGCACGAAACAAGTACGTCACATTATTGATTGTTTGTATCGCTTGGGTGGGTTATGTTAGTTGTCGATATGGGTTTCCATTACAAGCACCTCCTATATATCATCTAATATTAACTGGGGTAAATCGATAGCAGCCCATACCGACCGTTACAATGTGGAAAAGGTCCAAATGATAATCAAGTACATGCTATGCACAAAACAGCAAGTTATTGTCAACGGTTTCAAAGGCATTAACAATTCGCAGTTGTAACTTTGACAAATCTTTCAGAAGGGTGAAACACATGCATCACTACTGAAAAGCAAGCAGAAATGTCTTTGCACCATTGTGATTGAATCAGTTCTCGATAGCTCCAAGCCATTTTGCGACACTGGCGATCCTGGTGGAGCAATGGCTAAGCAGAATAAGCCCGCTAAGTGGGAAAAAAACTTCCCGAGTTTTTCTTTATATTGATGCCTTGTCTGATTTTTTATCATAAATAGTAACGTCATACTAACTGTGTAAAGTTGCACCATTCATTTTGAATTACCCTGTATATGTTATTAGTGAATAATTAACTACATAAAACAGTCAGAAAATTGTGCACTGGTTTAAAATAGATTGGTTTGTGAATAGTAATTAAAAACAATATTTTTATAAGTTAGTCTTGAAGATTTCCTGGCAACAAATGATGAACACATATTTCTCGGACTATCGACCAGGTGAGTTCTAGAAAGATTTCCAAGCTATTGACAGCTAACATTACTCTCATCTTCAGGGTAGAAGAAATGCTTGAAAATCCTTCCAGAATTCACCTGTTCGATAGCCCAAGAAAATCTATTCATCAATAGTTATATAATAATTTCAGAGGCTCAAGGACATGTATATCACCGCTGAAATTACAGGAGCAGATCTCCTTAATGCAACATGCACTACAGTAACCTTGCTTCCATAAAAATTCACTCATTAATTTTGTTGTTATTACTATTGGGATGAAAACTAGGGTGCAGAAGAGGGCTGATCCGAATAAAAGAGGTGTGCAAGCACCTCCTGGTGCCACCTATCATTGTAAATAATATCACCAGGTATCTGGTCCCTCAGATATGCTGCATTGGTACTCATTGGTCCCCGAGTTTCTTTTCATTTGTTTTTAATTCTCTGAAATTTCCAAATTCTCCATGTTTTCCAGGTGTGTGGGAACCATTATGGAGTTTGTATTTAAGTCTACTTTATGCACCAAAAGGCTAATCGAGACTGAACCTACAGTTTGAAGTGGGATCCGAACCACTATGTACCTCCACCAGGTATTGACCCAGGAGGGTATTGAAAGGAATATTAATTACTGAGAATGTCTGCAAAAGACCTTGCAATATACAAGGTGCCAACCTTGAAAATTGTGCTTTCATCGTTTTGACTGAAATTTCATTTTGGAAAGGGTAAAAAAAATTACAACCACCATCAACTACTTTTAAGAAAGTCCAAAACATATCATAGTAAAGGATATAATTTTCAAGACTAAAAATTTCAACTGAAAAATAATTATAATTGGAATAAGTAATTGAAAATAAAAAACATATGTAATTGTATTTAAGGATAATTCAAAAGTAGTATTTTATTAATCTAGTAGTTAGAATTGATATGCATAGCTACAGGTACATTGTAAGTTGTTATTCCAGCACTATTTTCTCCTAACAATTGTCTAACATGTTAGTTTTGCATCAAAGGTTGCCCCTCCCCAAAAAAACAATCCTGGATACACCCCAAAGTACTGATACAAAATTACAAATACCAGTATTTTGCTGATTCAACATAAAATAGTAAACATTTGATTAGTAACTAAATGTTTCATTCATCTCTAAATGTTTCATGATAAATTTTGCCTCAGAAAAACAAGCAACATGTTAGAATTGTGTTTTACAAACCCAGAGTAAATGAATTCAAATATATGCTGATTAAAATGCTGACTTAATTAAGGATTATTTATAAATAGGGCTCGGAAGTTGAGGAAAGATCTCAAGTCAGATAAGGAGGTGCCATGCAGAGGGAGGGGGTAGGGAGGTTAAAACTGAAGTTATTAATTAATTTGGATCACATTTATACGTCCTTTTTTTTATATTGTTAGGTCTCTTTATAGGTCTTTTTTTGGCAATTTATAGGTCTTCAACTTCCGAGCCCTATTCATAAATATTGAATAATTACAATCATTAAAAATTTGATGAAAAATATAGTTTATCACCCAATATCAATAAACTAATTTGTCCTATCCTTAATTTTATGCATTCAGTTTAAGTACTGGACACTCATTCCATCCCCTTACCTGCTCATATATCTCTGCCAACAAGTAGACTGCTGGGAGATGCATCTGGTCTTGCGCGATCGCTTTTTCCAATAAACTTTTAGCTTTTATCACAGTCACTGGGTCCTTCATTAATACTGTGGCATAAAGCTGAAATAAATTATGTATATGTAAATATATAGTGAAGTAGCAATGTCATACAATTAAGGTACAGAAAACGTTTTTACTTTTGTTGTGCTGACAATGGTATCATATATCTGTTTAAATAATCACACATTCATCAGAACTGAAATTTTCCTATTTCATTAATAGAGCCAGAATTTTCAGGCACTAACAATTTGGTAAAAAGAAAAGGCAGTATAATTAACAAGCATATAATAGTAAGGGCTTGAGTCAGTGCCAATGTATTGGGTATTAGAAAGTACCATCTGGATTTATTTACAAATACTCTACTGCCATTATGGTCTTTCATAGGGTCTGCTAAAATGCCATGCAACACTTTAGCAGAGTCTAATCATAGTGAACTTACTAAATTATGCAAAATTTGGAGGTTTCCAATTAAATAATAATAAATAACCCATGGCGTAACAGTCCATGAGGGCCAGTGACTACCAACCTCACTTCCACCAGAACCTACCAAAATAACAAATCCAAAATTCTTGACTTCCTCCTGACCTTTCTATCCTTTTCTTGACCTTTCCGCCCCTTGTTCTTGACATTTATTTAATCACCTCCTACTGAGGTATAGTTGAAAATTTAGAAAATAGATATCATTATTCAATGAAAAACTCCTACCACAAGGCCGGTTAAGTTGAAAACTGAAGTTGTACTTTAACAAGGGATTTACACTTGCTTTAATTATTAATGCACGTAAAAATTAATGCTTCAGACTTCATCCTGGATGTGAAATGGCTACATTACCTACGTATTTTTATACAAGAATGAAATTCTTAAGAAGCAATGTGAAAAAATCTTAATCACAATTCAATACAATTTTAGATTTTCAAATATTCAATTTTATCAAATCCCGGTACAGGTATATAACAATGTAAACTCACTATACTGTAAAAAAAACAACAATTCTTGACCACAATCATAATTTCTTGACTTTCTTGACCTACCTGTTGATTTCTAAGGTGAGGTGTGGTCAGCACAATGACCCTCCAGCCATTGTAGGTTTTCTATTACTACGTTACGCTACTCATTCGTAGCTCCACACTTTCCTCACGAAGGTGAGTGGCCACTGGTCCCACACACAGGCCGAAATCTTAGGAAAACTTGTTATACTTTCCAAAGAAGACTCGAACCTCAACTCATTTTTGCATTCCCGTGTAGCTTATTTGCAGTCTGGCTTCCCCCAACAGATGGGGTTATATTCAGTGAAAACAGCTTATGTCAAATGTAGATCAATAAATAAATTTTAAGTCCCCTTATATTTCTTGTGGAGAATGAACACACTTAGCCACCAACTTACGTTTTCACTCTACAGAGCATTGTTTTGGCAATTTTTGTAAGAACCAGTTCTTCTTCCTATCATCTGTTTTGTGCAGTTTCATTACGGAACAAGTTCCTAAAGCAATTAAAAAAGCATTACTTCCATAGATGTCCATGCAAAAATTCCACCCACCAGACTACATATATTCTCCATAGTTCATTTCCTATTACCTCACGAAATTGTACTAAGCACCCCTTAATACTACGATAATAATAATAATAATAATAATAATAATAATATACTTACAGTTAGAGCTCTGGCAGTTTGTCCCAATTGCTTACAGGCATTACTTGCAATCGTAAGTGCTTCCCTCAGCCTGTGTGTTGCAATGTAGCAATCCACCAGCCCTTTGTGAGGTTCGTACCGATGCGGGGATATTTGCACGGCCTCCCGGAAATGGATTCCTGCCTCCTGATATTTCTTCATGTCCAGCAAGATGTTGCCCTTGAGAATCAAGGCCTCCACATTCCTTGGGTTAATCGTGCATGCCTAAAAAAAAAAAACATACAAGAGGCCATCTTTAAAAAAAGGTATACACACAGATCTAATCATTTCCATATTTAAAAAAAAAAGGAAGCATTGGTGACGAAGCATGCTAAGCGATCGGTTTTTGATCTGGATACCAAAATTCCCAGGTTCAAGTCCTGTCCTGGGTATTGGTGTTACTTGAAATGTCCCTTTGTCAATTTTCACCATGATTCATCCTTATTGTCCTCATTAGCCCAAAGTAATGCTAAATAAGAAAAATGCAAATAAAAAAGGAAATGATATTTGCATTTCATTTATATTGTATATTTTTCTTACAATCTCTGGCTAATTACAAAGATGCAGACAAAGGATGATTAGGTGAAAATGGTGAAAAACAGCCAACTTGAGGTCCAAGTTTATTTGACTCTTGATCTTGCCACTGAAGGTTTCTGCTTCATAACCTGGACTGGGAATGAGTTTCTTTGTGATTGTTCCTTCATCACTTTCATGCAATCATCATTCACTATCGTTGTGATAAAGCCAAAAATGGGAGAAAAGAAGAGGTGCTACAAGACACAAATAGTAACACAAACACGGAACATAAAACCCCAGATGGAAAATGAGAAAAAAATCTGGCATCATGTGATTGAGCAATCTCATTACATACCATCTATATGATGGCAATTCTTTAACTTTATCTCGGTTTTTATCCCTGCACCTTGAACTTCTTTATGTTTTCAACATTTTATAGTTTTCCTAAGCCATGTGACCACAGTAGATGAGGACTAATATTTGAAACAATGATTCTACAACAACAACACGATAATGAGTATGTTGTAAAAAGAATTGCAGCTTGTCTCAAGTTCACTTCAGACACAGAGTAACAGAGACTTGAGTGTACAATACATTAGGCTCACAGTGGGGAATCTATTATCAGTGTGTCTAGTTTGTTGGGAACTGTTTTTGCAATCACCAATGGTTGCTTTCCACGTGATATTGCTGATGGACCAATTTTCTCAACAATTCATAGCTATGTCCTCTGGAATGAGAGCCAAATTATGTTGGCTAAAACACTATCATCGTTGATTGATTGATTGAATTAAAAGTTTTGGATGCGTTGGCACAGGCCATTTTGCACCCTTCAATGTATGTGGGGAAATACCCGTTAAATAAATTCTAACTTTAAAAAGTTAAAAAAAGGGGTGTAAAAAGCCCCTTGGAAAAAAATACAAGTGTAAGGTTTTAAAGAGACCTGCACAAGACAAACGTAACACATTAAAAAGTCAGAACATACTTAATGCTTCCTCAAAGATGGTGGAAGAGACCAGCTCTTCGCAAAAATCTAAAAACATTTGATAAAACAGTGCTGCCATCTCCCAACAGCGATGACAAACACTTGGGAAGATTAAAAATCTGTCTGAGGAAAAGAAAAATATGCCGAATACTTAAAACCACATTACAAACAACACATCGGAGAGTCCAACCCTTGCAGCAAGTGACTATGCGTTCAGATGGCTGTGTCCAATACGTAGCCGGGTAAAAACTTCTTCTCGACGAGAGGGATAGGACGAGAAACGCCATGCACCTATGGTGGCCTTAATAGCATCAAGCTTGTTCCCGTTACCACAACCCACTCTTCTTGCAAGTGTCATAAAGGCACCCACTCTTCTTGCAAGTGTCATAAAGGCAATGACGAAACACATTCTGCAGATCGCTACCTGGTAGAAGGTGGACGAGAACGTCACCACCTGCACCAGCAGACTTGGCAGCATCATCGGCTGCTTCGTTCCCCTGTATGGTAACCACAAGTGGGGACAGCCATATATTCAGAAATGCAGATATATTTTTATTAAATTATTCTATATTCAATTTGAAAGCAGTTTGAATTATACTGATATCTGAATGAAAAATAGATTTCTTGAATCTGAAACCTGATATTAATACATTTTTTTCATTTTTATCTAATCTGGTCTTCCCTTACATGAAATTCACTGCTGCACAAAGTGTTTATGAATCTGTTTCTTCTTTACATTAAAAAAAAAAAGTTGCATTTAATTTACATCTTATATACCTTATGGGCAAAGTATGCAGCTTTCACATCTTTCTTGGAGGAAAATGCATAATATGCAGTTGCTATCCAAATTTCAGGGCCATATTCAGAGATGGATATGTTGGGCGAGATCAGCTTTTCCAAATCCTTCAATTTCCTCTCTTTGGCAAGAAGTGCAGCAAGAATGTCTAAGCCTCTTTGGAAATATGGATCCAACTCATGTGCCTGAAATGGACAAGAACAATGGATTGTCAACACTGTTTATCAGAGGTGAAAACTAATCAAACAGTTAAAGTTGCCAACTTAACACATTATCTACCAGGGTGGATTCACCAATTCTTTCCTCTTGCGCCAAAGTGGTAATTCGACTTTATTTCGCATAATCGCAAATTTCGCTTATTTCCTGTAAAAAATAGAACAGCCAAAACACTTTTATGTACACTTGAATCCCCATGATTTGTCGGTAATGCACATCATGGTTATACTAGTGACCATCAGCATGCTACGAACAACAAAGACACATGTTTCGGTCATAATGACTAACATGGCATTATTGGTGTGTGCCAGTTTCGATCATTATGACTGACGAGGCAGAGAACGTGTTAACTGACCAAAATACCCACTAAAACTGGCAAATTCATGCTCTGGACGAACTTGAAGGAAGTTGAATCTAATCTTCCTCCCAAAAAAAAAAAGGCTCATTTCACCTAGTTCTTAGGTTCCAACATTAACTTAATGTATAACATTAAGAAGGCGTAAGTGAATTACTAAAATAATTTCCATGAAACTTACTTGTAAATGTTCTATTAATTTCGGTACCACCATTCACTTGGGAACTCGATGCTTCACTAACTTAACCTAACCTAACTAAACCCAACAGTGAAGCATAGAGTTCCCAAGTGGATGGTGGCACCTATAGAACATTTACAAGTTCTGGGATCAAAAATATCCCAGACCAGGAAAAGAAAAGATGCAGTGCGAATACTCGACCTCCCCCCCACCCCTCCAGCTACGCATGGAACAGGAATTGCACCGCACCGAGCAGCACGGCCCAGCCCCCAACCACCACCCAGCAGAGCCACTGACAACAGGAAACAGAAA
This sequence comes from Lepisma saccharinum, assembly GCF_977018435.1. Lineage (NCBI taxonomy): Eukaryota > Metazoa > Arthropoda > Insecta > Zygentoma > Lepismatidae > Lepisma > Lepisma saccharinum. The sequence continues at coordinate 35,138,073 of NC_139246.1, read as the reverse complement.
GCATAGCACACAACCCAAACCAGGATACACACGCCAGGTACGCCGAATGGGAGAAATTGCATTACCGCCACCTGGGAACAAACAAAGACGTGGTACCATCTCTGCTCTCTTTGAAATTAATAGGATTTAACAATTAAAATGTGCAAAGCGGAAATGTCAAAATTTTACGTAAGTAATTTTAAACCACGTTTACCACATTCATCATGAATTTACAAGCAAGTTTTGTGGAAATTATTTTAGTAACTCACTCACATCATCTTATTATCAACCACATTTTTTATTTTTCCTAACATGAAATGTAACATTATTGATAAGATTCACTGTATAATGGCATCTTTTTGATGAATTTATCCCATTTTTATAACTGTAATATTAATCAAACTAAGGGGTGATGAAAGGAGTATGTATTCTCCCAAAATGTTACATCAAAAAGTATGTTTAAATTATTGTAACAACTGTAAACTCCAGGAGAAATAATTCTACAATGCAAGCAATACGTAATCTGTTAGGAAAGTAATGAGACTGATTTTCTGTAAACGATGAATTTTATTATTTTTACAAATCAAGGTTATCCCCTTCAAAATAGTTCCCTTGGGCAGCTACACAGCGATGGAGGCGTTGTTTCCATTGTTCGTAGCAGTGCTGGAAGGCTTCTGCTGGAATACATTTTAGCTACGCTCTTCTGGATATTATCCAAAGTATCAAAATGCCGTCCTTTCAAGTGGTTTTTGAGCAAGGGGAATAAAAAAAAGTCACAGGGACTGAGATCTGGCTAATAAGGGGGCTGAGGAACCACAGGAATGCATATTTTTTGCCAAAAATTCATTGAGGGAGACTGCCGTGTGACATGCTGCATTGTCGTGGTGCAGCATCCAAGTGCGTGCAATGTCTGGTCGCTCACGTTCAACCCTTTTCCTGAGTCTTACAAGGACTTCCCGATAAAAAGTTCGATTGACAGTTTGTCCTGGTGGCACAAATTCCCTTTGGACGATCCCCCCGACTGTCAAAGAAACAAATGAGCATCGATTTGATTTTAGATTTGCTCCTTCTTGCTTTCTTGGGACGGGGAGAGTTTGCAGTGTGCCACTCATGACTTTGGCATTTTGTCTCGGGATCGTACTCTAAAATCCATGATTCATCACCTGTGATCACGCAACTGAAGAATTCTGGTTCCCTGTCAAGGCGGTCCAGAAGATCAAGACACACATCCCTCCGATGGGTTTTCTGCTCAGGTGTGAGGTTCTTTGGAACAATCTTGGCACACACTTTTCTCATGTCCAAATCTTGTGTTCAAATTTCATGGAAGGTACACACGTTCAAATTTAACTCACTACTGATCATTCTCATCGACGATCTGACCTCACAAGAGACCTCACTCTTTCCACATTGTCATCCGTTTTTGAGGTTGAAGGCCTTCCCGCACGAGGTTCGTCTTTCACTTGTTCTCGGCCTTCTCAAAAGGACTTGTGCCATCTGAACACTTGTGCCCTAGATAGTGCATGCTCTCCATAAGCCCTTTGTAACTTTTCATAAGTCACAGTAGCGGATTCGGCAAGCTTAACACAAAATTTGATGGCACAACGTTGTTCAAACTTTTGCCAGTCCATTTTCGTAACGCACCTCACAAACACAAATTCACGTCAGACACACTCAACAATCGTGTAGCAACTGTAGCAAGTTGAAACTTGTACTGAGTCAATGGCAAGCGTTCGCCTACCTGCCGTGTGAAGGTGGGGGCAGCAGTGTTGCCAGTCTCATTACTTTCCTAACAGACCACGCATGTGCATACAAGAAACACACTGGAAACCTGTCCCTCAATTATGTTCACCTGTCCATCTGTTAGGAGAAGTAGATCAGGTACTGTTGACAGTATCAGATCTGCATGAGAAAACTTTCTGTAAGATTTATTCAGACTTCAGTAACCAATTTCATTACAAGGTATTGATATTTGATTTCGTTGAGTTATTATGCGTAGACAGGCTAATAGGGACTGGACTTACATGTGCGATCCTAGTGCCTCCATCAGGAATCGAACCTGGGACCACAAGCTATTGGTAAATTAACATATTAAAAGTGAAACTGCAAATTCAGCATCAGCATGCCCATGGACAGTCATGACACCTTTTTATTCAACACTAAACTCCTAATATTTTTTTATGAAGATAAGACAATGTTTTCAGTACTGTGTGTATGTTTTCATTTTGCACTAAAAATATCAAGACTATTGGGCTGTAAGAAATATTATCATAACTGGGCTACTGTGCCAATTCAATATAGTTATTACTGAACTAAACTCTGTGGTACAACAGAACTTTGAGGGCCAGGGCCTATAAGTGGCTTCTTGTTGGGCAACTGTGCTCAGTGCATCAAGTATGGCCACCGGAGTTTTCTGATTCACGAAACCAGAGTAGCTGGCATTGCTTTCAAGTAGCTCTCCAGTGTCTACACGGTGCTCGATCAACACTAAAATTTTGGAGCTTCCAACAGAGATCGAAGTTAGGATGGCTCACACCAAAGGCAAGAGTGCTAATACCTAATGCTTGAATCACATGAAGCTAGATCTTCTGCTGGATTTTCCAGTTGGACTTGTGTGGTACTAGCTCAGCTGCTAGTTTTCGCCTCACACGATACTCGTTACCGTACTTGTCGGTATACTTTTGTTCCCACAAGGCATTGTACAGAGCAGACAAACTAAAAAGATGGATGAGCGATTTGAAGAACGTTGTAGCAAAATAGCTACTGCTGTTACTAAATATTAAAATAATTAAAAGAAAAGTATGTATTAGAAATTGGCTAGAAATACAATTTAGTAATCAATGGGTAGTGAACAAGCTTTTTAATGAACTCGGGTATGCATATTTATATGCAAGATTCGCAGGATTCAATTCAGTCATAAAAAAATATTTTGTTCAACTAAATATGTCAAACACCTAAAACACTTGTAATAATAAGGATTTTCATTATCGGCTAATCACATTTGTTGCATACAAATCTCATCACTTTGGATAAATTCCTAAATATTAATGACCTGAATATGAATGCTGCACATAATCTCTGTCACTTTTCCTTTTATCGAGAAGTGAGCAAAAACAAACAACACCTGGAAACCACACACAAAAAACTTTCCTTTGTCAAACTTCACAGATTACAGTCCAGCCAAGGAAGATGAAACTACCTGGAAAAGACGATTCTAGACGCGAGAGGGGAATCAGGAAGATGCACTCGCTAAACTATCCTGTGGTATTTTACTTGTGTTTATTACCGCTTTCTGTGTTGCGTTTGTGATGGCTCTTACTATTCGCAAGAAACCGTTTCGAAGCAGAATAATGGAAATTTGAACGTTTTGGCCTCTGTTGTACATTCTACAAGACACCCTCGTTACACTAGAAAATGTTACAAACCATTCAGTTACTACATTTATATTTTATAATACTACATACAATAATACTATTATTAGTGAATACTATCCTGATTAATGCTGTGTACATTTGTGCTAATTATAATAAACTGCTCGCCATTAAAAATGCAACACCCAGAAGGAGTAATCGGAATCGGACGAAATGTGCACAGTGTGTAGAGGAGAGGTGCAGAAGGAAATGATTAGGTGTTCAAGGCCGTCATGTGTCATGTGCGCCTGCCACGCCATCTGGTAAGTGGTACCTGTAGCAGGTCAGATAGGTGCAGAAGAGCAGTGAAAGTGCATGGTCGTGAGTGTAGTGTGTTAAAATCGGTCAGCAATGCCACGTCGTCGAATACGGCAGCGATTCCAGCAGGTTTCCCAGTTCGATCGCGGCCGAATTGTTGCATACCGTGAATGCGGATTATCCTACCGTGAGATCGGTGCCCGTGTAGGATGGAATGCATCCACAGTGATCCGTATATGGAACCAGTGGGTCCAGGAAGGCACTGTAGAGCGACATAGAGGTTCACAACGTCCGCATCGGACGACGGAACGAGAGGACAGACGTCTGATACGCATGGCCCTTACAGACAGAACGGCCACGTCAACGAGGATTGCGCATGAAGTACGGGATGTTTTACAACGTCCAGTGTCCCCACGAACTGGGGAATTTTTTCCCGGCGCCCACTGTTGCGGATTCCTCTGATGCTAGAGCATAGGTGTTTGCGTCTGAGATGGTGCCAAGACCATCGTGCATGGATGGCGGAGTGGAATGCTGTAGTGTTCTCTGATGAATCCCGCTTCTGTATACAACATCATGATGGACGTACACGCGTGTGGCGGCACCGTGGCACTAGGCTTCATGATGCCTGCATCATGCATCATCACACAGGGCCTTCATTGGGTATCATGGTATGGGGTGCCATCGCCATAGGTGTTCGTTCACGTCTCGTACGCATTCAAGGGACATTGAACAGCCAACGGTACATCACACAGGTTCTCACCCCTGTTGCTGTCCCATTAATCCATGCACTGCATAATGCCACTTTTCAACAGGATAACGCGCGCCCCCATGTTGCAAGGAATGTCCTCGCATTTATGGAAGCTAACCAACGTGCCCCTGCTTCCTTGGCCAGCACGTTCGCCGGATATGTTGCCAATTGAACATGTCTGGTCCATGGTGGGTCGCCGGCTGGCCCAACTCAGGTTTCTGGCACGTAATGTTGAAGACCTCTGGCACCGTGTGAAAGCCGCTTGGGACGCCATACCGCAAGCAGACATCGATAGATTCATCCTGTCCATGCCTCGCCGTGTTGCAGCAGTTATTGCCGCCCGTGGAGGCTGTACACGCTACTAGCTCCTTGGGGTTATGCAACCATGTTCTACGTGTCACATGTCACACCACCGAGCTCTAACTGTAATCATTTTCTTATCTTATTATGAACTACATATTTGCCAAGTTTCGTGTTTCTATCTCATTTCCTTCTGGGTGTTGCAATTTTAATGGCGAGCAGTGTATTAACTAAGGACATACATTGAATTGAATGATCTAATATAAAGCTACTTGTTTTAGAAACAAGTTCATCTACAGTGATGGATACTTTCCTGATATGTTCTGTTTGCTGATATAGTATATGGATGGCTTTAATTTCATTCTGAACCCTTACATAATTCTTAAACATCTCTCTATGTATTTTGGCAGCGATGTTACTACGTTGAAACTTCATTGTTGTTTCCACAGCAGACGATTTTCAAGGAATCTGCTCCCTGCCCAAAGTGGCGTCACCCCTATTTAGCCACTGAACACGTCCAGTTGGCGCATGCCCACTTCCGTCCATGGTCTCGGCTAAGGCAGCCAGACAGTGTCTTCATGAGGGCAAACTTTGTTCTGATTGGTTGTTCCACAGAATCTAGCAGAGAAAGCCAGTTGCAATTAGAACATGACCTAGTCGTCAAAACCAGTCAAGCATCCACCCAGCAGCCCTGATTCCCAGCTAGGCAGCTAGTTCAGTTCCAACTAGGGCATTCCTACTGGAAATCCAGTTCAGTGTGATTCGGTCTTTAAGTGGGAATTCAGTAGTTCAGAAGCTTATTGGTCATCTCCAGGGAAGATGTCATTTTTCTCAATATACAATAATGAAAAAATAAAGCAAAGTCATGAACAGCGCTATTTATAACAGTGACCTTTTGCACTATTGTAATAATTTTACATCAGCCACATGACTTTTTATCAAAATGCTAGATTGTAAATCTCTTTATCAGTCAAACAATCAGTGCCATTCTTAGTGAAAGTAAACAATGAAATAACTAAACAAACATGTGTGCACAATACTTCAATGCACTTACCCTCTGCAGAACAAAGAGTGCATTTTTATAATCTCCTGCATAATAGAAGCACTCTCCCATGGCAACCAACAAATTCAGATTGTTACGGAGAGGTGTTCTTTCATCCAGATGCCGAAATGTGGCAATGGCCTGGCTGTACTCCCTGCTGTACAGATGGGCATGAGCTCTGATCCATGAATTGAGCCTACGGATAACATATGAAAGAAGTAATTAATTACTTTTTAATTACTCAGTATTAGCTTTTAACACATTCCAGATAAGTGACAGACATAGCCAGTCGTACAACAACTGTCATGGCAAGTGTATCCCAGCATTATCTATACATTTGTGTTTTGAATGACTATAACAGGGCAGCTTACTCCATGATAAGATTCACGTATGATTCGTTCCTGGTTTTCAAGACAAACTTTCCAAAAATTCAAGTCTACAAGTAGATGATTTCTATATTTCAACCTTACATGCATCTCAGCAACAACACTGAAACACAAAAATTCTAATTCAATTCAATTAAATGGTACATATATTTAAAATAATTTATTTAATGGAATTTACATTTGCCACTTCACATACTCAGACTCGAAATACATTTACAAAGTCAAGTTACAAATGTTACTAAATATCTTAATCTACAAAAAATTGTTAATTGTACAAGAATTTCAAACTCAAAATTAACTAATGAACTCCAAGATGTCTTGTCTTGCAATAATCTTCCGTTTGTCACATAGATTGTTCTACAAAGGACACTAACAAAGTAAATGGATTGAATGAATTAGGTTTTATTTTTTCACGAAGCTTTCTTTTCTTCCTTAATAAAAATAAAAGGTAACTTGTGAAAAACTTGCCTCAGGCATTTATAAATAAGTATAAATTCAATAGGGTTTGGATTAATAAAAGTTGCAATTTTTCACGTATATGGAAGAAAAAATCATGCATAATTCCCAGAGTAAATAATACATACAGAATTCCCATAAATCAAGGAATTCCCGGTGAGCCACTTTGTATAATCACACTATCTCCCTTGTGCAGGTGTGTTGAAAGAATCTCTTTCAAATTCCGACCGCTAGATGTTGTGTTTTTTCGTTGCTGAATCTTACTTGTACTTGTGTCAAATTATGTTGCTCTATTGCATATATAACAGTTGGGCTGAAAAGTTCGTAGGCTAACATAGTAAAAAATATTTTTTTGACAAAATTCGATTTTATTATTGAATATAGTTGCCTTCGAGGGCGATACAACGATTATAGCGGTCATACAATTTTTCGATGCCATTTTTATAGTACGATTTCTCTTTAGCCTCAAAATAGGCCTCAGTTTCGGCGATTACCTCTTCATCAGTGCTAAATTTCTTTCCAGCGAGCATTCTTTTAAGGTCTGCAAACAGGAAAAAGTCACTGGGGGCCAGATCTGGAGAATATGGTGGATGGGGAAGCAATTTTATTACGGTTGAATATCGCTAAACATTGCTCCGAATCATCAAAACGTTGTTGCTTTTGATCTATTGTGAGCACGCGCGGCACCCATTTTGCACACAGCTTTCGCATGTTCAAATATTCATGCACAATATGTCCAACACGTTCCTTTGATATTTTTAAAGTCTCAGCTATCTCGATCAACTTCACTTTACGATCATTTAAAATTATTTTGTGGACTTTTTTGATGTTTTCGTCGGTAACAGCCTCTTTGGGGCATCCACTGCGTGCATCGTCTTCGATGCTCATTTCGCCTCGTTTAAATTTACCAAACCACTTCTCAACGGTTGATTTTCCTGGTGCCGAGTCCGAATAATGTTTATCAAGCCAAGCCTTGGCTTCAACAGCAATTTTTTTCGCCAAAAAGCAATGCTTTATTAACACACGAAATTATTTTTTTATCCATATTTTCACAATAACAAAAGCTGCTTCACTCACAATGCTATATCTCACGAACTAATTATCCGGCAGCTGTGAAATTTATACACGTATCTTTTGAAGGTTAGTACTAAGTAAAAATCACATGGATTTAATTTTAGTAACGCCATCTATGAGTCAACCTACGAACTTTTCAGCCCAACTGTTATATTGAAAATAGCACTGAACAATTTATGTGCACATTGTGGAAATAGTTTATGAGGACTCAACTCCAGATTTCGCAGTTAGTGACCATTTTAATCTCAAGAAAACTTTTTACATTATTTTCATGAAAAAATGTTGCAGAAAAAACATTCATAATTGTGAGAAAATTTATATAAATGTTTGCTGAGGCAGATAAACAAATGCAAGCATTCAACTAAGACGGCAGCAAGAAACGTATGTATTTCCATTGTTGTCAGCATGCTTTTTACAATACACTTTTCCCCCAAATAGCATATTGTGTCATTTCAGAAAATTTGGTAAATAATAATGCACTTAACATATTATCTATGATTTTATAAAAAACAGCAAAATGAACCAGTCTCCTAGAAAACCCATGGTACAGTGTACAAAGTATTAAGAAATATATATGAATTATACCAAAATGTTCATAAATTAAAAAAATACAACAGCTGCAAGTATAGCCTTATTGCCAGTATGCAAATTAACAAGGGGGTGGGGGATGCTGGGGATTTCCCCTGCACAAAAAATGTAACCCCTCTGCAAAAGTAAATTATACTTATCCCTGCCAGGGAAGCTTTTATCACCTTCAAATAAAATGGAACTAAATAAGTACAGTATATGCCTAACTATGTAACAAACAATTGAAAAATCATTTGTGTCCATAATAGTCCAATCACCAAAGATTTCTTACTAAAAGTATGCAGCCTTGTAGATTAAAAAAGAACATCATTCTGCAACTAAGCAACTCACCGAGCCGACACAACTCTGTTTTCACTTAAGTTTTCATAACATAGTGCAGCTATTTTACATGCATTAAAGTGTTCACAAGAAACTTATAGGTAGGGCTGTGCGATATTGATTTTTGATATTGAATATCGATATCGAGTCGATATATCAAATATTGAAAATACCGATATCGATGATCGCAACAAATACTGACACATCTATATCTTTCAATTTGAAATTTCATCCCTGCCCTCTTCTGGAGCTGTCGAAACTAGGCATCAAACAATGTTATTACAAAATATTTTGTGCTGTTTATAGTATGCTGTATATCAAGGTGAGGCCAAGGACGAGACAATCACTTACAACTTGAGACATAGTCCTTACCAAGTATTGTCTCATATCATATTGATACCACCCCTATTCTTGGGCACACAAGGGTAACCAGCAAGTTCTATAAAGCAGGAACCTTGTTCTTTATATTGGTTGTTGCGCGTATTTGCTTTCCATTAATCAGACCCAATCTCTCATCATTCACCTCCCAAGTTCTGTACCCGCATTACATGTTATCTTAACTTCCTGATGCTTGACTCATCTTATACGTAAGGAGTGCTACACCACCATATGTTGATAATATCAGCATGGTCGGAATACAGATATTGACATATCGAATATAAATATCAAATATCAACATCGATATTTTCGATACTGATACGAGTATATATCAACATCAATGCTTTGATATTTTAAAAATACAGACTTGATATCGATATATCGCACAGACCTACTTGTAGGTAGGATAAATAGATATTAGATATGAACTTGGCAAATAGAAATTTGGTCAAGCTTTTGGTGTTACTAGTTCAAGAGATCTTTTTGTGTACGAGTTTGGGTTTTCTTAGAATGTAAGTATATAATATAAGTACTAAGTGTTTCTAAATTATGTTTAAATGATATAATACAATTTTATGACCTAGGTTAGAACAATTGCTCTGAGTTAAATTTACTGACTGGTAACATTACAAAAATTGTATAACCCCCCCCCCCCAAAATGCTACCCACCCTTCCGAAGATGATATCACAAATATGCCACTGAGGCCCCCTTAAAGCAAAAAGCTTAATTCGCACAGTGCTTATTGCGATAAAGTTTACATAACTGGTGATTAATAAAAAATGCTTAAAGATGATATGAGATTAAAAGAAAAATTCGAGAATTAAGCACTTTTAATTCAGGACTGTTAGCGTTACCAAAAATCAGGAAGTCCTGACATTTCTTGATCTTGTATACCTTTAGTTTATTTTCCTTTTCTGTCTTATATGAAAAACGAGAAATACTCACCAATCCATATTAGTATGGCTCCCACCAGTGCCTTCCATCATTAAAGATGCTACCTCAGCACCAAGGACACCAAGACTCAACAGACCTTCTGCTGCTTCAAGTGCAAGTGGACATTCCTAAAAAATAGACACAACTGTATAACTTTCCCTAAATAAAACAGTCAAAATACTGTTACAATAGTTTTCCTCTTTTTAGTTTTTGCTTTAAATCCACTTCAAGCACAGGCTCATCGGAATTGGCCCTACAGTTTAAAAGTTGTATCTGAACCACTGTGCAATGTGCTTCCACCAGTTATCACCAATGAATTGAATAATGCCATTGTGTAGCATGATTTACAGGGTGGTAAGAATGTCCCTTTACACTGAATTTGATTTATGTGGTTATGTACACAGCTTGCCTCCTATACATCCAAAATGTGCACATGGGTTCCTCCATGTTTGTAGCAGTAGCGGTTCGTGGTTCAGAATGTTGGTGGTTGCAGCAAAAAAAAAAAAAAATATATATATATATATATATATATAATATATATATATATATTTATATAACTTTAATTTATATATATTTATAATTTTATATGTGAGTGACACGTGGCACTTTCGAGGCGTACAATTAATAATCATCATACAAAATTTGAAGTTTCCATTTATTCGGCAGTAATATTATGCAGAATTGTGTTTTTTGTGATTATATAAGAAGTACTTTAATGTTAGGATCCCACTTTAAACTGCAGGTCCAGTCCCGATTAGTCTTTCTGTGCATAAAGTGGATTTAAAAAACAAGTTACAAGTTTCAAGCATAATTTAAATTAGGTTAAGATTCTCCCCAAACTTAAAATATTTCTCTTTGCTTAACGTGGACATTTTGTCTGTTGCTCTACGACACAGGACAGTGAGAACTTGGCTGCTGTTCGAATGCTGCTGCTCTCCAACGGTGTATGAAAGAATTAGCATTCAAGTGTTTGTTGTTGGTCCGTCCTCTTCTTCCCTCACCCGCCAGGGGATCCGAAACGGGTCACCTGACTTTGCTGTGTTGAAAACCATTGCAACGACCAAGCCGACTGAAGCAGGGGATAAGAAGAACAGCGTTGAACTTCGCTCCAATACTCCTCGCTGTAGAGATCAGGCCGTTGCTCCGGCTTCGCAACGCGTACCTGTGCTTCGACTCATACACTGTGAAATCTCGCAGCTTGCCTCCTTTTTTTAACAGATCTTAATGGAATTTGCTTTATGAAGCAATGAAGGGCAAATTGTTTCTTTGTGTTCAATATATTTAATAGGAAAAGAAAATATACTAACAAAATGTATGAAATTTTGTTGTAAAATATCCGGTCGTTGTGGAACACTGCAACAATATCAGTAACTGCCCCTGGTTTGTAGCATAGCTTTATGTGCCTCCATGTCCGAATGTTCATCCACAACAGCACATCACTGGTGACATTTTGAAACGTTGCAGAAACTGCATCTTTCAGTTGCTCGTTGTTGGAGTATCAGAGTTTCTGCACCTCTTCTTTCCCAAGATCCCTGAGTGCATTGCCAGGTGTGCTGATATCAAGGTTTCTTCCTGGCCACGGCAATGGAGCTGGACATTCTGCTGACCCACGTCCGATTCAGTGATTTCCACAATTTCATCCAGGAGTCTGCAGACGATCAAAGTGAAATGCACTGGTGCCAGGTTGTGTTGAAACCAAACGATGTTGGCGATTCCTTTTGACATCGAGTGTGGAAGCAATCAACCAGCAAAAAAAATATATATATATATATAAACCAAGCAAGTGTTCTGCTGTCATACCTGCCCCAAACCATAACATGAGGCACATTGTGTTAGAATTCCTCAAAAAAAGCTTCGATTTTATTTCGCACTGAAAAAAAAATTCCAATTGCGTGACCTGTGATAAATTGCACTCATTGTTCATGATGTCCTCCATTGTTTTTCCGGGGGACCCAAAAAACCTCCCCAAATGTTCTCCACAGTGACACTTGTATCCGCCATCATGACTCATCCGGAATGTCCGTGCATTTTTTCTGCCACCAGGGACAGAATGGTAATCAGTGGTGCCAGTCTCACATTGAAGAGGTCCATTTAATATTTGTGACAAAACGTATTTGTACAACAGGGTAAAGTAAAGTACAGTGTAATATTTGTGCCTAACGTATTCATAAAACTGGGTAAAGTATAGCATAAAGGGACATTCCGGCCACTCTGTACTAATCCATCTCATTGTAATTCATGACTATTGGGTATGTGGTTCAGTCCAGTACTGATTAGCCTATCTATGCATGGAGTGAACACACACCAACTCCTTCTCCTACCTTTATGTAAATATTATCTTTTCCAATTACTGTTGGAGAAAATCATGCAGATTTGTACTGTTGACATGTCAAGCTTGCTGATGCAGAAAAGCAAATGTAAGCATTCAACTAAGAAGTCAGCAACAAACGTATGTATTTCCATTGTTGTCAGCATTGTTCTTACAATCCACTTTCCCCCAAATAGCATACTAATGCAAATCTACTATAGAAGGCACTGCATAGAAAAAAAAACCTGTCTGGCTGCAGTGCTGCCAGTAAGACAACAGTGATTTTCACTATAACCAGCAGTTTGTATTCTGCCTAAATTGTATATTCATGATCAAATTACTAACTTTATTACACTGGAACAAGCAACATAAAATTTGTTACTACAGATCATAAAACTTAAAACATTACTGCACAACAACATGCTTTGAGAGACTGGTTGATGCAATTCTCTTTTTTTCTTCTTTTGTTTTTAAGAACATTACAATTCTCAAATTGACTGTTCTCTTGCAATAAAAATTCCGGCAATAGTTGGAACAAAAACAATAGAATGGCTCCACTGTGTTATCCCATGCCTATTAAAAATCCACTAGTTGGAAGTAGGCCATCATAAATATAATTGCAAAAAAGGGGGTTAATCAATAATTAAAGCACTACACAGTGCATTTTAAAAGTCCTGAAGGATTCTAAAAAAATATAACTTTCAAAGTAATAAGTTTATTACAATGAAATATTGTTTGTTACAGAGAGGAAACTTTAAAATTAATATTCGATGTGGTTTGGTTCATCGCCAGATCTCCAGCTGGGCACCATTCACCTCTGAAGTTCCGGGACAAGGAATGTCTATAACATGATCAGGTAGCTGGCACCATTCACAGTGTCCTCCTCGAATAAGAATGGACTAATGAAGTGATTCATGGAAACTGCACCACACATTGACCTTGGGACTATCCTGTTTATGTGCCATAAACTCATGTGGATTCTCAACCCCCAAATTCGACAATTGTATCTATTCACATTTTCCGAAACATGGAACACGTCCTCCTCATCAGAGAAAAGAATGAGAAACTGAAGGGCATCACCACCATCACCATTTAATCAGATTAATTCACAAAATTCCTTTCTCATGTCACAATCCTCTTCTATCATATTGTGCACAAATCTGAACTTGTAGGACCTGGCTTTCACTTTCTTGCGTAAGATACTGTGTAATGTATCCAGTTCCAAAGATCTTTGTTTAAGAGATTTCATTGGACTCCGTTGCATGCTCTTCTGCACCGCATCGTCACTCGTTCTCGGTCTCACACTATGTGGCAAATCTGCTACACTTCCTGTAGCCTAAAACTTTTGTACCATCTCTGGAAACTTGTCTCCATTGCAGGCATTTTTCCAAACGTTGTTGGAACCTTCTTCGCACCAAAACAACAAGATTTTTCACCCGGCAAGCCATAACACGTACCGAGATTTTCCCTGTATCGATCCCATCTTGGAATCACATGATTGCCTGCACACAGACCATTCAGCAGTGTAGGCAGAACAAAATTTTAAATTCCCCTCTGTGTGAAAAAACAATATTTCGTTGTGATAAATCTATTACTTTAAAGTTATAGCTTTTTAGCATCCTGCAGGAATTTTAAAACACTGTATACTGCATGTTACTTTTTGCAAGTGAACACACAATTATTGAAAGTGCATGTAAACATACCCTAAGCACTTCTTTGTAAGCAGTGATGGCCGATCGTTCCATTCCTCCCTGCTGGTAGAGTTTTGCGAGAGCCATGTTGATCTTTGCATTCCTCTGCTTCCCCGGAATCGACTGCAGCACAACGATAGCCTGGTGGTTCTGCTTGAGATGCACATGGCACAAATGGATTTGGTACTTGATGTCTGGAAATAAGATGTTGACAAGAAAACATTTTGCAATGTTTGACAGTAAAAAAATTTAAAGAAGAAGACATTTAGGTGCAAATGTTTTCATTACCATGACGATGAGACTTCTTCGGTATATCATGAAGGATATAGATGTGATCAGGTACGGATCCACGGGGAGGGTGCAAGGGGCAATTGCCCCTCCCAATTGCCATGTTTTTGGATATATCATTATGCCTAATTATATTCAAGGCTCATTCATTCTGTATTTCTATCACCACATTTAACAGGCTCAAGAAGTCCACTGTATGCTCATGATAGGCTAATCGGAACTGGACTGAAGGGCTTCCTATGTGCCAAATTTCAGATTTTTAAAGGGGACCCATCTGAGATATTTAACCGCGAAAACTCAAAATTCAATGAACGGCCATGTTTGAGCCCATGCTGTAAAAAAGGGGTGCATTTCTAAGCACTGATATTTTATTTACAGACACCCTGCAGGTAGGTCTACACATGAAAAAAAATCAAGCCTTAGACTAAACCCCTTCATTTAAAAAATTTGGCTTAAAAATGCGATTTTTTAACTATTGTTACCCAATTTTCCACCATAATTTTCTTACTTACGATGCAATTTCAAGCAAAACATACCTGAATATCATAGGAAGTATACTTCATTAGCTACAAAATGAATCTTGTTTCAGGTCTCTAGCTTTAATGGTTTTTGATATATTAAGGTTTCTGTATATTGCTACATGAACAAAAAAAGCCATGTGCCATGTTGGAAAAATGGCTGCCCCAGGAGAACTAAAGACAATATTTTTTTTTGAACATTGGTTTTGATATCTAGAAACATGTACAAACGTATGTACTAAAAATGATTTTTTTTCTAAAATGGTCATGCAACCACCATTGGATGGTTTGGCATGGAATGACCCGGAAGGCAAACAACAACAATGAAACATTCTCTTACAAAAGTTGACATAAACACAATTTTTGACTTCTCATAATTTAGAGGTTTTAGAATGTCGATAAACATTATACACAGCAGAAACGACAGAAAATTAGGGAAACTTCATATATTTGGTGAAATTTCTTTCGAAATATGGCCAACTACCACAAGAACATTTCAGACGTACACCATAAAATTAGATTCACAATAATTAACCACGATCTGAAATTCAAAGTGAACTGATACAGATACAGGGCAACAATGTCAAAATGGCTATATTAAAAAAAAAAAAAAAAAAAAAGTAAAATTAGCTAAGTGCAGAGATTTACTAACTTCATGTTCAATTTCAATATTTACTACCTTTAAGTTCGAAACTTCTTTTACATTCTAGATTATAATGTAAGTGAATGTGACCTAACACAAAACAGCACAACAATGTTTAACATGCAACAGTTATTGTTCATTGTGGAAGCTCATTACAGTAGCTATGAAACTACATCCAAAAACTGACGACCAGACATGCATAAGAATTATATTGTACTAAAGTGTCAATATCGGATTTCCATTCCAAAGTGGAGGAATGCTGGCAGCTGCAGGATAGTACGCAAGTTTTTTTTAATTTTATAATTTTCAGTCACTTTTCTGTAATTTCTGGCTAATAGAAACTATGCAAATGTAGTGATGATGTGATAAAATGAAAGAAAGGACACTTACAAGGACACCCATGCCCAGATCGAGAATCAAACTCAGGAACTCCTGTGGCAAGATCGAAAGTCGGCCACTTAACACACTTGGTCACCGAATTGGTGTGTTTATTAATGCTACTATTGATTTGGCTTATATTACTTTGCTTTTCTGCCACTCTTGGCTACCTGCAAAGATGAAGATGATGGGACAGTCACAAAGATCACCCATTCTCAGGCTGGCATTTGAAACAGGGACCCTTATTAATGCTATACATGTTCAAATGTGTTTGTCTGTAAAATAGACAAACCTTGTGGCCAACAGGTCTTCGAGTGCCAAAGTCTGCCAACCAGATATCAGAAAGCCTAATGAACTCATAGAATCCCATCACTGCTACTGTATACAGCTTAATTGATTAGATTGTAGAATGAATGCTAGTTATTCTCTATATCTGCTATTTTATCTACTAGATATATCTTGTGTTATATTTTGTTGTGCTAACAAAATATAACACACAGGACTTCCCTGAAGTAACTTGGATTCTTGGTGTAACACGATTATGCCTTGTTTCCATATTAAACACACTATAGTTGCTAACCAAATTAAAAGCACTTTACACATTACGTTACCCAATATCTTACGGATTCTTGTTATTCGGATGGCAAGAAAAATTGCAGGACCTCTCCGGATAAGGTTTTTCCCTACCGTTTGGTAGGATACCGCATGGAAGTTACACCTAGGACAATGGGTCTGCCTCTGCGTTGGTGGACCTATACTAGGTGTGATGATAGTACATGAGGTTTCCCAAGCTAGTACAAGTTCGTCTGCTCTAGAATATTGGTGGGTCAGGAAGGTTCTATGTTTGCTCAGAATCCACTGTTATTAGCCAGTATGTAGGCATCCAGATAGTAGGTATGTAACGGTCCTTAAGTTTGTAGGTTAGCTTAAGTGATAGGTATTTCAAGTGCTTTGTGCAATTTTTATTACCTTAGATTTAAACCTGTCAGTATTTGCATACTCAAAAGGAATAATGGTGTATTAGAAGAGATCTCTGTGGACATGAAAGCGAGATTTTGTTATACACAGATTCAATCGACATTTATATTGAGTGTATTTGCAAGTGATATATCAATTCGATTGCAGTTGGTTCTCTGGTGCAAGGCTGTAAGGTACAAATGGCCTTGCATCACTCTTCCAACTGGAAAAAAGAAGCCCTCGCAGATGGTAGAGATGTTGACGGCGTTGTGAGGCTTTGAACTGACATCTACCTTACCAACGCTAGTTGGCCCCATCTTTTCAGATTGCACGGGAGCCATCGATAGAATTATGGAGAGCCATTTCACCGACAGGAAAGCTGATGTCCTAATTTCACGTCCCCAAATCAACAATGCAAGGATCCATTCTAGGTCCTGAATTGTGGAATCTAAACATGGAGGCATCTCTAAAAAAATTAGGAAATATTTCAGAGATCATAAGTACAAAAGACTTTGCAAATCACGTAATAATTGTTATGGAAGGTAATTCAAGAACAGAATTGGAAAGATACACCAGCATTGAGACAAACTCTCTCGAGGACTTGTGTGATATGGCAAATTTGACGTTTGCCACTCAGAAGACCCACTTTGTAATCCTAAAGGCAAGCTGAATGCTAATAAACACCCACAGATAAAACTCAGAGAAAAATCTTACAAGACTAAAGGAAGCTATATATCCAGGTGTGAAATTACGAGAAATGCAACGATGAAATGGATTATGTAACGTCAAAAGCCGAGCCTGTAAAAACTAAATTGGTAGCAATATGTTCAAACACATTCAGACTCCCTATGTCGCTTATAAAACCAGACCAATCTAAGAAGACTACCTAAAATATACAACATACGTAACAAAAATAACATCATCACAAATGAAGAATAAATAATCAAACACAGAACCACCATATACTGGTGCAAGGAAGGCCAACAAGAGAGAATTTACAAAGCAATTGGCAGCAGATCATCCAGGAGTGGAGGGAAGCCTTCACAGCAGGAGACTGTACCACTTCTTCCCATGTATAAGAGTGAGGCTGGTAATGACAGATTGGTGTTGTTGTTGTCTCCAACGACGAATGGACACTTCAGTTATGGTAAATGGTCAACCGGATTCACAGTTTCCAAATTCCTCAGCACACAAAATAACTTTATGTTTAAGTGCTGCATCATAAGTCTCTCTCAATTTTCAATGTCCATTTGATGTGCACTTTGCAACCACTGGGGTAAAAGTTCCTTTTGTTTTATTGAGATTCCATCATGTTACGAATGCAATTTTTACATGGTTCGATTTTGATGAGTTTCAGTGATTACTTAAGGTTTTCTTCAATATATGCTTTCGTTGTTAGGTTAGGCAGGTTAGGTTTGGTTCCCTTAGCATTAGAATAAAGTCCCTAAATGCATTCTACTAAGGTTCCGATTTACTTCTACATTCATTTCCAAGCATCTACGATATTTACTGTCGCTTGTCGATGGAGAATATCTTGTCCATGAGAAGTGCGTAAGGTAATTTTCAAGTTGTTTTTTTCAACAAAAATAACTTTTTTCGAGTCCAAACAGTGCTCGTTACTTTAAGGAAGGTTCAAATTTCGTGTGACAATGATTTCCAAAATTCTACGAATTAGTCTCAGGAGAAATCATAAAACAATCGGAACCGTTACCATACACAGACTCTGTTGTTAAATGTTGATTGTTGTAACACAACAAATTTAAAGGAAACAAAATTTTGTGAAAGGTGATATTTTTTTAAAAAAATACTTTACTTTGGTAAACCATCGAGGAGAATACTTGATTACTGAAATTCGCAAATACTTCATTCCATATTACACAAATACCATGGTATATTTACCCACAGGGTTACAATTCAGGTGCAAGCCCCTTTCCTCAGGAGCACTGGCGTACACGGTATTTTTTTTTCGGGAGGGGCTGGAATTGTAACAGTGGGGTGCTTTCTGGGGGGGGGGGGTGCCTGCACAATATGATATTTCATATATTTAGAATTTTTCTCTCTCAAAATTGATGATATACTTTGGACCTTTGGACTTCTTGTATGTTCGGTTATTAGGGAAGTTTTGAGACTAAGGTGACCAAGTGACACTTGACACCTGGAAACGAACCTGCAGAGATTAATTCAACTTTTTATACTGAAGTGACATGAGAGGTTGCAAAGTCACTTGGACTGGGCTATTTTCTCAATAGCATGCATGATGTATCCTCAGTCTGTTGGTCATGCATGCTTAAGTGCATGCATTTTTTCATGTATTTACACATCTGTGTAAGGAAGACACTACATTTTAGCTAAACACCACACTTAGAAACTCATTAAACAAAGTTAAAAGTAATAACAAGAAGAAAAACTGAACAGAAACTAACTGTTGGATAGGGACATAAGGAGTGAGCTTTTACATAATACTTGTTACGTACCAACTAAGGATAAATAATTCTTATCTATAAAAAACATAATAACGTCATATATACAATACACAATTATAGTAACATGTAACATATTATATATTAATTCTAATATGTACCAAACACAATCCACAAATTGCAACAAAAAAGTGGTGTAGCCTATAGCCACTTACTGTAGTAGATTACTAGTTGCGAACATTTCAAAGCATGATACCTTTTCATAAGTATTTAATATGTAATATCGAACGTAACTGCCGGTAATACTCAGTATACCAAAATTAAGTATAGTTTGTTTACAATAAATTCAAAATTTCTTGGTTGTCCTTTTCCTTAAATTCAATAACATGCTTTTACTGCACTACTAAAAAATTCTTGACTTTTCCAGAAACTCGGTAAATGTCCCTCATAAAAAAGTAAATTCCATGAATTGTCCAGGTTTTCTAGACTGGTAGACATCCTGTGTATGTACGTATGTATCTGTGTGTGTGGGGCAGGAGGTAGTTAAATGCACCATCTGTTATCACAGAATTTTGTGTGCTTTCACTAAACTCAACCATGACTCTTAATCCCTCTACATGCCGATTGCTACTTTCATTTTCACAAGAAAGTCAGTGTCTGTATCACTGTCAAGAAGTCTGTTCAAATATTCAACCTAAGTTCCAATTGTTTAATTCTGAACTAATCATGCTGCTCTTTTTTTTTACATGGTTCAATTTCTATTTTTGGTCTATTAACACACATTTCAAAGACTTAGTGATTATGTACTGTTTGTTTTCTGAAAATGATTTTTCCTTTGTCGGTAGTAGTTCCATATAGTGGAGACACCTAGATATCATTTATTTCACACTTTTTTACATTGGTAACGTACAATTCTGCATTGCGAAACATTTCTTTAGGTGTAATAATTAATTTCTAACGGAAATAATGTCTTATTTCTTACATTTACGAGTACTTATTGTTCTTCCTTTTCTCGGTTCTCTAACACGCAATATGGCGATAGCATACTGGTTCATCGCGCGATGTGGCAGTGTTTTGTCGATTTGGAGTGTAAATGCAGTTTCATCCTTATTCACCGAAAAATACCTAATTTCGCGGCCCGATTGGAAATTATGCTAATACCTCATTAGCCCCACAAACCATCAACGTTAGCCCCACAAACCATTTCTGGCAAGGTTACGTTAGGTTCAGTTATGCAAACATAGTTAAAAAACTTCATGACGCATCCTAGACACGTCATCTTTTTGCGAAAACACGGAGTGGTTTGAGACACTTATTGGGGGTTACGTCATCTAAAACACGGAACATTGTCTTCACATGCAGCAACAGCAATTCCGTGTCGGAGAAACATTTTCCCAGAAGAAAACATGAATTGGCATTGACAAGGATAAAAACTACATTCGCAAACATCAACAATGCTACAGAAAATGATTTCCGTAAGTACTTTCTTTCGTAAAAAGTAAGAAATCCGTCTCCACTATATGGAACTGTTACCGCTGTTACTATGTCATGTGACAGTAGGTGCAATGAGCTGTTGTGTCTCTATATGCTTCCATTGTCGGATTAGAGGGTTGAGTTTTAAGCTCTTACAGTTAATAAAAATCATTGTTAGGTTAGTTGGATCAGGTTTATGATTCTTGGTGTTAAAATAACATCCTAAAATGCTTTTAACACCTGATCATCACATAATATCTGATCTCAAGCACAACTCGTCCTCCCTCCCCCCTTTCCTCTCAAGTGAAAATCTGCTGGCCCTACGTTTGAGATGTAGTAAAACAAGAACAGCTGCTTGTGTAAGCTTCTATTCATAATCTCTCTGGCAAATAACATTCCGTGAAGCTGTTAATGGTGCTAATTAGTTTCACCAAGATTCAATCTTACTTCCACATTAATTTCGAGAATTCTAAAATCCTTCCTTTACTCCTGTGAAACTGTAACTAAACATTATTATAGAACAGCCTTTTAGTTCACATTAAAACCTTATCTTACCAATATCAGGCATCAACTCTTTCTGAGTATCCTGAGGCTTGGTTCCTTTTGATTTCAGCAATGACTTCTTAAATTGCAAGGCCTTGCGATACATGTACTCAGCTTTCCGATGCTGGCCGAGATAAAACAGCGAGTCTCCATAATAAACATAAGTTTGAAATTTGGCTGGTGTTGTTAGGAGGTCTGGATTGTGGTCACTCACGGAAAGGACCAAGCTAGCCTGAAAATTGTAAAAAAAAAAAAATTGACATATTACGACTCTTACTACAGTACCAAGTATTTTTGTTCAAAGTTATCAATAAGCTGGCATTTTATACACATAGATTCAGTATTAAATACAAGATAACATGTACCTTAAGCGATAAAAATGAGTCCCTACTGCAACCTGACCTGACTTCTGGTTTCTGTCATAATTCAGGACTAATACTCGGACTGTTAAATGTAATAACTTTAAGGATAAAATAACCTTGAGCTTTATTTCACAATTCCTGATACCTGGGCCATTGATAAATATCTGATTCTTTTGTATTTTTTTTCATTTCATATTGTATGGACAATAATTTGTTCACATCATATAAAAAAAATAATACTTATAATATCTTAATGCACTTACTAATGAAACGACGTTGGTATACAACTGCTGTTCAAATAAGAGTTTGATTTGATCGAACAAATGAGCCATTATTATAGTTTAAAAAATAAACCATACACTACGTTACACTTGTATTCTTGTCTTCTTGAATGGAGATTTAAGGAATAGTCGGATATTTATGAGAAGAAGAGAAAATTTGAAAGCGATATTCCGTGATGTTGCGAATACTTTCCGACTTTTCTTACAGCGTTGTGGGTTTGGTGCGGAACGCAACCAGCTTCCACCAAAAGCAAATACTAAAAGAAACGCACGTAATTTACCAACATACGCATTAACATATAGCGTAAGCGGAATTGTAGGTGAGGAGGGACAGGTTTACCATTTAGTTTTGGCGTTTGGAGGAAGCTGGGTGAGACATTATTTGGTTTAACCCATAGGCGTGCCCACTGGGGGGGGGGTGGCAATCGCAAACCCCAATCATCGACGTCTGCAGTTTTCTTTTTCCAGGAAGGGGCAAGCAAGGTTAAATAAGATATATTACCATGCTATTACCCCCCATTAATAGTGTTGCCTACTCAAAATACACCACTTGAGTTTGAAATTATCACCTTTCTGTAGGGGTGTGCGGGACAGAATTTTTTGGGTTGGGACGGGAAATTCCTTAAATCCCGACATTCGGGATGGAAAAAATCTCAACTTCCCGACAAAGCCGGAAAATTTTCGGGACGGTAAAAGTTCGAAATTGCCCGAAGCTCTTGGAATCTCTAATGCTACACGTCATTTTCATCTTAACTGATTGTTTTTGTATTTCTGGTACGAAAACTAACAATTTCTGATAAGTTCCAGAAATTTACAATGCAGAAAACGTCGAGAATTAACGACTTTTTAAAATGACCATTCGGTATTGTAATGATGCGATCATTACTGGATCCTTTTTTATGTTATAAATTGTGTGCCCCGGCGCCCACCCAGCGTCGAATAACATGGGTACCTGGGGGAAACCCTGGGGGGTAAAGGCGGTCAGGGGCGTAATGCTGATCACATCACCCCCACTCACGACCGGATCAAGAAAGTGTGGGGCGTTACCCCCACACCCCCTATACGCCTTCATGGCGTGGTGCTATGCACAGGGAGCACTTTACCTTTTTTTTTACCTTTTTATGTATTCCTGTACTTTTGGGTTCTTGGCCGTTGGGGAGCGGTAAGTTTCCAGTAACGGTTTAGGTCATTAGCGGGGCCTATAAATAGGAAGGGCAGGGGAGCAGTCGGCCTCAGATGTTTGGCAGAGTACAGCAATGTAAGAGGTATCTTTTTCTCTGAGTGGAGCGGCTGGGCGAGCTTTCTTTCCTTATTATGTGACCCGACGGCGGGGATGTTAACTTTCTTTCTTTTAATACACACACTTGCTCTTTTCACATTATTCCAATAGTTTATTTCATGTGGGAAACCGGGTACACAACACACATACCTTCAGCCACCTTTTTTGGTACTGAGGGTTATATTTTTTTTTACTCGTGGAGCCAGTGGCTACGCGAGTCTACACACTCTCCTCGGGAAGGGGGGGGGACAGGGTACACCGGAATGTAATTTTGTGAATAACGGCCAAGAATTAACTTCTGTAAATATATAATGAATAAACCTATATATATCTAAAAGGAAATGGGCGTTAAGCTATAATTTGAAGAAGTACGTGTCTATTGCCTAAACTAGCATCCACAGAACTTCAGGTACTGCAATGTTTTGAACCTCGGGACAAGGATTCAAAAATGTATGGTTGTGTATATTGTGTATGTTGCTGAGAATCAGCTTAAAAGCACAAACTATACCGTTACAGTATTTCCAGAAAAGTCGGGAAGTCATTTCCCCAAGTCGGGATCGGGCCGGGAATTTTTTTTTCCGATCCCGGTCCAACATTTCGGGATCCCGCACACCCCTACCTTTCTGCATCCCTATTACAAAAATGAATGTGAATTACTGTGACTGAAATCAAATTATATGTGTGAAATATATACTTGTAGGTTGACATTCATTTTGCAGACGGCGCACAGTGATCCAGAACAGTGACGACGCCAGAGGGAGGCACTTCGGTCCCCTTCGCCCCAACTGACGTTAATGAAATATCGAATAATAAGATAGTTCATTTTTAAGGCTGGTTTACATTGGTCGAGTGAGCGGGAAAGTTACTGGCAGTAGGGGCTCTGACGGTCATGCTGGTCATGCTCGGTATGATCTATTTTTACAGCAAAATAAAACATATTTGTGCTTATTATCATGAAAATATAAAATCCATACTGTGACATCCTTTTTGGCCTTATTTTTCCTTCGAATTCTTCGTTTTTCTCAGGTGCACGGCAGTCATGCACCTCGTTAGAAGCAGTACTTTTGAAATGAGAACATCGTTTCGCGACGTGGGAAGTCAATCCATTCTCCTTAGGCAGTACCTTTCTCTGATTTTGACAGCATTTATGCTAACACATGCGTCACCACAGTGGTTTGAAAGGGCATGCGCGCAAGCGATTTGGGTCAGCTGCGGTTCCTCTCCCGAGGTCCAAGTAGTGGTTTGTTATGGCGATTACGAAATTCAAGCGTTCTGAGGACTGCGTTCTATTAATTGGTGAGCATGACCATATTGATTTCTTTCTAGCCGCCACTGGTTAGCCTACTGGGACGAGTTACTGGCCTGTCTGCTCCACTCGGCCCTTCTATGGCGAGTAACTGTTTACACACTTTCTACTCTACTTCAGCAAAGTGAGATAGTAGCTGCAGCTGTGCTATTTTGACTAAATGAACCCATGGACGTCGTTGGCGATTTAAAACAAACGTTCTGAAACGGTTTACACACTTTTTTTCACGAGAAATGAATAAAATAATGCACCAGGACATGTCGGGAAAGAAAAGTAATTTCCTTGCAACACTTATTGCCTCATGCGCCCGTAGTTTGTTTTGTTTGTTCCTATAAATAACACAAATTCCATGGACACTCACACAACACACTGTCCTCAGAAAGCATTTACATTGATCGAGTGGTCTGTCTAGTTTACGCGCGAGTGAAAAAATTGATGGGAGAGGAAGCAACTCGGTCTAGTCGCTGTCCTTCGTGGACATCCACTCGACTGTCCTGACTACTGGAGCGAGTACTGGCTCCAGTACTCTTCCCAATTGTTTACACGAGGAGAGTAGCTCGCTTTGCTCTACTCGCTCCAGCTACTCTCCCGTCTACTTGACAATGTAAACCAGGCTTAAGAGTGTCTCAGGCAAGCCTTAACAGAGGAAATGAGTAGAGGCACATATTTTTGGTAAATAAAAAGGCAAAATTTCGGTACAAAAACTGGGTCAATTTCGGGTTCAAAAGCGGTAAATAAAATAAAATATCGGTGTTATAGCGGTGAAAAAATTGATAAAAAGTGGTATATAAAAAGACACATTGGTTTTAAAATTGTGAAAATAATCCTAAATTTGATTTAAAAACTACACTTATTCCACAGAATTAACATTTCACTTCTAATAGCACATTTATGTAGTTATCAGAGTATTAAGTTTATTTCTGTATAAAGGAGTTCATTTTTGCTTCTCCAATATTAACAGCAGAATTAATCAATTTTCCGGGAATTGCATAACTCTCAGGATAATTCAGACCTCGGAAGGTGTCGCGTCGGTGAATAAACCCTGAATTTCGTGTTTAAGAGTTAATTTCGCTTTTTGCAGTTCATTTCGCATTATTTCGTGACAAAATATGGTCACAAAATGCACCTCACACCTTTCAAAAACATGAAAAAATAACACTACAATGTGTTTTTTCAAATTTCGTTTTTTTCGTCAAAAACGAAATATGCATGCCCCTAGAAATGAGACGATATTATTCGCAAATGTATTGAACTTAAACCTTAAAATGCAAATTACACTTAACATTCAATTCAAAACAAATTAATCTGCGCAATATCCACTCTTCTTCTCAGCAAAATTAGCCAGAAAGTGGAAGAGGCGATATTGTTCGCACTGATGTCAAATCAAACAAAGGGCATAGCGAGGAAGGAACAGCACAGATAGCTATTTGTATCGCGGGCAGAGAAAGCGTTTTAGGATTTGCCGCTCCTCATTCATTAGATGCAGTTTCGTTCTTTGCACATATCAAAATCAATTCTTCTTTCCAAGAACGCCATAGATGTGTAATTGAATAGCACAAACATACTTTGGAGTGAGAAGTGAACCAGGGTCAGAATAGTTTTTGAATTATGAAACAACTGTAACCTTTTTCAGATTGTTATTTCTGTGATATTATTGCCTTGAAAGGTGAAACACAGATTTTGCCCAAAACTCTTCAGCGTTACGAAGATGGAACGAAAATAGTCCACTCCACTTAATGGATTTCTTCGATATCCTAGGAAAGTATAAATTGGCATTTCACACTGCAACAATCTGTTTCTAATGCAGCGTATGAAACAACCTTATCGTGTTTGAAACTTTTGAAAAGTTTTGCTCGAAACAGGATGCTGTCTGCCAGCTGCCTCACTTGCTATTGAGAAAGATGAATTTCAAGTCCTGGATGTACCGAAGGTGGTCAATGTGTGACTGCCCCTACAATATTCTCTCGCTCCTCTTCCGCTCCCCCCCAGTCACTTTTCCCTGGTGCCGTCACTGATCCAAAGAAAATCAACACCCCTCCAAATTTTCATCAACACCCTCCTAATTTCTTCCCCAAGGACTCATGCTTTTGCCACAAGCAAAATTACTACGTAAGTTCCAATTATTATTACTTTAAAACATTTGATTAACAATACCTTCATTGGTTAAACGTATTGTATTAATTTTGAACATCATTATTGCATTTCACAAATGATAAAAAGGAGAAAAAAGAAGAACATTTTTAAATATCAAATTGAAACGCAGAAACGCACGTGTGGTGAAATTTACACAGGCAGTGTTTCTACGGCCCTGTGAGGGGAACTAACGAAGCCCCATAGCTGATTCAAGGTCATGACATTTGCAAGGGTTCACTGGAAAGGTACTGAGAATGAGAAATGTCGCATCAGGCACTCATTGGTAAAGATGATAAATAGGAATTATCAAATTAAGCATTTGTTTCATTCGTTTTAGATTCTATAAATATTAACAATATCGCTGAAGATTGTGTTAAGAACATTAATGTTGATGTGTAGCGGTCTCGCAGCGAAGTATTTTAAGGATATGAAAATTGTCGCCGAATACGAGGGTCACTATTTATATTTTGAGCCTAACAATGAAAAAACGGGAATTTGGCATTGAAAACTGCTTTATTGTTTGTCGAAGTATTCTCCTTTATGGTCAATACACTTTTGCATTCGTTCGAACCATTTGTCAAAGCAGTTTTTCCAATCTTCTTGAGACACCTCCATAATATGGTTTTTGAACGGATCAACGGCGTCTTCCGCCGACGAAAATCGTTGTCCACGCAAATTTATTCTTGACATTCGGGAACAAAAAGAAGTCATTGGGTGCCAAATCAGGACTGTACGGCGGATGACCCATCAATTCGATTTTTTGACTGTTCATAAAGTCGGTTGTTAGACGAGATGTGTGACAGCTGGCATTGTCTTGATGAAGGATGATCCGACGGCGTTTGTTTGTTTTCCGTATTTGACCGAAGACCTCTGGCAAACAAATTGTTGTGTACCATTCAGAGTTGACCGTTCTACGTTCCTCTAAAGGCACAGTTGCCACATGACCAGTTTTCCCGAAAAAACAGGCGACCATTTGTTTCGATGTGCTTCGAGCGCGAACAACTTTTGTTGGATTGGGTTCATCTTGAAACACCCATACAGTCGACTGCTGTTTACGTTCCGGCTCATATGCATATATCCATGATTCGTCACCTGTTACAATCTTATATACGTCTTTTGAAGCACCACGATTGTATTTATTGAGCATTTGTTTGCACCAATTGACGCGAGCGTCTTTTTGAGTTTTTGTCAAATTCTGTGGGATCCAACGAGAACATACCTTTCTCACAGCTAAATGATCATGTAATATTTTATATATGCTGGTGGAACTAATGCCTATGGTTGCCTCAATCTCACAGTATGTCACATGACGATCTTGCAGTATTAGGTTTTGCACAGCATCAATGTTTTCTTGAACAACAACTGATTTTGGACGACCTTCGCGAATCTCGTCGGTGAGCGAACGGCGGCCACGATTAAATTCGTTATACCAGCGTTTCACAGTGGCAAAGGATGGGGCTTCATCGCCAAATGTGGAAGTAAGTTGATCGATGCACTCTTGTCTTGATAATCCACGTCGAAAATCGTAAAAAAATCATCGCACGAAAATGTTCACGAGTTAATTCCATTTTATTGTTGTCGCGCAATCTCCAAGGCAATATAAACAACACAAATGAAGCTATTGACAAAACATTTGAAGTACGTTATGGTCAATAATGCCTGACGATTCCGTGCAAAAGTCAAATCGCGCCTAACTTCAATCAGTGTTGCCAAGGCTCAAAATATAAATAGTGACCCTCGTAGAAGATAAATTTCTTAAAAGTAATTTCAGTTTGCTTTTAAAAGATGGGGTGTTTGTAGATGATTTTTCATCTACTCTATGCACTCTGTAAAGGAGAGTGTTAGTTTTGAAGTATGTATCAACAGAAATTAAAAGCGATAAACTGAAGAACTTCGCCGGGAAATGAACTAAGGTACTCACATTCGCAAGCAAAGCGCATTTAAAGGATAAGGAAAGGCATCTGAACTAGTGAATTTTCTTGAGAGTTATTTGATAGCAAGTCTGTTTTCATGGCATTAAAAATTTATTGTGCACAAATTCATTTTAACGGTACTTTTCACAGTTATTATTATATTTTTTATTATTACTAGTAATATCGTTATTATCATTATTTTTATTATTATTTAGTCTGTTTCTTGAAATGTATTTCAGTCTTCCAAGTGTATTGTTTAGTAAGTGGTCCCAAGTGCGTATTGAAATAAATCAAAATTATACTTTTTGTATTAAAATCTAAATAATCAATTCAATGTCAATTCTGTAGACCTATATGGTCATTTGTTTTCTTAAAAATGCTAATATTACTAATTTGTATTGATTTAGAGGTCAAATAGCAGGTTCCTGATTTTTGCCATTGTTTTTTTTGGACTTCTGGATCATTGGCGGTGGGGTGTGTGGCCATCCTTTGCCCCACCTTTCGAACGTCCATGACCCTATATTATTATACTTTCACCTAGAAATTTAGTGTAGAGTGGAGGAATCTTATCGCCGTTATTGTACTCTTAAAAGAAAATGATGTAGTGTATGATCAGAGCACTTCGAATTCTGTCGGTCGGTCGCGGAGCTTCTTGAGTCAGCACGTCGACTCTCCCCCCCCCCAAAACACAGCGCCTTAGACCGCACGGCACGGAGGAGGACGAGGCAGATTCATATGAACCAAAAATAGCCAAAAATGAGAATTTACCTCAAAGTGACATAAAATGTATTTACTTGTTTAAAATTTTGATTCTTCGAAAGGTTTGTTAAGGAGTTGAGACGGGATTTAAGTCCACTTCTTGCACAGAAGACTAATTGGGACTGGATCTACGGTTTAAAATAGGATCCGAACCACTATGTAAGTTCACCGGGTATCGAACCCGGGACCCCTCGATTCCAAGGCAACGACGCTATCACTGCGGGCCAGAGGGCTGCACAACGGCCAGAATCGCTTACTAGGCCCGCCTGGTTGGTCGGGCGGGCGAGTAAAACTATATACCTGGGTTTTGACCCGTCAAGCATCGAAAGCCCACGGGTAACTGGAAGGCCTTGCAAGACGAAGCTCGCTTATCTTCAGCGTACGCTCATTCCAGTTTTGCACCGTCTCCAGATACATGAGTCACGCAGTCACCGTTGCCAACTTTTAGATTCTAAACTGTTCTAGGAGCACTTAAAATGTTCATCACTTTTATCAATTTGAAATTGCAGACATTTATTCCTTGCTAGAAAACATTTGTATCGCTCACACCCAGTGGCGGCGATTGGGTTCCAAAACTAGAGGGCTAAAGTGCAAATGTACGGGGGGAGGGAGGGCAAGGATAATTTAATTTCCCTTGGTACATAAGGTTAGCGTGGTGCAAAAGTAGCAAAAAGTAGGGGGGGGGCAAACTGCACTCTCTCGGCCCCGCCCCTAATTGCTGCCACTGCTGACACCTGTACAGGAGTACGAACCAAGTTTCGCAAAAAGTGCCATCGTAAATACTTTGGAACTTTGTGTGACTGGTGGTTGTTCTACATTATACTTTTTTGGGGGTGCTCCTCTATGGCGCAGTGGTAGTGTCGTCGCCTTGTAATCAAAGGGTACCAGGTTCGATACCCGGTGGAAGCACATGATGGTTCGGATCCCACTTTAAACTATAGGTCCAGTCCCGATTAGCCTTATTGTGCATAAATTGACCAAATAAATGAATCAATCAATCAAACATATTTTCTCTCTGGTGTAATTTTGCCAATTCAATATCCGAATTAGTTGCTCATCAATATCCGAATTAGTTGCTCAAGATACCCCCCCCCCGAACACTAAGGCACGATGGTCCATAAAATGGAACATGAAATCAGAATTTGCATTATAAAAGGTTTTTGAATATTGTCATCTCTTTGAACAAATCGTCGTTCGCTAGTGTTGTTGCTAGTTATCTTGTTCTCAGACCGCATTGATAGTAATACGATACAAAATATAATTGTTAGCTTGTATTTTCAGACGGGTGCAAATAACAGGCAATGCTATTTACACATTTCAACAAACAAACAACGTGAAAATGAAACCGACAGAAGATTTACGATTTCAAGACCAGAAAGGTGACATAAAATGAACAAGACACACAAACCTATTTCAAGACCATCGAAGCAAATTTAGAAAATATGTGGTAGTTGGTTTGACATAATAATGACACTAATTTGAGAAGTTACAAAATCTTAGGTGCAGTGGCTTAGCAACATATCGCGAGGTCCTGGGCGAGATTTGAATGCAAGGCCCCATCGTTCTTTAAGTTTGAAATATCAATGTAAATCGATACACAGTCATCAAGGAAACGTCAGCAAATTATCATATTTATATAATAGCCTACAATAATAATTAATTTCTGACGAAAATTATATTTAATAGTACGCGACAGAGAAATTTACACTTGGCAGAGCTATAGTAACACGCTGCTGGAATTTTCATTAACCAAAGTAGTAGTAATAGTAAGTTTTTTAAGATGTTCTTTAGGTAGTAAGATAACTGAAATATCCTTAAGTGTGCTAAACGTTTTTTAAAAAAATCAGAAATACAAAGTAAGAATCTTGAAATATAACCTATATATTATTTAATGAGTCGTTCTTTGTTTCCTCATTTCGAAGTTTGTAGGCTGTAAATGTCACAAACCATGGCTTAAGTAGAAAATATGGAAGGACGCACATAAAATGTCAGTGCTTGATAGAGCGGGGGGAAGGGAGTGCGCTAAATCACAATCCTGTCTAGGGGCCCAATGTATCTACCTACAAGCTCTTCTACACAATCGGTTTCAACATCAGCAAATCTTAAAATGATAGTCATTTGCACAATAAATGTGAAATGTTTGGTGTAATCAACTGATACAGCTAATTTGACTTTTTTTTTAAAATTAGCAATTTTGACTTTTTTTTTTAATTAGCAATTTTTACTTTGTTGCACATAAATTGTACCAGTTAACTTTGAATTTTAGGACTTAGATGATAATAATAACTGTGAATCTCATTTTGTTGTTACGTCTTAATGTTCTTGTAATATTAAATATTTGACGCAGTGGCGTAATAAAATCGTAAAGTACGCGTCCGCAAGAAATAAACTTGGGTCCCTCAAGTACAGTCAGCTTCTTCCAGGAAATTTACGTAATTACTTAGAATGGCTGGTTGTGCCTGCACTTACATTAATAACTATACAAATCGATGCTCTAACTCTGAATTTTCACATATTACAACATATCTTTCTTTGACATTTATGTATTCAAAAGAAGAAAATACAAATACTTACTTATACCTTCCCCCAAACAGAAGGCGGTACAGGATACAGAGAACACTGGAAGTTAGTGTAGAGCTATCAAGGAGAAGAAACTTTCCTAAAGCACTTGATTTCAGATTTAAGCACATTCCTGAAACATAGAACTTGATCAGGAAATTCGGAAGATAAATCATCTTCGTGTCCGTTACAGAGGGCAATAGCTGCGTCTGAAGTTGTAGGAAGGAAGGAAGGAAGAACTGCTAATATTATCCATACCTTTCTTGAGTTTAAAATACCAGAAGCATTTAAATGCCCCTTACTTTGCTCCGTGGCAGTTTGAGGTACTTTACCATTAACATATTAAAATCGTGTACACGACACAGAAGAAAAATGGATAAAATTGTCCAAGCAATTTTTGCGTTGATGTTTCACATGAGAAATGATAATTATTTTGACTTTTTCGGGGCCCCTTAGGCTTAGAGCTCCCGCCCGCCTCTGATTTGACGTATTCATTCAAATTATAACGTTAAACTAGAATATAAAGCCAGTTAAAAAGGTCTTAATTTTATTGCCCACAAAAATTAGCATTTTCTATCTTTCTCACTTCCATTTATTACGTTTTTCGTATCAACCTCATAGGACGCGAGGGCCCTATATGCGCGAGGCCCAGGGTGGTCGCCCACTTCGCTCACCCCTTGCTACGCCAATGATTCTACAACCTCAAGGCACCTGCGCCTAGCAGAAATTCAAATATTTCCATGCATAGCGAAATATAATGGCCGTTGGCAACACTGACAGTAGTGCTCGCCGTCTACCTGCAAGAACTACATCGAGTCTCACGGGTCTTCTTAAGACCCGGGTAATAGAAAAGCCTGGCAGGCATCGATGCCTGTGCACAGCTGTGACGTGAAGCTCGATTGCGCGATGTCGATTACCTGGGCTTGATGTGCGTGTTGCATATTATTGTAGGCGCGCCTCCTCGCAGACGGGTTTTCTCCGGGTCTTGTGCAGGTCTTGCGGCATCGGGGAGGCATCGTTTGTTAACGAGGATTCTAAAAATCGATCTTCACGGAATCGATAAAAATAATATGCGACTCAAGAAATCGTACAGTTTGTGAAGAGAATTACTTTTAACACGTTGCGTATTTTATACTGTCTCGACAGAAGAATAGTTATTTGCTACGAATAATACTATTTGCCCTGAGATATGATAATCTACATAGGCATCCCGACACCATTATACTTATTTTTGCGTGTATTGCGCTCTGATTAGGGACCACTTGCAACTCTTTGCATATATGCGGTTTACCGTCGCACAAGCGGTCATTCTTCAGTCTGGTCACAAACTACTCGAGCTGGAAACATTGTTTGGACGCAACGGCGATACCCTACCCTGCCTCTTGATGACCTGCGAGGGGTGGAAAGGCCGCTCCCTCAAAATTCCGAGAAACAACGAAATGATCGGTTCCTACACTGAAATCCAGTATAGCCGATTAAAGTTCCAAGAACATACAGTGAAGGGAGAGAGGGTGCATTATTTCCCATGTAGCTGAGCTGAACCACAGGCCGCATTCACAGGAACGGAAATTTCTTTAGGTCGGGACAACAAAACAAGAAACATATATTTGCAAATTCCCGATAAAGTCAAGCCACCCGAAATGTCGATACTGGGATAGAGGAAAAAATTCGTCCCGATAGCCTGATCAGTCGAGAAATTCCAAATACTTGTGTTCGAAACTGATGATTTCTGCATAAAGGACCACAGCTTGTACGTATGTACAAGGTATATTTTCCTGGTGAATATTTGGGCCTCTCCGATGGCGCAGTGGTAGCGTCGTCGCCTTGTACTAATCAAGGGGTCACGGGTTCGATACCCGGTGGAGGCACATAGTGGTTCGGATCCCACTTTAAGCTGTAGGTCCAGTCCCGATTAGCCTTCCTGTGCATAAAGTGGACTTAAAACACCAACTCAACCAACCAATCCTGGTGAATATTAGTGTTTTTTGTAAAGAAATATATACGTTCATGCATTGCACTAGCATATAACGTTGCACGAAACTACCTATCTGAAAGTATATACAGCCTGGAGTTTCTTCTGTTTTCTTAATAAGAATAAAATATGCGTACATACAGTACTACGGTACTTTACATTACTATTTGATTCTTCCTTTTGTGCTAAGATGATAGTAATTCCCAAAATGTACCTTGTACATGGAACCGTTGATTAACGATTTTTTGTGCTATTCGAATTTGATTTGAATACAAAAATTTAATTTTCATCTGCATCGTTATTACTCAACCAATTTTCAATATTAATCTTGCACAAAAGCTGCATTATAAATAAAGAAGAAACCTATAAGATGGTCAACGTTGATAATACTATACTCGCTATTCGCTAAAGAAGGGGTTACGGATTGATAAATTATTAACAGAAACGAATGATAAATTAGTAAGAGCAGAATAGAAGATTGCTCTTCTCATTCCGTATATTTACACAAACTCAGATATGTCAGCCTTGCACTAAAAATTGAATAAATGTAACTTGTATTTGTTACGACTTCGTAAAATTTTGGTCACTGTTTAGTAGTGTTTAATATTTTTTAAAAAGTGACCGTATGTCTTACTGAAAGATAAGACGAGGAATATTCTTTTTTGCATTATGTTAATTGGAGTACGTGAAAAATAAATTGAAAATGTTATAAGCTTCCCACTACTTTGAAAGATTACGGGTTATATTGTATGATATAACATACATTTAATATTATATGAGAGTACGACACATGCATTACCTAATTCTATCAGCTGTTTCATTTTATTGCAATAAATATTTAGTTTTTTAAAACATATTTCAGTTGAAAAAGCATGCATTTGGAATTGACAAGCAGACATTAGCACGTAATAAACAAACAAAACACAACTTTCTCCAGATTCTGTTGCCAGGTCGTACGGCAAGCAGGAGAAAGTTCCACCTTACAAGGCGGAGGATAAAAATGCTTGGTGCAACCCACCGCCGCCTAAATCTCCCGCCTGTCGTTATCCAGCACTTTGTAAAGTGGCAGATTGAGTGGCGATGGTGCAACCGGCCCTTGGTGGGTTGCACCAAGCATTTTTATCCTCCGCCTTGTAAGGTGGAACTTTCTCCTGCTTGTCGTACGACCTGGCAACAGAAACTGGAGAAAGTTGTGTTTTCGATTGTGTTTTGCTTGTTTATTACGTGCTAATATCTGCTTGTCAATTCCAAATGCATGCTTTTTCAACTGAAATATGTTTAAAAAAACTAAATATTTATTGCAATAAAATGAAACAGCTGATAGAAGTAGGTAATGCATGTGTCTTACTCTCATATAATATCAAATGTATGTTATATGATACAATATAACCCGTAATCTTTCGAAGTAGTGGGATGCTTACAAAATTTTCAATTTATTTTTCACATACTCCAATTAACATAATGCAAAAAAGAATATTCCTCGTCTTATCTTTCAGTAAGACATACGGTCACCTTTTTAAAAATATTAAACACTACTAAACAGTGACCAAAATTTTACGAAGTCGTAACAAATGCAAGTTACATTTATTCAATTTTTAGTGCAAGGCTGACATATCTGAGTTTGTGTAAATATACGGAATGAGAAGAACAATCTTCTATTCTGCTCTTACTAATTTATAATTCGTTTCTGTTAATAATTTATCAATCCGTAACCCCTTCTTTAGCGAATAGCGAGTATTAGTATTATCAACGTTGACCATCTTATAGGTTTCTTCTTTATTTATAATGCAGCTTTTGTGAAAGTTGGTTAACGATGCAGATGAAAATTAAATTTTTGTATTCAAAACAAATTCGAATAGCACAAAAAAAATCGTTAATCAACGGTTCCATGTACAAGGTACATTTTTGGAATTACTATCATCTTAGCACAAAAGGAAGAATCAAATAGTAATGTAAAGTACCGTAGTACTGTATGTACGCATGTTTTATTCTTATTAAGAAAAAAGAAGAAACTCCAGGCTGTATATACTTTCAGATAGGTAGTTTCGTGCAACGTTATATGCTAGTGCAATGCAAGAACGTATATATTTCTTTACAAAAAACAGTAATATTCACCAGGAAAATATACACTATACATACGTACAAGCTGTGGTCCTTTTTAGACGAGCGGATAGGGACAGTATTAGCACCTTGGGTAATACATGCTAACAACACCAAACATGGCCTGCCTAACCTATCCACGTATGTATATAATAGCTTAAATAAACAAATTATAATTTGCCAGACCTATTTACATGCTTATTTATGCTATTATATGCCTACGTGGATAGGTTAGGCAGGCCAGGTTTGGTGTTGTTAGCATGTATTTCCCAAGGTGCTAATGATGCCCCTGGCCGCTCGTCTTTTTAGGCCAGTTATTTTGAAAAATCAAATACAAGATCATGTGTATTGCATATGAATGTTAAAAAAAAAAAAAACTTGAGTGCACGTTTTATGCATCTTCAGGCATGTAGATTCGTGCAAGGTTTATTACAATGGTGCATTTTCTTTGTATCTACGAAACGTAACACCATTCGGAAATTGTTCCTTGTATATACGTATCAACGCCGTAAAGATACTGCTGTACCTGTCTCTATTATTGCCAGTTTTAAAGTTAAAGTACAAAATCTCGCACAATGTAATGAAAAATATGTTACTTCGCATAAAACGTTTCCTCTAAGTAGTAAATACCGAAAAAAACTTTGGCATTTACGTCTTATGCTCTCCCATGAATATTAGGGTAGGGTTGGTTAGGTTAGGTACAAAACCAGTAGGAAATTGTTCCTTGTACATGCATGTCAACATCGCAAGGATGCTTGTTAACAGTAAACTTTTTTTCTTTGCCAATTTTGGAAGTTAACATACAAAATCCCACATATACAATGTATACGTTTCTTAAAACATTGGTATTACGTCTTATGTACTACTAGGTATGTAGTTTCTTGCAAGGTTATTATTGTAAATGTGTGTGTTTGTAAAAAACACACCACCATTCGGAAATTGTTCCTTGTACGTACATATGTATGAACTGGACGGTAAGAGTAGCTACTGCTAAATATTATACGTGCATTATTTGCCAGTTGTTATTCGGAAACAACACATTACTTGTTTATTTGCAATGTTACATTCACACCAATGGCGACGGAAGTGACTCTAATAATATTACACGTGTTTCAATCTTAAAGATTACAAATTACCAGGATTGCGAAAAAGCAACTGATGCATGGTGTACATTTCGTGTATTGCGTTTGGTTGAAAAAAATTGGTTACAGCAAACACACATTCATTTATTTGGAACGGCATTTTAATACAATTTTGCAAGCATCAAACGCATTACTTTAACCTGGTTTTATTTTCTGTACCCTCATGCACTCAAATCCTACATACGAAATTACAGTGAAACTGCTAATGCTAATATCAATATACAACATTTTCGGAACACACACAAAAATGACCATCTAATATTCATTTCTACACATATATTTACAAACGTTGCTTTATTTATTGCCGTTCCTGGGATAATTAACAAATCCGCCTTTTTTTGCTGTTATTTGGTAATGCAAAACATGCAGCAAACGTTCGCAATTTGCAACAGCTGATCGAGACTTTGCCATTTTATCAACTATAAAAGTGTAAACACAGATTATACTAGGTGCTGCATGTATCTGTTGGCTGCACAGTGTACTGCTTTTCCATGTTTACCTGGCACTTAACGCGTTAGGCGGAGCCCCGACCGCCACTTACGTTACACGGGACTTTAAGTGCTAGGTAACGTTAGGCGGACATTGAACAACCGCAAAACGGTGTTAAGTGGGGGATAAGACGTTAAGTGGAGATGGTGCAACCGGCCCTAATACACGTAAATATCTGAAATCTTGAAATTTGTAGTTATGCAAAAACAATCATTTGAGCGGCGGTCGAGATTTGCAGTGTCGGGAAAAACAAGTGATCGGAAATGGCGAAGTGTTCCTTGTCCCGATATTCGATTAAAAAAAAAAATCCCGTCTCTCGCACCCACTGGCGTACCCAGGGGGCGGCTGACGGGGACAAGCCCCTTGAAATTTTTAGAAAGTAAAAAATTCAAATGAAGGTAAGTAATGAAGTCGGTGATAAACTTAAAATTACCCCCGATAACCATTTTTGTGTTTGAATAACTTTTAAAACGAAGGAAATTTACGAAATTTATTTTTATTTGCACAAAATTTTATAACGAAGAGGCTATTGATTGCCTCTATGTGCCTGCCTTCTGCAGGTGATCTTGTCCGTCCGGAAGAAATAATGCAAGAAAGACGTGAAAACAAATTCCTTATTTTTGTCCTGCTACTCTTAGATTCTACTATCCTCTACAGTAAATTTCTAGGTGAAAGTATAATCAAACTATTCTATAGTATAATAACGTAAGGACATAGACATGTGAAAGGTGGGGGGAGGCAGGGACGTCGTTGGGGGGGGGGGCACGCGGGGGCACTGGCCCCGCCAAACGTCCGCGTGGCCCCGGGAAACTGTTCTGTATTTGCTGGAAATTTTACTTTGATGACAAATATTGCAAAATAATTCTTCAGTAAATTTTGCTTGCAGTTTGAAACACTTCTCCAATTTTCAGTAGCACGAACCCAAGCAAGGCATTTCTTTCTTATTTCTCTGTCTGTTGCTTGTTGAACACAAGCAGATGTATTGGGAGGGGATGCAGTTAATTGTTTTGTGGTCCTCCCCGGTCAGAGAAGTCTGAGACCTATTGAAAATGCACTTTTCCTCCCTGCTGCACCAGATCCAGGATCCCCCCCCCCCTCCAACCCGCACTTTCTCTTCATCCGGCCTTGTACTGGCTCCATGGGCGCCGAAACGACGACACAAACAGGAAGATTTAGCTACGGGTGGCTACAACTTTCTGCATTAATTATTTTATGGTTCAGAAAAGATATCCCCATGCGTTTCAAATCCTTTTTCGGCGCGGGAATGAATGACATAGCGGTTCCTCTCACATGCACTCAACTCTCCTGCTAATGACTTGCCCTGCAAGGAAGGAAAGGCCACTTTCTGAAAATTCGGAGAAACATCGAAGCGGTCGGTTCATCTGTTGATTTGGTGGACAGTTGTCAGATAGTTTGAAGTAGGATTTGTGGTCCGAGCGGTGTAAACGCGAGAAGATAGCATCACGCAGTGTTTGTGATCTCGTTTTCCTACATCGCGAGTAAAATGTCGAATGAGAAGCTGCCAGATTGTCTTTTCGGGAAACAATGGATCAGGATCGACTGATCGACCAAATATCCAACATATTGGCATTCTAAAGGAGAGTCTGTCTACCACACAAGATCCTGGGTTCATGAGTTATGGAAGCAAATAACTTATCAAGCATTTTCTTTTTCTATTTGTTGTGCAGTGGGTAACAACATGCATTACGATGCCAGGGGTCCTGGGTTCGAATCCCGGACTGGGCGTGTGTGTTCTTTATGATGGTCCTCTCATCAATTTCACATCACTCATTGTCATCTTCATCTTCACGGTTAGCCAAAAAGTGTCAGAAAAGCGAAGTAAAATAAAACAAATCAGTCAATTATATATTTCTATATTACGCCGCTTTTCTACCTCTTGGGTTAAATGCGACGATGAGGATGAATGATGAGCCGAAGGAATGGCAATGGGACAGTCATGATACAACCCTACCTGTCCCAATGTCCAAACCTTGGACCTCTGGTTTCGTATCGTGTTATACTCAGTGGAATTCTTAGGAAGAAAAACTGTAAAAGTGGGGTGAAAAGAAGCAAAGTTGTACGATGCATAAAAAGCCATGTCTAGTTCTTCTAAAACCTTCCAATTATCGAGTTCGTGTTTTAAGTCCACTGTATGCACAGTAAGGCTAATCGGGGATCCGAAACACTATGTGCCTCCATCGGGTATCGAAAACGGGACCCCTTGATTGCAAGGAGGCGACGCTACTACTGCGTTATCGAGGAGGCCGAGAAAAACTTACAATTAGTCAGTGAAATTAATATTGAGGGACAAGGCCTGCGAAGAGTTCTTTCATTCGGTTGTGCGTGGTCATCACATCGAGTCCCATAGTTTCGAGAGCAGAATTTGCTTCAATATCGCTTTCAAGTACTTCCCCAAATTGTCCTCACGATTTTGGAACAGCACAGAAATTTTGGAACTAATACAAGCAGGCACATACCCAGGGAAGGGGCTCGGGGGCTGCAGTCCTTTCCCGAAATCCTACAAATATCTGGGCCTCCCCGATGGCGCAGTGGTAACGTCGTCGCCTTGTAATCAAGGGGCCCCGGGTTCGATACCCGGTGGAGGCACAAGTGGTTCGGATCCCACTTTAAACTGTAGGTCCAGTCCCAATTAGCCTTACTGTGCATAAAGTGGACTTAAAACACCAAATCAACCCACAAATATCTGATTTTAATAATGTGTAGTATAGTAATTAAATTTACTTCATTAACAGGATTAAACATCTTGTATATGGTAAGTTGCAATATACCAAGAAATTCATCTTCAGTGCATTTACTCCTCCCCCCAACCTTTTCGTCTTTCGCCGATGATGGATAAGCCCCTTCCGAAATCAAATTCTGGCTACCGGCCTGACCACCAGCGATCGAACCTTCAACCTTTCGATTGATTGATTAATTGAACTGGTGTTTTAAGTCCACTTTATGCAGAGTAAGGCTAATCGGGACTGAACCTACAGTTTAAAGTGAGATCCGAACGTGCCTCCATCGGGAATCGAACCCGGGCAGGTTGTTGAACCTGCCGATCCAAAGACAAGAGCGTAATTATTTGAGCATGTGGGAACTTTGTTTTATCCAGTGCCATCATATATTCAGTTTTCCACACACAAATAAGATTAATTTTTAGAAATTAGACGTGTGCATATAATTTCTTATCGTCATCATTTCCCAAGTGAACAATCGGATGCCATAGAAGACTCGAGCTCGCCCTTGAACTAAGAGATACCGACTTCGATTCCGGTATGAACTGTATACATGAGATGCCTAGCTTGAACTCATTACGCATACATTTCATATTTACACTGTTGCCAATACTTGCAAACCTGGTTCCAGCACTTCATATCTAAAACCACGGAAAAGGGTTTTATCTACTTCTCAATTTTTTTCCATCAAATTTACAAATCTAAAGACTAATAACATTGTTCATGGTGTATAAGCCATTAAGCTAATGAGTTCAGTCTGCATTTAGTTTCCCGATTAATGGCTGTGTATTTCGCGAGAGTATATCCGTAGACTGTTGGGAGCTTTCCAATTTATTGATTGATTGAGTTGGTGTTTTAAGTCCACTTTATACACAGTAAGGCTAATCGGGACTGGTCCTACAGTGTAAAGTGGGATCCGAACCACTATGAGCATCCATCGGGTATCGAACCCTGAACCCCTTCATTACAAGGCGACGATGTTACCATGCGCCACCGAGGAGGCCCTTGATCCTTTTCTTTCCAAGACTATATATCAGTAGCGTACGCAGGATTTCATCAAGGGGGGTGTTATTTCTAAAACTTTTTTCCAAATTCACATTATCATTGTTTTATTGTACTTTAATTAAATAATAACATTCACAAGTAATTAAAAATACTTACAATTAATTAATTAGCAGAATTAATACTAATAATACTACAAATACCACTACTACTACTAATAAGTAGTAGAGATCTACATAAATATAGTATTTATGAAAACAATAGAACGAAATTACTTTCTAGTCATTCGATTTTTATCAAATCCTGGGAGCATTGTTTTGTTTCTTTGTTACGAAATAATTGTCAAGTGAGACATTTCAAGGGTGAAGAAGATCCATAAATACAAGAAAATATATTAAAATAAATTGAAATAATCAAAGTATGGAACTCATCCAAGGAGCTGCGGTGATCTGGTCGGTAGAGCGTCTGACAAGTGACAATCAAGCGGGAGATCCGGATTCGATTCCCGAAATTGGTTGGAATTTTTCCGGCTTCTTCCCCGCATAAATGTTCCCGATAATTCACATCTGGATTGTCTCGCTGTTCTTACCAACAAAACATTTTACAATAGTTAAGCTTATTGTCGTTTTAATAATTGTCTAGTCAACAAGGTGAGACATTTTAAAGAGTGACATTCAAACGAGCTGTGGTAAACAATATAATGGGAAGGCAAATTGGTGACTGTATTCTTGTCCGCTTAGCCTTTGTCTATACATTAGCCTCTTACAACGTACCAATAACTTTATTTAGTTAATTCTCATTGTTCACACACACACAAAAAATACATGTTCGTTGAACACTGGCGTACGTAGAGGGGTGGCCGATGGTGTTCCAGCTCCTACCGAAATTTTGATAAAATCAGAATTTTCAAACAAAAATCCGTTAAGAACTTTAAAAAATCAAAATATGTAAATGCGAAACCTCTTTTAAAGTGAATCCCGATTACCATTTTTGTCTTTGAATACAATTTTAATAGACTGAAAAGCTCGAAAAAATACGAAATATTTTATTATGCATCCTGCCCTCCAAATCGAAGCCATTTGATATCCACATTTACTATTCCAGCCCCTCCAGAAAAAAAAAATCCTGCGTACGCCAGTGTGTTGAACATTGTTGCAACTGAGATACAAAACAACTGTTTTCTCTTTTAAATCATAGTTACACTAACAGGGACGGCACCAGAAATTTTCGACCGGGTGGGCAGAAGCTCCTTAGTGATAGATTAGGGTGGGCAGTATAAATGTAAGACCATGTATGTGTACGTAAGACGTATGTATCCCCCTCTGTCTCTTACACTCCCGATTTTCCTCTTACTCCTTTTCCCTTTCCTTGTTTTCCTCTTTATTCTTTTCTAATCTATTCTCGCATCTTGTTCCATTTCCTTTCGTTTTGTCTCTGATGGACACAAGGAAGTGTTTACACATGCGCAGCCATACCCCAGCCATACATTCTAATGTATGCATGTTAATACAGTCAAATAAATTTGAATTAGATTTAAGCTTGTGTTGCAAATACAAGGCACATACTTGAGTTTATGTATTCGGCGAAAATGATAGAAAGTGCGATGGTAGACAATCGTGAAGATTCCCGTAATTTAAATGCATGTTCCTGAGCATAGTATTTTCATCGTATGAGTTTTTAACTGAAAGAGTTTTCTTACTCCTTAGGGGTCACTTTTCTTAGCTTACAAGGTTTGTACAACTGACAAATCTATCTGAATGTTTGTAGTAGCGGCGATTGGGTGCCAACATTTGAGGGGCAAGGACAATATACTTTTTCTTGGTAGAAAAGGCTTAGCATAAAAAGGCCATAGTGCAGGGGCAAAAAAGTGGCAACATTTGGCGAGGGAACCGCATCCCCCACTTCCCGGTTCTCCTAATCGCCGCCACTGAATGTTCGGATTAAAATGAACGTCTTATTAGGAATGATTTAAAACACACACGGAAATCAAATTCTTTGTTCATTGTCCATGAAGTATTCCTAGGCTAATGAAAGGATATTTTGACAGAATATCACTCACAAACAAGTAAGATCGAAAAATCTGTTCAGAATTGAAGAGATTATTAGCTAAGTTGTTATTCATTTTCTGAACTGTCATGTTACTAATGCGGGAGAAGCAATACACGTATGGTTGGTTACATGAACATATTTTTTGAGGTAACAAAATGATTTAGGACACAAGGAATTCATCGAAGTTGATCACCGTGCCAGTAATAATTCATCTATTTTTCATAATGACTTGGGTTGCATGGCGTGACCATTTCGAACACACTAGAATGTCAACCTCTATCCTGTGCAGCACACCCTGGAAACTTGATTTTTCAGGCAACGAGTCCCTGGTGCTTGGAACCACTGTCAAAGTAATAATTTATGAGGGTTTGTATTTTGAGTGTCAGCTTGTGTTTGTCTTCGCCCCTTCGTAACTTTAATCTAATCACCATTGAACCTTATCGTCGTCATTATCAAAATTAACAGAAAAATGACTTAACCTTTAAACAGCCAATGGGTCATATATGACCCATGGTGCGGATTACAACATTCACGTGCTTTTAGGACCTTCATACTTGTATGTGAGGTTGTAAACGCTGACAGATGTTGAGACAAGACATTGAAATTTCATGTGGAAGAAACCCCCCCCCTCCCCTTTCTCTAATATGCAAATTAGCTATTTTTAGCCAAAATGCAATTGTACATATTGCTTCATATTACAGCTTGTATGAGAACTAGAACTTGAAACAAGTTTCGCTTTGTTGCAAAAGGTCTACTCTTTGAAAACAATGCAAATGTTTGCGCCCTTTTTCCAAAATTACGGGAGAAGA
This sequence comes from Lepisma saccharinum, assembly GCF_977018435.1. Lineage (NCBI taxonomy): Eukaryota > Metazoa > Arthropoda > Insecta > Zygentoma > Lepismatidae > Lepisma > Lepisma saccharinum. The sequence continues at coordinate 35,094,093 of NC_139246.1, read as the reverse complement.
GGGTGCGAACGCCAGATTTTTTTTTCATTGAAATTTTGGGACTTGGCCCCTCCCAACCCCGTTTTTCTCACTTGGGCTTTCTGAATTGTACACGGTCGCGTGCTCTGATGTTTTTGCTTTCAAACAAAAGTTATCCGAAGTAGATTGTTCAAATAGTATCCGAGATATAACGTTTTTCTGAAATAAGTGTAAAAATTTAAAAATCGCGTGCAAAGGCCGCGGCGAGAGAGGGGTTACTTTCGAAAACCGGCTCGGCTGTTTAATGGTTAAATATAACAAATCATCCACAACTTACTGTTCCAAAAATGGAGTTGCATTAGTTCATACCTCTTAGAAAGTTGAGATGGTAGTTTCAATTGCACAGCGTTTCATTAGTGGATCAAGTCAAGGCAGCTAATTCCGTGAACAATGATGTTGTTTTCCCAAAGTCTCAAATATTTGAATCAGGCAATCACCCTCCTAAAATGGACGCATCTTCTGTGGTGATAAAATGCCACGTTTGGTGCGAGTTCTTTCTGTATATTTTTTTCCCAAAGGCACAACGCTGTCGCATTATTATGAAGACGTCCTGTGTTCGACTCCCCCCTCCTCTGGTGGAAGCACAATGCAAACCGAGGTATTTATGAACAACACAAGCGCACAGAACAACCTATTATTGATGCTATTAGTGAATTAGGTAAAAATATTAAAACTGTTACAGAGCAGAATCAAAATTTGATCACAGAGCTTGTGCCGGTAGCTGCTAGGAACATATTAGATTATCCAATCACCCCACTTTCTAGTATTCATACACCTAGTCCTGTTCCTCCTCGAAGAATTGAGGCTAGTCAGGTTCCTATTGAATTGGGTCTTCTTGCTCAAAAATATTTAAGCACACCTAAAGACAACAAAGATGAGGTATTTGGTTTATATGCTGACACAGAGCGTGATGGTAGCATCATACATAGAATTGGCAATTTTAGAGTAACATTTATGGGAGATGATCTCATTGTATATTCAGAATCTCATCTTGGAGAAAGAGGTGCTTTTGTTAAGTATCCTGGCACACCTGGATTGTGGGTACTGATGACTCGTAAGAGACCTGGCAACTATACAGATCAAGACTATGAGCACTACAAAGAAATATTAATAAAATCAGATGCTCTATACCAGAACAATGATCCCACACAAAAAAGAGTCAAGTCTAGCAGTGGAGCAAAATACAACAATTTAATCAAGCCCATATGGTCACAGATCAAGACAGGTAGTGGGATCAAACAGTACAACACTCTGCCTAAAGAATTTGTCTGGGTTGACGATGTCAGGAAACTCGTAGATAGGTTGCTGGTGATAGCTGGGGAAGAAAATGCTGGTAACCACAATTCTTACAATGAAAAGGTTGGAATTATGGACATGATAAGCACCAAATTGTCTAATTTTATAGTGAATGACACTAAGGGGATTGGATATCTTATAAAAATTATTAATACTCTACCCCCCAAATTTTGGAATATCTCTGAGGGTCGAGGGCTCGTTAATGACATTATAAACAAGTTGCCATTTGAGCTACACATACCAGGCTATCAGTATTGTGGTCCCGGTACAAAATTGGACCATAGATTAAACAGAGGTGACCCTGGTGTTAATCCCCTAGATGCTGCTTGTAGAGACCATGACATATCACACAACACACATACCGATCTTGACCAGCGACATGTGGCAGACAAAAAATTAGAAGAGGCTGCATTTGGTAGATTTGTAAGCAAGGATGCTTCTTTGGGTGAGAGAATTGCAGCATTGGGGACCACCATAGCTATGAACACCAAACAAAAACTGGGGTGGGGGTTGTAAAAAATTAAATAAATTAGATACAATTTAATTGAACTAGTTAATCCCAGAATATGTATATAATAAACCAACAATGAAAGCCAAGGGTGTTATGTATCAAATACCTTATGCAGGTCTTAAAAATCTTAGAACTATTGATAGTCTTCTAACCAAAAAGCAGCGCAAGAAGAAAAGTTCTTGTCTTGCCAAGGTCCATGGTATGAAATTATTACTTAGTACCCCCCAATTAAAAAAAATACAGCATTCCAGAAAAAAATCACATATAGGGGGTTTTATATTTAGTATCCCAGCTATTTTAGCTGATTTGGGGGCTGTGGGGAGCTTGGCTGGGGGATCGGCTGCCATAGCAAAAACAGTAATAGATGCCAAGAAGAATAAGGCAGAATTAGATGAACAAAAGCGCCATAATCTGGCCATAGAAAAACAAGGCAGAATTAGATGAACAAAAGCGCCATAATCTGGCCATAGAAAAACAAGGCAAAGGTCTTAAGAAAGCCATAAATAAGTTTAAAAAAAACAAGAGCCGCTTACCAACCAGGATATTAAAGCTTTAATCAAACCACTGGGCATCAAAAATTTTAGAGGTGTGTACATGTCTGATTCTTTACCAGAACAACCACTTAAAAAAGAGTGTGGCATAGTTAATTTGGATAAGTATAAAAATCAGGGCACTCACTGGATTTGCTATCTTAAATATTTAAAAAATGAGGCATTTGTGTTTGATTCATTTGGAGGTGTTCCACCTGAAAATTTAGTAAAATATCTAAAATCAACTAATCTTTATTACAATAATGCCTGTGTTCAAAACTTCAAAGATGTTAATTGTGGACATCTGTGTTTATCTGTTCTTAGATATCTATCTCAAATAAATAAACCATCAATTGAAAATTTTCAAAAAGCCTTGTGGTATTTAAAACATCATGGGGGTATTCCATCTTACCAGCCAAAATTCAATATTGAAACTCAGACTACATGATGATATAGTTTATCCCAAAACAATAGCTCTCAGAGTATTCTATGGCATGTACTTGATCCCCAATATTATACACCATAACAACAAGATTGCTGTTGGTGACCAAAAAATTGTCATCACTCCAGGGCAGTATAATCTGTCTACTTTAAATGCTCAGTTACCTAGAGGTATAGTGTTAACTCAAAATTCTGTCACTCACAGAGTAGAGATTGTGTCTGCTACAGAGACAGTGGATCTGGGTACTATAGGAGAGCTATTAGGCTTCCAAAATAACACAAAACTTGAACCAGGCATCAAACACACTGCTATTAATATACCTAAATTCTTAGCCATAGAAATTTTAAATATTCACTGTAATGTGGCCGAGGGTATGATCACCAAATCAGATGGCATAGGCACTCACAAACAAACTGGCATTATTGCAACATTTAAACCTAACTCTAAATTTATGGAACCAATCATCTACACTCCATCACCAACATTATATTTTCCTGTGTGCCATAATAGAATAGACTATATTGAGTTGATGGTCACTAATGAAAAAGAAGAATTAGTTGATTTTGCTGGGGCCACAACAACTGCTATCATAGAAATTAATATTTAAATAAAAATACATACAAATATAAAAAATTAAATAAATAAATAAAATAAATAAAATGGAAAATATTGAGAGTTATGAGCTACAATCATTCCCCCCAAACCGTAGGACTTTTGCAAATTTAAATCAAGCTAACACAGAGATTGAGGTTGATCTTGATGTAGGGGATGGTTTTATACACCCTCACAGAGCAGACCTATATATCAAATTTGATGTAAAACTCGATGGAACAGATTATCCAGCTAACTCAAATATAAGACTGGTAGACAATTTTGTGCCACATCTGTTCTCTGAAATCGAGATCAGAAAACATGGTGTTGTTATAAACAGAGTAGACTATCCTAGTATTACATCTACTGCTTTGGCCACACTAAAATTATCCAAGACCGAGGCCTCATACTACAAGATAGGTGGATTTGAGGCTGGTGATAAAATATTATCCAAGAGCCACACAGTATTGTTTCCTATGCGCCTGTTGCCAGGATTCTTCTCAGATTACAAAGATATTATGTGGAAGGGTGATTTAAGAATTACATTTAGAAGAGCCGCCAATGATAATAATGCTTTGATGAGGCATAGTACATTAAACTCTACTGGGGCAGCTTTGCCTAATACCCTACCTGATGAAGGCAAATGCCTTATTCAAACTATGGAGCTAAGAATTCCAGTAGTTGAATATGAAGCCAGTTATGCTCTTAAATACAAAGCAAATATCCTAAAAAATCCACAGGTACCTTTACAATTTTATACATATCAATGTGTGCAGAAGCCTGCCACTGGTAGCTATTATGAATTTGATGCTACAAACTCATTCTCCAGTATACAATATGACATGCCAGATTTTGTGGTGGTACTGTTTCAGACTGGAAGACACAATAATCAAGAAAAAAATTCAAGTAAATTTGATAACTGCAACATCAAGAACATATATCTTAGAAATGGCAGAAATGAGGTGTTTCCTAGAGAAAGTTATAATTTAAACATGTCCAAGGATGATTTCCTCAAATTATATGAGGCATTTACAGCTTACAAAAGGGTCACAATTGGGAATACTGACGTGTATTACTCACCAGATGAATTCAAAGCACAGAGACCCATGTTTGTCATCAACACCTCAAAAAGGAAACAAGTTGTGGTTAATGACAGGACAAACATTAAAATTATCTGTGAATTCCATGATACACTTCCTGATGACACCATATGTAGTGTTGTTCTTATAGGTGAAAAATCATATGTTTATGATGTAAGAAATGAGAGAGTCACAGAGCAATTCTAGATAACCTCTGCATATTACATTATCTTAATATTAGATATATCAATTGAGCCGGGTCCTAAATTAAAATATTCAGAATATTACAAGTCAACATATTAACATAATAATACAAAAATATTTTAAACAAGTATTTAAGATTATATTACAGTGTACTACTGTATAATCAAAAAGCTCTTATGAGCTTATTGTATTAGTTTTAAGTAAAGCCAAAACAGTATCAAGAGGGACATATTTTTAACAAGCTTATGAATAACAATCTGACAGATACAGGTGTAGCCAAATCAATCTAAGAAGAGGGGGGGTCATACTTTCTCAAAAACTTTTCTTGTACAAAAATCTTAAATTTGATAGAGGAGGACACTTGAGCAATAAGCTTTTATAGGCATCTTAGCCTAATTTTAGTACAGGCAAGACCTCGTACTTTCTCGTCCCAGTAATATGGTAAATACCACTACTCAAATTATTATTATTATATTATTATTATTATTAGTAGTAGTAGTAGTAGAAGTAGTAATAGTAATATTATTGTCGCAGATCTTTGACTGAAAAATTGGCCATTTAATTTTTTTCCACAGCATTTTTCATAATATTTCACAAGCTCAAGGGGGGGGGGTTAAACCCCGTAAACCCCCTTGCGTACGCCACTGCTATATATATATATATATATATATATATATACACACATATATATATATACATACATACATATATAATGTATGTATACAGCATAGGCCTATATGGTGTACAAATAGTTTAATATATAATAGTTTGATAGAAAAATCTTACGTTTGCTCCCCCCCAATCTGATCAACTTAGCAACGTCCCTGGGGGGAGGGGGCACGGATGACCACACGGCCCCCTTAGAAATCGAATGTCAACCTAAAAGTATATATATTTCACATGTATATATTGATTTCAGTCATAGTAATTTACATTAATGCGATAATTTCAATTGTAATATAATTAAGCCTTGTTTCCATATTGAAACCAATAAGTTGCTGACCAAGGCAGTTTATTAAGGTAAAAACACTTAACACGTAACGTTTCGACCCTGTATCAGGGTCTTCCTCAGACGTCTGAGGAAGACCCTGATACAGGGTCGAAACGTTACGTGTTAAGTGTTTTTACCTTAATAAACTGCCTTGGTCAGCAACTTATTGGTTTCGATAATTTCAAATTCAAGTGGTGTTTTTTAGGGGGCAACACTATTATCGGGGTAATATGACTCGTGGAAATTACCTTGCTGGTTCCTCCGTGGAAAAAATCTTCGGACGTCCATGATTAGGGAGGCAATTGCCCCCCTTGCGCACTCCAATGCCATATGTACGATATAGTTTACAATAGTTTATATAGACACCATCCCCAAATACAGTGATTGCAATGTGATGTAGTACATTACACATTACCCTGAAGATGGAGGCAGAACCAGCCTCCGAAACGTTGGTAATTTTAAAAATAACACAGTGGTTGAAAAACTAAGAATTAGTTTACAAGTGGTTTGGAAATATTGATCCCCCATTGAGATGTGTCAATTATAACCAGAGATTTGATGTTTCAAAACAGGAAGGGGAGGGGGTTGAGAATCCCAGCTTTCGCCCCTTCAAATCGCAGCCTACGTTAAAATGAATCGATGCAAGTTTGTTCGCTATAGACGGTGTTAAAGGCGGAGCTACTGCGGAGCATGCGCACTCGTCTGGTCCCCCTCGAACATCCGGTTACACTTACGATGCTATGGACGTTAATATGAAAAGGCGAAGTGGAGATTATTTTACAAGGAAATAGGGTGTCAGCTGTGTAGCATATGGTTGCACAGTTCGATCGGGAACTTATTTATTGAATCAAGTATCACCACGTAGGTTTCCGAAGAACGTAGAGAGACGAAACTTGTTGATACAAGCAGAACGAGAAAGGACTGGTAACCGGAAAGGGTTTTTACGACTTGCATTTTGTTACAAGCATGTTGATCGTGGTTGATCGCTTATCTGCGTATTCTATTCAAACCGAAGCGACACGCGACAGCAGTGGTTCATATGGTAGTGACAAGCGACACAGGCCCATTTACTCTATAAATAAGCATTTACGCTCCTGGGAAATCAAGTCTCAGGCGGCACAATGCACACCATTGGGAATCTGAGCGACACGTGCAGCTTGTCATGTCGCTTCGGTTCGAAAAATGTCATTGATCACTGAGGATTCACTTGTAAGTGGCACAGAGATTACACACCGAAACGACAAGCAACGGCCATGAACGTCCAGGGAGGGGCAAGGAAGTTATTTTTTTCAGGGGAGCAAACAAGGCACATTTTCTCCAAAAATAGTGTTGTTCCTACAAAAAAAAAAACATTGCTTAAATTTGAATTTATGATGTTCATGCAATAATTAACACATATTATTGTAGCTAAAATGAAATTATATGTGTGAAATACATAATTTTTGGTTGACTTTCATTTTCCAGGGGGGCACGCCCCCTTACATCCCCTTCCGCACGCCAATTGCAACGGCCCCTTTACTCTAAAAGAAACAATTCACCTCGCATACGAGTACAACAGACCAAGGCGACACGATGCATGGTACTGAGAAAACAGTCCAGTCCAAGCGACACGTGCATTTTCTCGTGGCGAATTGGTTCGAAAGGAAACTTTCAGACTGCAGCAATACGTGTCTCTTGGAAACAAACATTAAAAAATAAACTACACCTTCCGAATTAAAGCGACACGACAAATTGCAGGTGTCGCTTGTCGCTTTCATGTCGCTCGGACTGGGCTGTTTTATCAATACCGTGCATTGTGTTGCCAAGGCCTGTTATTTGCTCACGCGTGACTGGTAAATGGTTTCCTTTAGATCGAATGCTTCTGTGCGAAATCCCGATATCGCTTGTCGCTTCAGTCTGAAAACTCTCTTGTTGCTTGAAGTAAATTCGTGCAAGTGAAAGTGGCATGCCATATCATAGGTTTTCCCTAAATCGCTCAGACGGAAAGGCGACGTTGAAAGCACATATATTTGCTAGCATTTGTTATGTCTTATTACTTCTGCAGATTTGTTGGCAAAGATTCACTTAAGCATACTTTCTAATATAATAATATCACTAGTTTTATAGAATTATCTTTCCCTCACTTTTCCATTTACAAAATAATTGAATACCTAAACGTTCGTCGTGCGTGTACATGAGATACTTGTATGTACGTAGTGTGCTATACAACTGGCGGCCACAAAGACACGTCATATTTTAATAATCTGCTCTGCAGTTGATCATCCGACGGATTCTAGACGTCCACTCTTTCATAGTAGAACTGTAACAAATACCTTTCTTGACTATCGTCGCACAACTGATGAAAACAAGCGCTCATTTCTTACTTCGTATACCGGTGAATGTGCACTGGCAACAACGGGGACTGGCCTAATCCGGAAGTTCCGGGGGGACCGGGCAAGACCTCACCAATGTTTATGTTTACATTTTTAACAGGGTCTATATTCAAATGACAAAATTTTGATTTTCCGTTTCATCACATTCCAAATTAAAACGATGTCTATATATGTTTCGGAATTATCTGTTTTTTAAATTGCCATAAATTCTAAAAAATAAAGAAAAAATTATATATTTATGTAAAAAACATGAAATCCGGACACACACACAAACATGGGCGCGTGGAGGACGAATTTTGTACCTCCCAGATGAAAAATGTTTCTGCACCATCAAAGTTCACCAATCACCGAAAGAAAGTCCTGGGTACGCCAGTGTTTACACCCTAGTGAAAATCATTTGGCTTTAGTACTCTACTCATACCGAGCGAACCGAACCTCAACAAATTGTAAAATGGTGTCATTATACAGTAAAAAGTATTCGTGTTAATTTATATGTTATGCAATTGCGCGCAACAAGCAAGCATAATAGAGTGGTGCAAATCAACGCCAACGTCATCACGTTAGTATTGCGCAATTCGATGAAATTATCAGCTGGGTTTTTAGTTAACAGATATCCTGGGTATGCTTATTTCATTGAGCGCGAATCGCGAATAACGTGCATATCAGAGTGCGGCCGCAAGGAAATAGTATGGTTGACGACAAAAGATGGCTTTGCAGCTTGGTAAAAGTGGAAAAAAGGTATGTTTGCAATTTAAAAAGGCCAGATTACAGCTCTATGGCCAAGTGTTTACTGTCACGCTTTATCCCCGGGTCTAGCACAGACTACTACCACAGGTGTTTGTTTAGGGTTCTGCGTTTTGTCAAAGATTGGAGTGAAAGACAAAATGAGCACATTCATCGCAAAGTAAACCTAAAAAAATAATTTAAGGTACCTACCATGCATTTCTCATAATCTCATAGTGATTATATAGGAGCTTGTTTGATTGATATAGGGGAGTACCATTTTTGTACCCTGTGGTCCATGCTCTTTGCTGTGGTCGTGGGCTAAATACCTCTCAATTTGAACATTTCTTTCAATCTAACGTGTACTTTTCTTTGCTTGTTTGTTGACATTATTTTTAATTCTTGGCTGTACTTATATGTAAATAAGCCATGCCAGCCGTGGGAGATTATGGTGTATTTCAATGGATTCTCTCCACTGTGGTTCAGCCAACTTTCTTAGCGGGAATGGGCTGTGGAATATGTGTTGCGTGGGCTCTCCGACGAAATACAACTTTGAAGCATTTGCAGTTTCAAAATACCCCAATAGAATGCCAGGTTAGTTGAAATATTTGTGTGTAGTTTCAGATAATCCATATTTTCCCACCAGTACTTATTCACTCATTACCAAAACTTTTCTCGTACTTTGTGTACTTTTTGTCAGGTGACAAGGGATCATTCACCATTATTATAAACTCGTAGCACGTACTCAATAATAAATCCGTGCATTTGTGTGTGGAG